>NC_064602.1:92362756-92674120 GCF_943734735.2 Anopheles gambiae
GGGTGGATGGAATTTAAATTTGTTTGCCAAATCGAAGAAAGATCTGTTTGCTGAGGCAGCCGTTCTGGCGTTGTTTGTGGATAGTTTTTAAGAGCGCATTTTGGGTGTCCGTTTGTTTGGTTGGTTTGCTCAATGGGCGAAGTTGTGGTGGATGCTTCGTTAGATATTAAAAACAAATAATGATTCGTAGAATACATTAATGAAACATTCTTATCAGTGGGATAATTCAAGTACACTATTTTCAAAATCAAAATTGGTGAAAAAGCAATGCTAAAATTCAAAATTTTAAATTTTAAATTTTATTTGTTTTATCTAAAAGTGTCTGGATGAAATAAAATATCAATTTTCCAATGATAAATGATTTTGCTAATTCTCCCAACGTTTCCATTCTGTCAAAGCATCCAAATTTATTGGATGTCATCATAAAAGCTTCAAATTTTGCTTCATAAACCTCTATAAATGTTTGAACTTCTTTGTTGTTTTCAAAAGCTTTACAAAATGTGTTTTAAAAAGAAATCTTTTTTTAAATGTTTGCACGCAAATAAATGAGCATTTGCTACAACATTTTGCTACAAACTTTTACCTGAAGATTTGAAGACATTAAAGTCGTTTATTGCGAAAGCAGAATATTTGTATAAGTTTAAAACACAGCACTTAAAAATTCAATGAAATATACAGCGGTTTATGGACGCAAATTGAAGTGACAAATTACTGAGACTAGTGGCAATGCTGCGAATTATAAGACTAATCTACAGAGCCACCGTAAGGTTGGTAGAATTAAACAAAAAGACCAAGTATGCCAAATTCCAAAATGCACTGAAGAAAAATTAGTAAAATAGAATCATGTTGAAAGGACCTGTTGGCTAATTTAGACAGAAAAAGCTAAAATACAACATGTTGCTAAATAAATAAATCATCTGTTTACATCTGTTTCACTTAACTGAGCTTGCAATATGCTAACGTATAGAAAACAAATCTATTTGAACACAATATTCTGGGCTTTCAGCTAATGTTTAACAACATCCTACCATTATATTGTACCACAAAGAAGCAAACGCCTGTTAGGTAAATAATGTGCCTTTAGCATGCAATGCGTGCTTCATATTACACAGTTGATTTTCGACAAACAGAGTTTTTTTTCTAACAGGTTCTGGCTTGATTATGAGTTTCGATTCTTTTTCGACTGCTTTTTATGCTCCCAGCACGCACCGAAGATACACGCACGCCTACGATCGGTATGGAAAAGATGAAGCGAAGCGAATTATTAAAATAATACCAAATACACACTCCTAGTCACGCTACGTGTGTGTGTATAGCCGCGAGAGAAAGAGACAGAACAAGGTCGCTCTGAGCTTAATGAAAATGTCAGAGAATGATTTAATCAGCAGCGACGCATACACAGCCCAACCCACAGCGATGCGTGAGCGTTTTGAGAAGAAAGCGACCCCAAGATTAGAAACTTCCGGAATCACTCACCCTGTCAAATGGAATGCTCCCCAGAATGGAATGGTTCGATTGGGCCGGACGGCAACGAGACGGCAAAGTTCACAAGGTCGAGCATAAATTGAATGCAGAGCTTTTTTCGGGATGAAAGAAATTGATTCGTGCCCGGAGAGGAAACAGACAAAGGGAAAATCAAGTGGAAGCAAAGTAAGAAACACTCCCAGTGGCAAACTGAAGTGAAGTGAACGAGACGAGTTTGCACCGGAGAGGGGAGGGGGTAAGACGGGTGCTGTGAAAGTTTAGGGACAGCTGTACCTTTCCGAGTGTCATTCCCAGGGACCACAGTACCGAGCGCACATTTGTGGTAAAGGCGGGCAAAAACGGGCAAGGCGAAAATAAAACCGACCACCATCGGCCGGATGCTGCCACAAGCCGAGCCCCGGCCGAGCCCGCGTGCGGAAGGAAACACTCCCGCCATCCCGCCCCAGACCGGCTGGTTGCTCCCCTTCTCTTTTTGTGGTATTAATGGAGTCCATTAACGACATTCAGCTTCCATTATTCGTCAGCAAATTGAGATGAATGAACGATGGCGTCGTCCGGCTTTTCTTTTTCTGCCCGACCGGACCGCCGATCGTACCGCCGGGCGATCTGAAAGATTGAAGAGGGGGAAAAACACGAAAGCCGAAAAGAAAAGCGCAAAGCTGCTGCCAAAGGATCGGGTGCTGATGAAATGAACGTGGTTTTTGACGTTTATTGGCATTTCCTTCGGTCGAATTAATGTTGACCTAAACAATCATAGAACGGGGCACCAGGCGCAGGGAGGGGCCGGGGTACAAAGGGTAAAAAACAGATTTGCAATCAAACGACCGTCTTCTTTGCCGTACTCTCAGTGATTGCAACCGAACGAAGGGTATGTTAAAGGATTATCGCATTCATTTGGTGGGGGCCATTGGAGTAGAACCGAGACCGAGAAAACGGGTTTTGTCCAGAGCAATTTAGAAGCACAGATGAAAAGCTTTTTCCCCCCTCAGTCAGTACCGGTGCTTGTTTGCCTTTGAATGTTTGGAAAATTTGGAAACCAGTGTTACTAATGAACTGATGAGTGATGGAGTACAACACTATTGAGTTGCTCTGGGGATTTGTTAAGCAAATAATGCAAAGGAATGATTCTCGGCACAGGGAAGTTAATTGTAACCAAGCCAATGAAGACAGTTTTCCATTACCATAAGGAAAACCATAACCACAGCTTTTTCAATTTTTGCATAAAAGGAAACTGATTGATTGATGATAGTAGTAGTAGTATATATGGATCTTTGGAGTAGTGGCTATGGAACTGATTTATCATTTAAGAAAGGGGAAAATGTGACTGTTTGGTGCCTAAATACGCTTTGTATTGATTTTTTAATCAACGGAAAATTTCAGCTCTTCACGATATTGCTTTCGAATTGGAAATTTCAATCAACAATATATTCTAGTTGGCTTTTCTAAACATTGATGAATGAATTAGATTTCAAAGATGAAAGATGAAATTTCCGATCAGAATATTTGTAGGATTTTTACTTCGGTTTAAGTTTCAAATGTGGTATGGTACGATGCCTTCTACCAATATTATGGTATGCAGTGTCCCAAAATATTTATTTATAAAATTGAAAATTGCACTAACTGCAACAACATCAAAATGCTCTTTTAAAACTTCTGTACATTTTATACGTTTTCAACTGAACGCTGAACACAATTACACAAAGTCTTTTGCGTGCTATTATCGTGCGAATTATTCCCACTGCACTTGCTCATGTTACGCTCAATAAACATTAATTATTGCACAATCGAAATGAAAACCGAAACTCCTTCTCAACGCACAACCGCTACCGTTCTCCACTTTCACGTACATTCATTTGTACAACAATTTAACTTAAAACTTCTGTTCTATAATTTCCATTTAGCTGTAGCCCGTATGCACAGCCACACCGTCACAGAAACTTTATCCTCTGTGCATGATCAAAATTCATGACCATTTTCAAACACCAACCGGAGGAGTGAGAAATGGTCGAGGTAAAGGAAACAACAACAACCGCCGCTTAAATGAAACCATTTTGTGCGCACTGGAAACGTAAAGGGTAACACCGTCAGCAACGCTTCTCCAACTGCTGCACCGGTGGGGCAATGCAATCAACCCAGCAACGGTACGCTTTTTGCCTAAGCAATCCCTCTATTTTTCGCGTAACACGCACGTGCACTTTTTTTTGGTACGCAAGCTCTGCTAACATACAAACAGAATGGGAAGGTTTTTTCTTTCTTATTTTCACCACTGCCAATGTTTGTTTTTTGGGTTGCTTTTTTGGTGGTTTTTTTGCTCACTCTCCTGCAAGCACTTTCACACATGCTTCACATACAACGAGCTGTTTGAGCTAGCTTTTAACGAAACATGTGGTCACAGTTAAGCTCGGTGAAACCGATTTGATTTATTCAGCAGCAGCGGCAGCAGTAACGCCGGCTGACTGTCAACGGGCGAACCTGTAACCGTGCCGATCAATTTTTAAATCAAACAAAAACTTCCCAGGAGTGGTGGAAGAAAAGCCATGGGAAAATCCCTACTCGTTGTGTTTGGGAGGCGTTTTCTTTTTTCGTTTTTCTTTTGACTTCTATTTGACAGAGTGCGCAATTGGTGCTTGGTTGCTTGTTTTCGCTTCTCGTCAATTCGTCAGACACCACAAGACAAACAGTGCGACCAATGTGAACGACAGTTTGAGCACCGATTGGTACGTCGGAGTGGAGCGAACAGCTTGTGCATTTTTTATGCTTCTTGTAGCCCGTGCGCCGTGTTGCACGATAAGCAGTGAAGGCTAAACATTGAGCATTTTGGGAATAAATCAATCATTTCTTGCTTATATTTACACATTGCCCTGCCATTGCAAGCAACGCCTCGGTGGCATTTTATCTTCTTTTTTTTTTATAATGCTCCAACTCCCTATGATATCGATGGTCATAAGTCACTGAGGTCACGGAAAGATGACAGTAGGGCGACCTTATCGAAGTATTGGAAAAAAAGCGGAATGTTTCCACTCACCTGTTGTGTCAAATACGGCTGCTGCTGCTGCTGGTGCTGCTGCCGGCTGCTGGTGGACGAGTCGTAGAAACTCCCCGTCCCGGAGCGGCCGAGTGTGCTGGCCCCCGTCCGAAGATGGGTGGACGTGGGCGGTGATCCCAGCTTGGTATCCTTCGTCCCACTCGAGCCGCCCGCCAGATGCTGATGCAAATGGTGATGGTGCTGGTGCTGATGGTGGATGCCCGTGGATGCCCCATTGTTGCCGGTTCGCTTCGGCAGTGTCGCGTAACTGGGCGGTGGCTCGATCGTACGCTTCGCCTTGACCGGGGACGGACTCGGTATGCTGGTGAGCGGAATTTCTGTCGATCAAGCGCAAAAGTACAAGATTAATCAGTACGCGACCGGCATGAAGCCCGGGCATGAGGGAAGATTTATTGGCCAGACACACCACTTACCCGACTCGTCCGGCGTTCCGTTGCTGCCCGAGAGGGAGGCGGATGTGCCGCTGGTAACGCCACTGCCGCCGACCGTTCCGCTCGACTGGGACGTTTGCGATTTCCGTTTCGTGCGGTCGCGCTGGTAGTAGATACCGGCAAAGATCAACATGTTGAGCAGCAGCAACAGACAGCCGACGCCCACCGTCACACCCAGCGCTGCCGTATAGCTACGAAATGAGAGTGACAGAGAGAGAGAGAGAGAGAGAGAGAGAGAGAGAGAGAGAGAAAAAAAAAAAGCGTGAGATAAAAGGGGATAAAATACGTAGGAAATTACGTAGTTTCGCTTCGCACAGTCGGCGCGAGAATCAATCATTCCGCCCGTACCTGTAGTAATGCCGGTTGGCGAGCTTTTCCAGCAGTTCCTCCTCCTCCTCCTCGCTGAGCACGTTCGTGAGGGTGTCGCCGGGACCACCGCCCCCACCGACGCCATTTTCCTGCAGCACCTCGCCCATCGTCGGGTCCGGTGTGCACTCGGTGCCGAACGATTCCTGGCGCGATTCCTGCGCATCGTTGATGACACCGTTCTGGTAGAGCGATCGCGGCCGGCTGAACGATTCCGCACGTACCGAACCTGGGTAGAAACGGGAAGGGAAACGGGTTGGTTGGGTTGGACTTTAGTTAATGCTGTTACCGGTCTGGTGTGTAATCAGATTTATTTATATTGGAAATGGGTGCCCGTGCGGCAACGGTTTGCAATAATTATTTTCCGATGAAATTAAGAGCACGGAAAATTGTGTCACAAGGGCACTGTGCTGTATGTTACAGTATATGTTTACTGCTGCAGTTAACTATGCGAAAAACAAACAATAAATAGCAATACATAGATGAAAAGTGTTCAGCAAATGGGGATTTAAGAAAGAAAGCTGAATTTTCTGACCATCAGTGGAACAATATTCAACAATCGTGATGTATTTTCTATACTCAGTTGACAGTTGCGTTCCACCATGTTGGGTTTTGGACAGTTGTAACTGTAGTTGTAGTTGTTCAAGATAGATAGCAGAATATAACATATACCTAAACTGTAATTTAATGAGAGATCTTAGGGAATTAAGGTAGTAATATATTATTCGAAGCTGAGAGGTGTTCAATCAATATTTCTTTTCCAAAACCATTCCTTCATTTTGCTAATGTTTCGATTCAAGATAAACTCTTGATGAGTGATTGTCGAGAACGCAAGTTTGGCCTGTTCCTACACATTAGTAAAGCGTTTAATTATTGAAGCGATAGCCTTAACTAGAAACGTTATCGATTAGATATTTCATCCATAAATTATATTATTTCCTTGTTGATATCACTCGGTATGGTGTAGCGGTTAAATGTATTTATGGTAAAGATCAATTACTTATTACCTAGGTCTATAATCATTTCAAGTCTGAACCTCAACGGCCAAATGCTTTCAATACTTTGCAGTTAATTCTGCCACGAAAATATCATCTTTCTCTTGATCTAGTGCTAAAGAGGACCTTCTTGGTGTTTGTGTTATGTGTCGAAAGTAGCGGTGGGAGCTCGGAATCGGACCTAAACGATTCCGATTCCGCCTCCGGAATCGATTCCGATTCCAACTCCGTCCGGAGCCGATTCCGGAGCCGATTCCGATTCCGGAGCCGATTCCGGAGCCAATTCCGGAGCCGATTCCGGAGCCAATTCTGGAGCCGATTCCGGAGCCGATTCCGGAGCCGATTCCGGAGCCGATTCCGGAGCCAATTCCGGAGCCGATTCCGATTCCGGAGCCGTATCCGATTCCGGAGCCGATTCCGATTCCGGAGCCGATTCTGATTCCGGAACCGATTCTATTTCGGAGCCGACTCTGATTCCGGAACAGATTTCTATTTCGGAGCCGATTCCGGAGCCGTTTCCGGAGCCGTTTCCGGAGCCGATTCCGATTCCGATTCCGGAGCCGATTCCGATTCCGATTCCGGAGCCGATTCCGATTCCGATTCCGGAGCCGATTCCGATTCCGGAGCTGACTCCGATTCTGGAGCCAATTCCGATTCCGGAGCCGATTCCGATTCTGGAGCCGATTCCGATTCCGGAGCCGATTCCGGAGCCGATTCCGAAAACTGGTTCCGGACCTACTAAGTGGAATCGATTCTACAAAATTTCGGAGCTAGTCGGAATCGATTCCGACCAAAACTTCATTTTTCCCATCACTAGTCGAAAGACATCCATATTAAAAATGCCAAAATGTTTTTGAAAAAGTTGAAGTCTATTAATTTGGTAGACACTGCAGGACAATGCATTAATAACCATTAATTTTGCAGAATTTCGTTTTTGAAGGTAGTAGCTTAAGGTTAGCATTAGTTTGTAAAAGTAATTTCATTTATAAATTATTGAATTTATGCGTTATAATTTCATTTATGCTTCTGAAATTATCAAATATTTGACAATAATCGTATCTTTTCCCATGTGTTTAGACGTGTTATTTAAGCACCTTCTGCTTAGTAATACATCTAGGCATAAACTTTCTTTACTTTTTCAATCAACAACACGGTTTCTTGTAATTTCTATCTTTTCCACCTGCTGTAAACGGTTCCTGCATCATCTTACCAACTGCACCGATGCTGCTCAGTGGCTTCATGGTTCAGGCATGCATGATCCCGTACCCGGAATGGAGTAATTACGCCAAAAAGTTATTTCATTCCAACGTAAAAGAACGCCTTTGTAGTCTAATTTCGCGACTAAGCGAGCGGGCCGCACTTCCTGCGAAACTGTGAAACTGGCTAACGTTAACGAAACGGTTCTGCTGCACAATTGCTCCACATTTCCAAACCCCAAAAGGCGGCGGCATGGCTAAAAAGAAGCCAGCTACAGCCGAGCGGAGCTCTTTCTGAAGCTGATTTTCTACGGTCCGTCTGATGTTAATGCTGTGAAAAAGGTTATTTTCGTCCGTTTGGTCCACGTCGAAGCGGTAAGCGTCTTGTCAGTCATGTTCAGCACACTTTTGTTGTTGTTGCGTCTGTACGGTGCACTTTACAAGGAAGAGGTTTTAGTTAACCCGAGACGAGTACGGGAGTGTGCAATGAAACTGACGCCAAAGAAAAAGTAAAAAGAACGCCGTTTCCGCCTCGCTGCAAAACAACAAACTGTACCGGAAACGAGTCGTTGAACGAGTCGTTCTCGCTTGCGTTGGATGCGCTGGCCGAAACGGGGTGCAAAAGAGATGATGGAACCCGTTTACCCTGGAACCGTTTCAGGCGAAGCAGCCAAACGCGGGGTAAAAAATGGCCCCCTTTTCTGCCATCGTAAGCGGGCACTCGTGCGAAACAACCCCGTGGCGGTAGAGAAGGAGAGCAGGAGCGTGCCAAATGCCATTTCCAATACCCTTAGGCTCTTGGGGACCGAGTTAATGTTTCCGTTGGTGTTGGTGCACGGGGCCGGGCCGCGTTGCCGTAAAGCAGCCGAAAGTAAGGCTGGCGATGGGCGGGACGGATCGACATGGATGAGTTAGCGATGTTCAAGCGGCGTTACTAGTTCCGTGGGTTTAGCATGCTCCGGAAGCAATTAGGTTTCTTGATTTGGAAATATTCTTCCCGCTTTTCCCTTGGCCCTTTGAGCCAATTCGCTTTGCTTGTTAAAGGCAGAAACTTAAAGGGGTCGCAAGAAGATGCGTGCAAGTTTTCGCCCGCTATCAAAACTATCGACCGCTTTAAAGCAAACCAGCTTCACCAGCACTCCAGCAACATTACTTAAACCGGGCAATCAAACAACAATTTCGATAAACCCTTGGCATTATAAGAGAGGGGATCGGATTTTACGTGCGTCAACTTTCACCAGCTGCGATTCAGGCCGCTAACGCAAACAAGCTCAATCTCAGGAGGACAACGACATGGCCCGGCTCATATTAAGCTTTGCTCGAATCGCGGCTAAATATCCAACAAACCGCAAACCGACACTTTACCTAATCGGCAAACTTTCCGCTCACTCAATATCTCAAGGGTTGCTCCTTGCGGCTGGCTGGTGTTTGCGAGCGAGCGAGCGAGCGGTTACTATTTGCTGGAATGTGTCCATTGGTAACATACACTCACGCACATCCCGCACAGTGTCACTTTGAGCACTACGCAGTGACGTGCAGCAGCGGTCGCTAAATGGACAAACTTTCGATTGAACTACACGCGAGAGGTAAGGGAGGAGATTGTTGCTGCTCACGTCATGTGACAAGTTGTGGGAAAAACGGGTGGGGAAGCTGAACGGTAGCCCGGATATTAAGCATCACCGCCCAGGACACAGGCAGGCAGGCTACACACTCACATGAGATACACTCGACGCTTTGTGTATGTGTGTGTGTGTATAACGGTTGAAAGTTTTACTTCCACCGTCTGTGCGGGCGTACATCGTTGTGCAACGGTTAACGAGTAACTTCCGCTTGCGGTTGCTTGTTGCGGCTCTCGGTCTGTGCCGTGGACAGGTCGTTGACGGGTGAAGAATGGGCGCAAACAAACTCGCACAAAATAAAATGTTGAAAACAAAATATAAATTGCTTTAGTTTCTTGTCCGGCTAAAGTGAACCACTGGGAAAGAGGTAACTGTACCACTTTTTTCGTTTACATGTTCATTTATCTAGCGCTGTGGTTGGTATACATTGTGTGTACGCTCTTTTGTGGCAGGTACAGGGTTTCCCAAGGTTTTTTTTGGTTGCTTCCCGAAAATGTTTAATTGCTTCCCATATTGTTTGGTGTGTTCCTACGATTATTTGTGCGTTAGTCACAATTTCTTAGTTCAATTGTATTGATGTCCAATGAGACGATACCAATAAATCGTAGGAACGAACCAAAAATCTATGGGCCAAACCATAACCATACCAAAAATGACCCATATTTCAAATTCCTCATCCATAAAGGTTTTTGGAGATTTTTTTAAAAGAATTATTCTGGCTTTCATGTTTTAATTAAATTAAGGTAAAAACCGCCTTAGTTCTTCCAATTATTTAATTTAATCCTTTTTTATTTTTTTGAGTTAGGCTTGTGCTGTAATTTCTCTATTTTTTATAATGAGATATTGACTAAATCCTTCCTCGAATATCTGCCGACTGAAAAACGCAATACTTTTACATTCATTAACGATTTCTTTGACCTAGTTTGATTGTTTGACATAAAACAATGTTTTCAAAATTTAAAATATGATGTAAAAAGAGTTATATGTGAAATATGCTTTGATATAAAGTATTAAACTAATATAATATGTTGTAAAACGAGAATGATGCATCAGAAGATGCACGATTTCCAAAGTAAAAGGTAGTAGATGTAAAAACTTCGTTTTCAATTCCCAGCACCATTACATTTTGTCAGCTAATCCAGTTAAAAAAAATACGAAAAGTTGTGTAAACACTGGGCGAGATAGCAAAACTTGATGAAAATTAAACAAAAGGATCTAAGAGAACACAAGCCGACAAAACGAAAGGTGATAAAGCACGTCATAGCTGCTTAAAATCGACCACGATGTCCCACAAATGGCTTCATCAGACCATGGCTTCCATTGGGACAAAGCGTTCCGATCGCATGTTTTCCCGTGGAACTGCAAGATTGAAACAAAAGTTTTACCTCGCCCCTTCCGTTTTGTTTCAACCAGAATAGTGGAAAATGGAGCAAAATGTTCCACTCCATCGCAGTAGATACACGTTCCCATGCTGTGGTTGTGGTTTTTCTTGGAGAACGAGACCATTCCCAACTCAACCGAACAGCAGGATGCTGACCGCGCTAGTGATACATTGTGTGTACATCGCGTGGGTAGTGATGGTCGTTATTGTTGGCTTAAGTTTGTTCGTCCTGAACAACTAAAAAAAGAACTTCTCGCCTCGCTCACTCGCTCACTCGTTCGACACGAGACAAAAGCAGCAGCAACTGTGGGTGGTTGTTGCTACGAGATTTGGAGGATTTGGAACACTGATACAAGCAAAGACCGACTTGGTGTAAGTTCCCCCGAGCAACCGAAACGCCTACACTCACTCTTGAAACTTACCGGCATAGTAGTGTGGTTCCCGTTCGCGGAAGTGGTGGTGTCGCATGGAAACTTCCGGATCGCCCGGACGATGAAGTTGCGGAATCAGGTTCAACCAGAGTGCCATCTTGTGCCCCCGATAGTGGCTACGCATTTTTGGCTTCGTCGCTGAAATGAGATTTGACGTTGAAAAGAGATGTTCAATGAAATGATGGGAGCAAAGGTATGTCGTTTTCGCAAACGCAAAATCTCAGGGCTGTTAAAGTGCTGTTAAAGTTTCGCTCAGGAGTGAGCGTGGTTTAAATTAAGCCAAATAAAACCCCGAAACACGGAAAAGCGTGTGTGAATCGTGTATCGCTAAATTAATTTCATAACGTCAAGCTTTTAATTATCCGTTGAGTCTGCATTCATTGTTCCCCACAAGCTGAACATACGCCGTAGAAGAGAGGGAGCAGCAGCAGACAAAAAAAAGAACAATCAGTTTTAATTCTCATCACGTGCGATGACCTTTATTGTGCCAGTCCTTTTGCAAGCAATAATCATATTGGTGAGGTGTATAATTTTTCCCACACGCCAACGCGGTCTGGCCGAGCTGTTTTTGTTTTGTTTTTGTTCGAAGTGCTCTTTTGTTTTAACTCCACATATTTAACAACAAACACTTTTTTCCTGAGTGACGAAAGCCCCGGGGGCGAAGCGCGTTGAAAACAATTCTCCTGCGTTTGAGCCAAAATTATGAACCACCATTGAAAAGGGAGCATTTTTCATTTTGCTGTCCCGAGTTTTAAAGCATTCCTTGTTTCAATTTAACCCACCCGGCATTTTCCGGCATGAGTACGGGAAAGCGTTGAAACGGCATAGCAGGAGTGTCAAAATTTATGAAAATGCATTTTTCATCCCTCACCAGCAGGATATGATTTATGTCAATGATCCGGCCCCCGTCAGTGTCAGACAGGCACTCTGGGGAACAATGTCAAAACTTGTGTTCGAATCAAAGGACACGAATTCTGATTCTCCTCCTCTCAAACATGGCAGTTTATTCGGTAAGCTCGCCCAGGACGGAAGTGAAGATCTATCAGGCTCCTCTGTCACGTGCGCATCTTTGGTGCGATTTTGCCAAATAGATCCGTTTGTTTTCGGACGGTGTAGGATCTGGAAAGAAATTCTCTCCGGTTCGACTAATGCGTTCTTGGGAATGGTGTGAGCGACTGCTGGATGTAGAGCCGTTAGTGTGGGCTGTCAGTTTTCGACGTCTGATTTTTGGCTGTTTTTCAGTTCCTCGGAAGAATGGTACAAAGGAACCGTTCGCTTCTTGCACGTACGCTAGACGGAAGCGAGTGTGTTTGATGAAGCTTCTAGCTAGAAATGAATCTATTCTGGGTAGAAGCATAACAGGGGGAAACTCATTTGATCGTGTTATTGAGCGGAGTCTGAGCTCATTGTGACAGAGCTTGGTTTCAGCTTGGAGGTTGATGTGATTTTAATAAATATGGTTAGCATTAGGATGATTGAGTTGTGCGCAATACTGTGTAGTCTGATCTCTTTGGCACAAAGTTTTGTATTTTTTTAAATTACATAATAAGTTTGGCTTTAAACTGTGCGCTGGATTTTAAATAGTTCGTATCATAAGTTATTTCATGGAATCTACATTTATATGCAAACAGAAACCTCTGCTATTTTGCCCATACCATGCAACACAGAACATGCATAAGACTTTACAGGCAAACTTCCATAACCTGTTTAATAATTAGTTTGCTATGCAATTCCAAGAAGTACTGGGCGTCTCCATCGTATCGAGTAATTATTAGTCGGCATCGCGAAAGAAATGTTTAAAAAATAACCAAAGTCGTTGAAAATTGCTCAAATTTGGCATCACAAACGCAATGAGTTCATATTTTAATTTGACTGACTGGTCCTAGACTGTCTTTAAATAAACGATCGTATGCGATACCAATTAACAGCTGTTTAAGAACACTGTTTAAATGAGTTCATATGTTAATTTGACTTACTGGTCCTAGACTGTCTTTAAATAAACGATCGTATGCGATACAAATTAACAGCTGTTTAAGAACACTGTTTAATTATTTCTCTATATTTGCCTAAATGCGATATAGAGCAGTCGTTAACTGTTTTGACGATCGTTCATTTTGATAAGAATGAACAACAAATGTACTCGGTTAATGCCCGTACCAGCCATTGGTAAAAAAAGCTTTAAAAATTATTTATATTTTGAGCGATAATGTTTTCGAGATATTCCTACTTTCCCAATCTTTTACGTAAAAATGATGAAGTCATGAAGATAACAGATTTTTTTACAGTTTTGTCAATATTTTCGATTCATTTGAAACGATTTTTTAACTGTTTACTATACATATTTAAATAATATACACCTTTAATCGATAATTAAACAAAATTGTTTGAATTTATTCCTTGTTTTTGACCTAATGGCCTAATGAAAACAAAAACATTAACCCAACAACCATCCCAATTCACACCCGGTGTAATGGATACAAATATTTTTGATCCAGAAAAGAAAAGACGTAACGTATAATCTATCTAACCACGTAATGGGAACTGTCTATAAAACAAAGAGCTGCTAAAAATTAAGATAAATCATACGGGAAAACTTGTGTGTTGTAAAACCACTTCATAAAACGAAGTAGAATCAAACTAGTTTTCACTGTGAATAGTTTTAAGAATCCAATTGTAAGTTAAGCACATTCAAAACTCTAACGATTCTTATCACTCAACTAATCATAGACATCTGTCCTAACAGTGCCACTGAGGGGGGGGGGAAATAGCTGAAAAAAGTTGAAACGTGCGCTTACTAATGCACATTAATTTATCTTCGTCACAATACATCCAGGCTATTTGTATTCCGAGCATACAGGCACACTCACACAAAGGGAAGACCCGGATGGAAAGAAAAACATACCCGATATAAGTTCTATTGAAAGCAGCCTAACAGCGAATGACATCTTGCGAAAACCGATTCAAAACTATTTCGACTTCCACCCACACCCGCCTGGGTTCCCCTACGCTGACAAAATACAACGTAAACAGGAACGAAATTGTCGATCCGCGCGCTCTCGCACAAACATGCCACACAACCTATAGCCGGTAAAAGGAAGACGGACTTATCCTTCTCCCATAGCGCCGCTAATACGAATATTGGCAGCGCCACACACCGTACGACGAAATGAAACTTTCAATTTGAAACACGGTGTCTGCTGCGACGTGAGCACGGATCTTCTCACGTGTGTGTGTATTCGGTGCTCCTTCCGAAAGGCAAAGCCGTCCGGGGTTTGCTTTTTATCCAGCGGGCGCACAGCACAGCCAGTAGCAGCAGCCGGTGGAACGAGCAGAGATGGAACGGATCGAGGACGAACGTGTGCACGATTGGGACGCATCCGCTGCATTGGAGATGAGAGTAGCAAAAGGATAATCCGCCCGTGTTTCGCAAAGAAGGTAGACGCGCAGCAAAAAGTGCTCGGAAATTGGATGGAAACTATCCTTTAGTAGTGCAGCAAATAAGCACTAAGCACTGTACGCTTGCACTGCGTCACTGTGGGAGAAGATGGTGGATTGAAGGCTGCTGGTAGATCAACCTAGCGACACACAGGACAGAAACACACTCACAAAACAGGGGTATTAAGTTTGCTCCACGCTAGGCTGAAAGATGAGCTCCAGCAGAAGCGTCTCGATCTCGATCGGCAGATGTGCCTCTCGGTGAGTATTGAATTGCACGCATTCGAATTCGCTACTAATAATGGATGGAGTGCTCTAAACGAGTAATCAATCCAACGGTTCCCGATTGAATTTTGGAACCCCGGCAAAAGGAGCCGGCAAGTTGTGGTCTAATTTGCCCCGGCACGAAGGGTTGTAGGAATAATGAGAGGCAAAGAATTGGATGCCTTTAACCTGCTCGCCCGAAGCAATGATGGTGCTGTTGTGGTTCACGAAGCAACCGTAAAGGAAGAAGTTGCTCCGCTTCGTTCGATGGCTTTCAAGCTACGCTTTTATCAGCAGCACAGGGGCGCAGCGGGGCCATGATTCTAATTAACAACAATCGTGTTCGCTTTTCGCTTGTTCAATTCGTGGGTAAGATCTTGCGCTTCAATGGTGCCGGGTACGAGTCAGTGAGCATTCGTGTCAAACCGACCGCTTTATGTTTAAATCACTCTACGCTCTGGCGCTGAGCGTTCGCCATTTCGGTGTTGGTTTCACAAGCAATCACTGCACCAGATCTCTACAGCCGTGGGTTTCGTTCAACCGTCAACGAAGACGTCAAATTGGCCCCTTTACGGGGTTAGTTCCGTGAATGGTTCATATTTGCTATGGCTAATGAAAAGCTAAAACTTAGTCATGCCTGCGAAACACTTCCGTTTCTCACCCCCGGTCTGGGCCGGGGTTTCGCTTGCCGGAGCCAATCTTTACGCCATTGCAGCCTTGCCGCCATGCCAACGCCCAAATAATTCACTGCTCAGTTCCGGGCGGCTTGCAACCCAAAGAAGATGCTGGCAGAAAGTTTAAAGACGCACGAAAAAAACAACAAAACATCGAGACACTGATCGAGATACTCCAAGTGCCATTTCTCTTTCCGGTGACAGTAATTCGTCACTTTCCCTCATTGACCTTCGCCATCATTTTCGGTGCCGGCTGGTTTTATCCCGCCGGGCCGGGGTTGCTAGTGGGCAGCTTGACATGGTACGATGAAAGCGTTTTGATCTTTTCCAGCATGATTCGAGCTTTCACTTAACGGTCGCTACGGCTCACTCATCCAACACTGGCAACCGTCTTTCGTACTGACGAGAACGCGCCGTTGCCTCTTACCACTACCACTGTCTCTCTTTCTACTCCTCTCTGTCACTCATTC
Organism: Anopheles gambiae; assembly: GCF_943734735.2. NCBI lineage: Eukaryota > Metazoa > Arthropoda > Insecta > Diptera > Culicidae > Anopheles > Anopheles gambiae. Next base: position 92,378,550 of record NC_064602.1, read on the forward strand.
TCTCTCTTCTTCTCAACAAGCCGAGATGTTTATTTTTCATTAGATTCTTTTCGGCTAATGAATGATGCAAACAAAAATATGCTTCATTTCATTCCCGGCTGCCGGGTTTCAATTTTCCACCAACAGTCTAGGGCACAGCCCGAGAGGACAATGCGGCCCCTTTGGTTACCCTTGGCATTAGTATGCGACCATTGTTCTATGGTAACCGAAAACTGGGGCTGTGGGTCGCCGGAAGAACAACAAGCATTACGCACGTCTGCTCCCGCACGGTGGTGGAGAGCTTTCACTTTTCACCGCCCAAATGAAGCGTTCTACCCCGATGCTTTCCGTTCTGTGCTGTGCTTGCGGGGATCGGGTGGGATGCCGGCCTACTCGTGCAGCATCTTTTGTGCCGTTGTTTTGTTTCGGCCTATTTTGCTGTCGTATTATTTTGGCTTTTGGTGTTTTTTTCCTCTCTTTCTTCTTGCTTTTGCGCCATGCGCTTCCTCCGGATGGAGATGAATGGAGCCCATGAGTATAAATCTTGAAAATAGATTCTTATCGGCGAGTTCGGCTTCGTTAGGTTTGTGCAAAACGACAGCCAACGACCGGATTCGCGTTCGCTTGGGAAAGGTGTGGAGGGAGGGAACGGATGGGGCCGTATCAGGCACTGAGCAGTGAGTTCAATTTATTATGCAAAACATTCGATTCTCGGTGCATTATGGCGAGTTACATAAACAGCGCTTTCCATTGTTATTGTAATTTGAAATGTAAGAAGGATTAAGTATCGCTTTCGAGCGGTTCAGGGGGGGGGGATTTACATATCTCAAGGGGAGATTTTAAAAAAGAAATACGATCAACACAATTATTTATTATCATTTGGGACGGAATTATTTATGCGATTTAATTAAGTTACATTGTCGGTAGAGAAAGATATTGTTTGGTTTAAGTTTTCTTTTACAATATACTGCCGTATGATGACGACTGCTACACAATTCAGCCATATTAGTCACGATATGAGCTTCGTGGCATTTTATTGTGTTTGTGACCTGTCATTGTGTCTTGGCAAATCTTGGCGGCTAGTTAGAAAAGCAACAGTTGGCGCGGATTGTCAATTACATGCTTTGTTATTTAACCAAGGTCCATAAATTAATACAGGCCGTCCAGTGTACTTTTACAAATCTTCATTTGACAGCTAGGGAGTTGAGAATTGCATTCAAAACCCTTAGCAATCATAACTCCCTATCTGTCAATCTTCTTAGAAATCTATATCCATCATCTTCATTCAAATTGGAAGCTATGAATAAAGCTTTCAGGTTCATTTCAATGTCTCGATATCGAGTTGAATATTGCTAAGAAAATCAGGTAAGTTTGTTGTTATTGGTCTGGCTATTTGTTAACCACTGTAATGTCGGCTGCCCTTTTCGAGATTGATTTTCCCAACCAGAAAAGCCTACTAGCCCTTCTAGAATAAGCTTCCTTGCAGTAAAAATTATATTTTGCACATTTTTTTTATTTTGAATAGTTTTCTTTGTATTGAATATTGAATAATGAATCATTTCACAAATTTCAAAATAAAGATTCTATCTTTCAATACGCAAAAATGTATAAGCGTTCTAAAGGAACGATCCAACATCAGTGGTAAATTCTACTTCCAAAAGCAAGCTTTAAAAATTGAAAGCATTAACCACCGTGGCTTTTTCCAAGAATCCCTCCATTTCCACATCCATCGCCTTCTTAAAACTGTAATTGAATGGAAACAACCAAACATTCCACGAAATTTATGAATCACATCCAAATCCGTACCATTTGTTTGCCTTCCGCCGCATCGTACACAATTCGTGAGGGGAAGAAACAAGAAAAAGCGGCAAAACAAGAACAGATTTTCCCCCCAGCAAAACCCCTAGCATCTTTTAATATTGGAAATCGTTTTCTTTAGCTGGTTCATGATTCAATTTTGCTACCACGTCCGTGTCCATTGCCCGCCAGCAAAATGGTACGCTCAATTGATGAAACAAAAACTGCTTTATCTTGTTCCACCGCCATGCGCCTCTTCCAACGGGGAAAGGAAACACACGCACAACTTTCCACCCTGCCCACAGTGGGCGGCGTGCCAGCGTTCAATACTTTTGGGCCGTTGAAATTGCCCCATAGATGTGTATCGATTTCATGGCCACTTGCGCACGCACCAATTGCCGGCAAACTTTGACGGGCGATTTGCCGCTAAAGCAAAGTCTCTCCCCTTCTTCAACTTCTTCTCTTAGGTAAAACAAACAAAGACAACGTGTGAAAGTTTGTACGCAAAAAGACAGGTTGGGGGAGAAATTAAAATCAACGTTTTCCTTTCCCAGTGAACAGAACAAAGCAGGATAAATATCGATCCACGAACATTGCCATCGATTTATCGACGGTGACAACCGGATCCCACCGAAAGGAGCGGCCAATGAATCGGAAAAAAAGTTGTCCATTTAATTGTTTACCCCTGAAAGTAAACCATAAATCTTCCGTTGGACAGCTGTAGTCATCGACTTGACCAGCAGCTGACATTTCTCTGTTTAAAGGACCTTTTTCTTCCGACCGTGTGCCGGAGGGGAAAGGCACAAGGAAAAGCAAAACAGATCCAAAACCCTCCGAAGCCATCGTAAACTTCAGCCATTCTTTCATCTCCCGTGTGGCCAGGGTCGCTCGTGCACTGTTGAACTTTTCCACAGGTTCGACCGGGAACTTTGAACGAGTTGCCGAAAGCCCCGACTTCACATTGTCATCACCCACTGGAGGAGGGGCGTCCCTGGGCGAACATTCGTCTTCACGCCAATTTCTTTCCGTGGAGTGTTTTAAGCGAAACGGCCCTTTGCCGGCACATATGTTTCGGCACGCAGCGCAAGCCCACACACACACCCGCAATTCTCACACGCCCGGCTATGGTTTCTTGGTTTTGGCCACAACATGGACGCCCGGCATATCTTGGTAACATATCTCGGGGAAGGAAAAAAAACCCATGAAACAAGCGTCGCTTCTGCTGCTGTTTTCGATGTTTTATTTCCTGCTCCACCCGAAACAGGCAGCAGTTCCTGTGAAGTAAATTTAAAAAGGATACACAGGCCACAAGCAAGTCCTCTTAGCTTGAAACTAGCAAACTTTATCGTCCCATCGTGTACCACTAGGTCCCTCGAAAAGAGAAAAAAAGCAAAAGCAGGGAAACCCAAAAGTTCCAGTGTCGCAAAAGGTTCGTACGGGTAAAAGATTTCCCACATTCGGCCGTCTCCCGCTCCCAGGACGTCCCGACTTCGGTTTGCTTCTTACAACGTAGAAAAGATTTTACTACTTAACCCTCAGCTCTTGGCAGGATGAAGAAAAACACAACGGCGAAAAAATAGCAGACAGCCAGCAAACTAGGAACGAAAAATGTGCTGGCCGGAAAATGGATTCGACCAAGCTCCTGTTAGTAGACTCCACCGTACACATCGTTGTCGCCGCTCGCGCGTGATCCGATAAGAGCCTTATAACTAAATTGAATTTATCTCTCACTCTCACTCTCTCTCTCTCTCTCTCTCACTCTATCTCTCTCTCTTACTCTGGGTCCTTTCAGTGTTTGGGAGTATTTCTTCCTGAACCGGAATCAGTGTGCATTTTCGTGAGGAACAAAAAAAAAGAAGGAAATCCTCGCCAGCTTTTTGAGGTTACGATCTGTTTTACCGATCTTGTGATTTCTTACGACAACAGCAAAAAAACGGCCAGGGATGTCGAACACAAGTCAGTCTGCGTTGGAGCAGTGAAGAACTATTTTGGGGAAAAATGTATAAGCCCTCGACGCAGGGATAGGTTATGGTTGCTCTCCAGACCGTTAGGCTGTTGGTCAACGACTCATTCATACCCTACGCTTACTAGCTTCGTTTGATGACCTTCATCAACTACCATGCCATGTTTGTCATCCCTGGCAAAGGACGCATGGGTCGAAATTATTCATGCTACGATCGTTCCTTTCATTCCTCTGTCTCTCTCTCTCTCTCTCTGTCTATTACCCACTCTGCCCGGGTAATCATTTCAATCGATCTTTGGTACCCCCAGCCAACCCGGGAGTTGCTTAACGCTGACTTACGACCGCTTGCGAACTACTCCACTGAATGCCTGGGCACGCATTTACCGCACCAGGGCAGGGTGTAATTTATCGAGGCAAGATAAGTTCACAAGCAATGGAGGTTTTTTTTTGCGTAGAACGGCACTTTTTTGTTCCGGGGTAGAAAGAAGCCAAAATTAAAGAACTACTAGCCCCAGGCCCTCTCAATATTCCGGCGAGGTTGCGTTTGCATAATTCAATGCAGTGGACTGCTCCGGCAACATATACACGCCCTTTGCCCGGTGGTCATTTTCAAGCTACAGTATACTCACAGATGCTCAGATACTGCTGCGTGGTGGTTTCGTACGTTTCCCACGTGATCAACCGGAAGCGGGTCCGCTCCTTCGCCGTACCGTAGTCGGGATGCAGCGGGGCCGCCTGCTGGTGGCCGGCCTCGTTCGGGTCGCCCGTTTTGCAGAAGTTGGTCACGAAGTTGAGCACCGCTTCGTTGACGCCCATGTCCTGGCGCGAGTAGTTCTGGGGAAAGACCGGCCCGCCCTGCACCAGCGGCAGCCCGAAGATGTACGGCAGATCTTCGCCCCGCACGCTCCCAAGCCGCTGATTTTTGCGAGAAGGAAGACAGCAAAAAAAAAAAAGCAGAGCAAGAATAAAATAGAAATATGATAAAAGGTTATAATACTTTAAAAAAATAAAACATAGAAAAAAATGGGAAGCACGGGCAACATCCGCTCGGGCAATGAAAAGCGGAAAGTCTTGAGCGGTGCATTAACTTTATTATATACGCCAAATGCGAGCGCGCTCGAACCAAGAAGCGGGTGGATGATAAGAGCTGAGAAGTAAATCATAGTTTATAGCTAGAATCTTCTTTGTTCGAGAGGCACAGAAAGAGAGAGAAGATGAAGAAGCGCAACGCTGTTAGAAATATTAATGCTCGAAAAGTATGCAGTTAAATCACACTCTAAATGTAAATCATGTGATAAGTTTTCTTTGTCCGCGCAAAAGCGCTCTAGAGTAAGAGCACAGCAAGTAGTTGAAGTTTGAAAATAGTGTGTTTGAAACTTTATGCAACTCATCACTGGCTGGTGATAAGTGTTCGGGTCAAGCATATTGATAAACCGATGGGCGCGTTGTACGGGAGGACGTTTTTACTACTTATTATGCTATAGGGCAGATATTTACACAATTTTGTTTGCTCCAATTATTGATAAATTGATAAACTTGCACCAAACACTGTGACTTGTGCCGTTTGAAATTAAACATGAAATTATTTAGAGTTTGAAAATTAATTTTTCAGAATGTATTGGAAAATCAAATAATTTGAAATTGATCCATAACGATACCTCAAAATAATAAGTTAAAAAATATTTAAACCTTAAAACAATTCTCCTGGGATTAACACTCAATATTTATTTTGCAATAATTACATTTTTAAACCATTAATGTACGTATCTTACCTGCGGATATTCACTCTCCTTGCTTTGATAGCCGAAGTGAAACATGTACGTCTTTGCGCCACGTCTCGCATGCAGATATGCGACCTTAATGATCGGTGCCACCGTGTGGCCATCGCTCAACGCTTCCATGGTCGAATCTCTGTTCGGGTTGGGAAAGCAAAGCAAAACGAAAAACAATCAAAAGATGGATCGTTTAAAACCCCAAAACAACAATACAATAAACCCATCCACCAACCCACGAGTGACGATGCCAACGATGATGATGATGATGATGATGCGAGTTACGAAAACGAAGTCCATTCTTACTGTGATTACCAGCAAAACAAAAAAAAAACAACAGCAAATCCAATCAAAATCGCAAACGCCAAATGCCAGGAGAAATGGGAGTAATAAAACACTGGGGCAAAATCAGTCCATCCATCAGTCGTGGATATACACGGGGAGGAAAATATAAACAACAATCATCTTTCAACAACAATTCAAACGTTTCCCTGCGCCCTGCGGGGAGTAAGAGCAGCGCAGGGAGAAGTTGCAATTTGTGGCTGCAAGGACAACAACTTGGAAGCTCACAACCGAAAATTAGCCACCACCATCCGGTGTGGTGGGGCAAATACTTGTCACGTCATTCTTTGCCATGACTAGCGGCAGCTCGGCGGTACGGCAGCATGAGCGAAAGGGCGTCCCCCAATCGTATGTTGTTAAGCAGTTGATTTCCTTCATTTTCCAATCGCTTTTCCGTGGCAATTACGATTGCAAAGGCACACCAATGCTGTAGATTTTTCTCTCCAACCAGTCTTTGCATCGTTGTAAGCACAGTCAGTTGATATTTGACGTAAAATGAGAGATATGTTCTCGTTCCTTCTCGCACTACTTCGCTGTATCGCGGGCAGACAAAACAAGCCACAAATGACAGGATGGTGACAGTGAAAATGAGCGGAAACTCTCACTCTCGGGACTCCGTCGAGGGCGAACGTCATTTGGGGGAAAAAAAGGTAAAACGGGAAAAGGAAGATAAATACAAAAAAGCAAAAAAAAATCGGAGAAAACGGAAAGAAAAGCGATAATCCCGCGGGTCGTGACTGGCAGCATTTGCGGGGGAAAAAATAAACGATTGCAAGCTGTCGCGCTAAAAGGGCGAGGTTTTGTTTCTACCCGGGCCCAACCGTCCCGCCTCCCTCAAACCACAAAGTGGATATTATTTCTGGACTGTATTTCACCGTAAGTCCGTCCCATTCGCGCACCATTCCCCCTCCCGAATGCGGTTGTTCAAGCGGAGCGCTTTGTTGGTCCGTGGGAAATTCTGCGCGTGCAGTCCCGTTGCGGTCGTTGATTGTCTGCTCTTGCACTGGCACAAGGATGTACGTTTTCCTAGAATTTGTTTTTGCTTCACTCTCCCTTCATGGAAACAATGTATTGATTCGGAAAGCTGGGCGAGATGTTGAGGGAGTGCAGAAGAACAAAAAATCTTCGCTTTTTGTTCGATTCCCGGGCATCCCGGGCAACGTTTAACAGACAACCTTGCGGATGACGGTTGACACATGCATTGTGCCCCGGTATCGATGGAAAAGATACTCCCAGACAGCTTTATATCTCTTCGAATTTTAAGAGCACCCCCGTGAGAAGGGAAAAACACACCCTCGACGAGACGGGCTGACACAAAAAAAAAAAAAAAAACAAAAAAATTTTATCGATTTTCAGCTCTTCCAGAAGCTTGAGAATTTGAGGACTGAGTTGCTTTTCCAGCGGGAAATATGTCGTTTGTCGCCGTCGACAGGCATGTCGTGATTATGTCAAGTTGTCCATTAATTCGAATGACGCCGCAAAGGCAGTGTCGATTTTCCCGGGAAATTGAGGATGTCTTAAACATTTCTTATGAAATGTATTGAAGCAGTGCGCTCATGCAAAACTGATACCCTTCGAACAACGAATCAAACCAGCAGATCGAAATTCACACGTACATATACGTATGCAGAAGTCAATTTTGCGCTAGAGCCCTTGCGTGACAAACGCAGTGCCGAATGTACATTAGCTCACCCATTGCACACTGGCCGAGCACAAAAGGTGAACCCAATTCTTAAAGGTGGTTTTATACATTTTTTATGAGCTCCCTGGTCCCGAGATCGCACCAAGGCGTGGCGCAAGCGATATTCGCCTAACGCATGGCTCGCCACCGGAGGACCACTTTCCGGGTGGTTCGGTTTCATTGGCAATTTATGCGCATCGGAAAAATGGCTCCGTTCAGGTTCGGCGCACCGAGCATCCCTTTCGGGGTTGGGAAATTGGGCCGGCCATTTTCATGACGAAGGACAAGAACTCATTTCACGCCCTCACGACCAGACCAGAGATTCGGGAGCACGGGGGCATGGGCCACGTTGATCTCGGTGAATCGATCTGAACCCCTCCCCATCCACCGGAAGTTAACCCAAAGCCCCCCGGTGAACGAAATGACCACATCTCGTCCTAGGAACCGCTTCCCTTCCCTCACTCACAGGTCGAGACGGGCGAGTGCTAGTAATAATTTTTAGCACAAGCCGCTGATTGATGAGTTTGTGTTACTGTTCGTTCGGGGTGGTTGTTTTTTTACCCCCGGTACACACCCATCCAAACAGAAAAAGTTTTATCCCAATCATTATTGATAAAGTGTTTGCCTCCTTTATGCTGCTCTCGGTCGGTCGCTGCCTACGTACAGTTCAATTTTGACCCAACCTCCCCGAATGAATCCGTAAGGGTCATGCGGTGGGAAAAATGGGTATTAATATTTATTGCCGCTATACGCACCAGCAGCAGCAGCAGAAGGGGGTTGGTAGTGCGCTTTGCTTAATTCGCTCCTTGTACGTGTGTGGCGTGTGATCGGCGTGTGACAAATGAGCCGGAATTATTCACATCACGCACAAAACTGGCCACTCATGGCGGATTAGCAGCTTTGGGTGCTGTTGGTTGGTGGTGGTCGTGGATGGTGGATGGTGATCGTTTTGTTTTACTCATGCGCATCATTTAGCCAACGGGCCCGCGTGACCCCGGCCGGAGCGAAGGTAATTTGTTATTTTAATTGCAAAGTTCGATTGTGCCGTTTTGGCTTTTGTTGACGGATTGGCTGTTCGGTGCAGTAGATATGTTTTTTTTTTTTATCTGCATCATTTTTTATGCTATGTTATCGTAGTTATGAAAACTGTCGTATACTTTAGTGAATAATATTTAAATAATTTGTTTGTTTTTTGGCATCTCTTCTTCTCTTCTTCTCTTCTTCTCTTCTTCTCTTCTTCTCTTCTTCTCTTCTTCTCTTCTCCTCTTCTTCTCTTCTTCTCTTCTTCTCTTCTTCTCTTCTTCTCTTCTTCTCTTCTTCTCTTCTTCTCTTCTTCTCTTCTCCTCTTCTTCTCTTCTTCTCTTCTTCTCTTCTTCTCTTCTTCTCTTCTTCTCTTGTCCTCTTCTTCTCTTCTTCTCTTCTCCTCTTCTTCTCTTCTTCTCTTCTCCTCTTCTTCTCTTTTTTTCTTCTTCTTTTCTTCTCTTCTTCTCTTCTTCTCTTCTTCTCTTCTTCTCTTCTTCTCTTCTTCTCTTCTTCTCTTCTTCTCTTCTTCTCTTCTTCTCTTCTTCTCTTCTTCTCTTCTTCTCTTCTTCTCTTCTTCTCTTCTTCTCTTCTTCTCTTCTTCTCTTCTTCTCTTCTTCTCTTCTTCTCTTCTTCTCTTCTTCTCTTCTTCTCTTCTTCTCTTCTTCCCTTCTTCTCTTCTTCTCTTCTTCTCTTCTTCTCTTCTTCTCTTCTTCTCTTCTTCTCTTCTTCTCTTCTTCTCTTCTTCTCTTCTTCTCTTCTTCTCTTCTTCTCTTCTTCTCTTCTTCTCTTCTTCTCTTCTTTTCGACTCTTTTACTTTTCTATTACTTAATTATTTTGCTCTTTTACTTTTTTCATTTATATTATTTTACTTTTCTATGAATGATTTCTTCTACTCCTATAAAATCTAACTCTTCTTCTTTTTGATTTCCTTATTCTTTGAACCTTTTACTTTACTTTCTTCCACTCATCTTCTTTTGCACAACGCAACTTTTATACTTTTATATTTCTTCCTATTCTGTTTATTTGATTCCCTTTCCGTATTATTCTACTATAATTATCTACTCATTGACGTTTGACATTGACGTCAGCAACAATTCATGGCCCAACAATACGAAAGCCCTTTGTCACAGATAACAGTTGCAGCGAGATTTATAATGTACGATGAAATTGTTATAAGATTGTTACAAAGCACCTCTTTCCGAACAACTAATAACATGTGTTATTAGTCGTTACACGGTATTTGATGCTCTTTGTTGTCTTACCATGTGTTTGTTCATTTCACTGTATGAAGATTAGCAAATATGATTTATTTTAAGAACCAGATAATGAGCATGCTTTCTATTTAATTCATCGAATGGAATGCATAGAACAAATTTCGTAGAAAAGCGTGGATTTACCAAACGAAACCTTACCACCAGCCACATTTAAATAATCAATGAAGCCGCATAAATACCGCAAACCGGTCCCAACGCCCATAACTAGCCATGCCACAATGCATTGCGCTTTGTCTTCATGTATGCTCATCAGTTTTATTTTCCCAGAAACCCGTTCCCGTTCATCATCACCGAGCACTCTCAGCCCTTTAACACGTAACAATGGCGCGTAAAATACTAGTCTAGCAAATTGATATTTGCGTAACGGAATTCCTCCCCACGTTCCAGCCGCCGGTGATACGATTTCTAATTCGCCGCGATCGATTAATGACTCCCGCCGCTGCATTGGAACGCATTTGGCACTCACTCACTCGTTTATTATCATTATCATCACCAAGCCTTCCCAGTTCCAGAGGAAAAGGGACCGGAAAGGGACGTAAATTATCGAGTGGCAAATTATTAATACTCTTACTATATCAACACGACAATAGACCGTCAAATGAAGTGGCCGGAAGGGGGACGAGGAGACCGAGTATTTTGCTCCATAAACATCAACGAATGCAGATGATTTAGTGCACGGTGGCATTATGAAAGCTGCGGGTGAATCTGCGAACCACTCTCCCCCCGCTCGCCACTGCTCCTACCCATCGATCATCCAATCAGCCGTACACGAGCGCTTCAATCCGGGCAATGCCAACGGTTAGCAAACGAGCTACATAACTAATCCTATTTTACGGTATTAATTGGCTTCACATTTTCATCCGCTTTGCAACAGTTGGTGGCAATGCATCCCTGGTTTGCAACCGCCTTTGCAACCTCCCGCAGCCCTGTAAGCAAATAATCAAATCGAAGTACCTTCCCCCATCCGAATGCTTCCAGAGTTTCGGGCGTGGGACGTGCGGGACATTCCGTTTCGCAAAACTACACGTGTTTTGTGGACACATCTCGTTCAATCCAGCTTCACCGCACTGGCTCAGCCTGGTTACGGGCGTAATGATTCGACCCCCGGTTGTAGTTACCTATTTCCTGCCTTTGGTAGTGGCAGGATGCATTCCAAGGCTGTTGGAGCGTACCTTGGGGAAGTGTTTCATTTGGCAGCCCACTACGGATGATTACACAAAACTGGTCCATCGAGGCTGGGTTACCAGCTGTCCGTTCGGTCGAGTGGAAATGTTTGAAATAATATTATTACCATCACCGGTTATCCCAACCCCCCCGCGGGAGATAGGCAATTGGGGCAAACTAAAAATACAACTTGCATAAACGCTGGCAACGGAAATGGGCAGGGAAATGGAAGGCAAATCTTCGCCAAATGCCGTTGTGGGAGCTCAATTTTATCAAACCATGACTACCGACAATCATGCCACTTAACACAAAGCTACATGCTGCTGGGGCTGCTGATGCGAAAATTACCAAACAGTCCCACTGTGCACAGTGGAATTTGCCTCGGCACTCGCATACACACTCCGTTCTTTATCGCAGTGCCCGAGCACAAACGTGAAAACCAGTCCGATCGGATTGCTGGTTGCTTGGGAGGTTTAATCTCATGTTGGGAATTAAAATTTCACAAAATCCAATTTAGAATCAAAAGTCTCGCTTTACTATTTCCGTGACGCGCCGGATTTAGTCGCAAAGGGAAAGGAGAAGAAGAGAAGCTGATGAAAAGGATGTTTCTCTGTCTCTATCCCTCTCTCTCTCTCTCGCTCTCTCGCTCTCTCTGGTTTCTCTCACACGCTCACATGTACTCGTACGCAATGGGAAAGCTCATAGTGGGAGCTATTTGCACTGCGTCCCAGTGGAAGCGTTCTGCTCACCCACATACGGATGCCGATTGAATTCCATCTGAAGGTTTTTTTTTTCTTGCGTTACCTACCTTCGAAAAGATTCTACACAGCAGCAGCAAATATGGGCCACCACAAACACACACACACACACACACACACACACACACACACACACACCCAACTGTCGGACTGGGAACCAATTTTCATTTTCCATTCCCGTTCCAATTTCACATCCGTTCCGTTTCGTTTGCGATTGTTTCGCAAACGCATCACGTCCGTAACCGTTCGGGGGAGAGTACGGTGAGTGCTGAAACTTTTATCAAAATCGCGCACACTCTGAAGGACGTGCTCTTTGGTCAATTGCATTATCGGGGAGGGAGCGGGTAAGAAGGCTTTCGCTAAATTATTCCCTGAGCTTTTCCTTGCTTGTCTGTAAATGAGCGTATTGTTAGTGGCTGTCGGTCAGCTAGGACATACAAATGAAGATAAAAAAGAGTAGCCCAAAAAAACTCTAAAATATACATGGCCTCATTAACTCGAACGTTAAATTGTTCCTAAACATTTCAACATCGAGTCACCTTTACATACCGATAAGGATATTCTTTGGATATGCTGGTACAATTCTTCAGTGCGGTATCTAAAAAACTCATGAAAGACTTAATATAAACTTTTTATTGATTTTAGAAACTTCCAAAGTCGTATTCGATCCAAATCCACAAACATCGAAATCGACTCCGGAAATATATTTTCCCCATAACTATCCGGAGCCGTTTGAAACCGCCTGGAGGTGTCCCGAGTCGGAGTCATCCGGAGTCGTCTAGTGTTGTCAAGGGTCATTTGGAATCATCTGGAGTTGTCCGGAGTCATTCGAAGTCGTCCGGAGTCGGCCAGAGTCGGTCGGAGTTGAAATCAGTCGGTGTTGGTTTCGTCCGAAGTCGGAGACGGAGACGGCCGTTGCAATATTTTGTGGTCTGATAACAACAGCAGGAGTCGAATCGGAGTACAGGATGCGCTGCCTAGAGCACTCCACTATTTCTAAATTGGGGTCATTAATTTTCTAATTTCACCTTCATATTATCCATTATTAACAAGCAATGATGCGATTTTATAAAGAAATGTAGACTGCCCAACCTTCCGTGGGCCTCATACATGGATTGTTTGAGAAATTAATCTGTGTTTTGAAGTCTAAAGATCTAAAAAGCTCCCCCACCAGTCTATGAAGTGTATACAGGCGTAATTTCAGCTAGCTAATATCAATCTCCCTTAGAAAAAAAAAACCTCAAAAGAATCGCAATGCTTCCCATACACTCATAGTCCATGGTAGCTTATAGATATAAATTTTGAATGAAAATGTTCTTAAGCAATTATGTTAAAATAAATATGTAATACTAGGCAATTGAAAGCAATGCGATAGCTGCTTACGATAAGCGTGCACATTGATCCGGTCTCTTGAGTTGTCTCTTATCCAGGTTGCACTGCATTCCATTGAACGTACATCAATAATATATCAAGCATTAATCAACCTTTACCTCAACCTCTCGCCAAGCCCCTGGAGAACGCGAAATCAATTGCTTTCCCATAACCTCCTGGCACACATATGGGAACTTTGAATCACAGTCGTCATTTCTCAAGAGTCTCGTCCCAAAATTTCAATCACCACAAGGCAGTAAGCTTCATAGGATAATTCCATCTTGGTGCCGCCGTTCCGCGGGTCTAACATTTCCCACATGCTCCGTCCAATTTCCAAACCATTTAGCCCTGCCCTGGTCGAGAAATCCCCTTTGGCGCCGTTGGCTTCCTTACCTGATATTGATTGGGTGCTGGATCGGTTTGTCCCAGTCGGTGTACTCGTTCCGGACGGCGGAGAATATCTCGTTCAGGTGAAACGTGAACGCGTTGCGAATGTACGTCCGCAGCAGCCTGTTTCGCTGGTCTTCCTCGAGCCCGTACTGTGTGTCGTGGTGGAAGCCACAGAACGAGAGAGAGAGAGAGACCAGAAATCATTGTCAAATGTTCCGCATTTGCTTTCACCCCTCCCTCCCCGCGTGCCATGCTCACCTGAATGTCAGACGCGCTAAAGTCGCTGTAGCTTTCGGTCGTGGTCATGCCCAGCATTAGCTCGCTCGTAATGAAGCCCTCGCCGGAGTGCTCCATCGCGAACTCCGGATCCATCGAGTCCTCCAGCGGCAGGAACGGGCCCCAGGAGGGCATAAAGCGCACGCTGGTGAGCCGCACGCCCATGAGCGCCTCGATTGGCTTGTCCCGCAGGCATTCGGTAATGTCGTCGGTGGTGGGCTTGCGACCGTTCCGGCCCGGCACGAGATGGCATGCCATCTGCTGCGACACCTCCAGCCGTACCGCGTCCGGGTCCGGGATGAGTGCCCACGGGCTGAGTGCCGAGCCGCTCAGCAGGATCGCCCGCTGTACCAGTCCTAAGCGCACGGGCAAGGGAATGAAAGATAGATAAGCGAATTGTTTCAAATCAAATGAAAGAACAACCGGAAGCGAAACAAAAGAGAAAAAAGAAGAAACAAACTGAAAAACCAAAAACGTAGCCAATGCCCTTACCCTTGCCCGCCTTGGAGATAAGGGCGAGATTCGCGAGCGCGGCCCCCGTATCGTGGCCGACGATGGTGATGCGCTTCGGGTCGCCACCGAACGACGCTATGTTATCTCGAACCCACTGCAGAGCGAGAATGATGTCCATTAATCCTAGATTACCGCCGGAACCGGGTGACAGTGAGGCACGAGTTTTTAGAAAACCTGCAACGAAACAAGAGCGAGAGCAAACCGTACCCAACAACCGGGCGATCGGGTTAGAAGTGGCCAGTGGAGGATGGAGCTTGCAGAAGTGAACAAGGCATAAGATAAACTTCTTAGAAAATCACAACATTTATCTTGTGTCGCAACAGCATTACGAATCCTTTGCCACTGTCACGCTTAATGAGATTAGGTTTCTTTTGAAAGATATTTTAACGCCACCGGGTACTGTTTTGCTTGCCTGAAAGGCTGAACGCTTGCAGCAGTGAAGGAATTGATGCGGTCAAAAAAGTTACATTAAGGGAGGTTTTGATTTGAATTTTTGGTCACAAAAAAGAATTCCCTTTTTTTGTGATAATTAATGGGATGTTTCTGTTTTCTTTTGGTCTTCGTAATGGTTCACTTTATATTTGCAATGTGTTCAGCTGTTATCGCGTGATTTGTGATTTAATTACCCCGTTTTATTCTCTTCCCCTTGTTTTATTCATTTTTTTTTAAACTATTGTAACGTTAATGTTCTTGTTTTTTTAACAGAAAAATTACAAGTATACAGTCTTACCCCGAATTACGCGACTATCGAGATATTTCAAATCAGTACAATTTTCTCCAACAATCGTCTCACGAAAAATAAATTGCATTTTTGCATGAAACAATCTTTTCAAAAGATTTAAATCGCTTAGAAGACATTATTGTTTATCAAAAATGACATTACATAAGTAATAAAGTACAAAGAAGGAGTAAATTCAATCAATAACCATTATTTATCAACTATAGTTTGGCTCTAAAACATGATATTCGACTACCAAGTTACGCGAGTGTCTCCGGAACGCATTATTCGCGTAACTCGGGGAAAGAATGTTGTTAAAATTATTTCGAAAAATTCAATTCTATCAACTAATATTTCGCATAAAACACAAGTATTCGAAATATTACATTAGTGAATTAAATTCCTTCACTGTTAATGAAAACGCTTCAAAGAATGAATAACATAAACGTAATTTTGTGTAACAGTGTTTGCGTGCGGTAGCTTTGTTACACATTTCCAAGATATGTTCCTCCCGCTACCTAACCTTATGCTACAAAAGATACAGATGCTTCAATAATCAAGTTGATGTTTTATCGTATAAAACATCCAGCCCAGCCTGTCAGCCTAATTTAACCGACATTTGCCACTCTCATTCAACCGATGTGTGCTTCCCGGAAGAAGCAAAAAAAAATCAAGCTTGGTGACGGTCAACGAGGCGATGAACCTTAGAACCGTTCCCGACCCTGTGCATATTTGACCGCTGGCCAAACGACGCCACACAAAAACAGTCCTTCCGAGAAATCGTTTACCCAACAAATAAAAAAAGAAAACCACTCGGTAAAGCAAAAAAAAAACAAGTAATTCATTCAATTATTCAAGCACAAAGCACCAGAGGCAATACTATTCTTTCTGTCACTCCTTCAACCTCCAACCCCAATCATCTTCGGGACCCCTTTTTTCCGTTTTGGTCGAGCATCATGTTGCCGTCAGATTGCGGCGTTTCTCGTTTGCACGTACGTGTTCGTGTTGCAGAAAAAGGGGTACAATGGAGGGAACGCATCAAAACCAAACGATTGAACAAATAAACCATTTCCGGCGATATTTATCTACTGATTACCTTTTGACCGTCTGGGCGGTCTGCTTCTGCCACCGGAGTCACTAGATCCAATCTATTTCTTCAACACCCCAAAGGTCTCACCCCCAGCTTCTCGGGGGCGGAAAAAAAGGGAGCACAAAGGCTCGCTGGACTCATAAAATTGATAAATGGTAATCTTCTAGGTAAACGTATGCTCTCCCTATGGAATGGGGGGAACAAAAGGTGAAGATGCTCGATTGAACCCAACCCACCCACCCTCGAAAACAATCACCCGCTCCCGATGATCCGCAGTGATCCCCGGACCATTCAAATCGATCGATTGGTTCCGATTCCGAAGGCGCTTTGTTGCTCATTGTCCTCCCGATGGACCATTATATTGGCCTGCGGAATAAGAAACAATCGCTTTTCTTATCGCATGTGTGATGCACAACGGAGGGGAGGGGAGAAGCAACACAAAAAACTACCCCCCAAAACGCGTAAATCTAACTTCAATAGAAATACAACCGGTACTGCACGGTACGGAATAGATGGACCATTTCTGCTACGAAGGATCTTGCCAGCAAGGAGGCATCAAGAGCAGTTTATTTATTGACTCGTTCGGGATCGATTCAAACGAATGGTCTGGCGCGTTAGTTTTGCCAGCCATGTTTTTTTGCTTTTTTTGTTTTGCTTCCTTTTGCTTCATTTCATATACACTTGTCTGGACTGTCCCACTAACGTCCCAGCGTCGAGCATGATTTATGGAAAATTCATAGTAAAAAGTAAACAAACCTCCAGCAATTCCATTTCGCGCACGGGCTTTGACAGCGAAGCGCGCGAACACTTTCTCCGTTCCCTTCGTCCCCTGTTTGGGAACAGAACTACCAACACTACTAGTCCCAAGTGCACACACACATACAGGCATAGAGAGGTAAGTATTGCTTCCTTCCCGCGAGAGCAAGCCGAGCGGGCAACACATCACTGAAGCGAAACGATCGGCTGGAGCGTATAAATTCGATTATTGAACCGCATAAATCAAACGACACATTCGATAGTTTCACCAGACTTTCTCCCGGACCCTGGGCTCCGGGGTAAGTCATAAAGCTTCTCTCTTTCATCCAAACCCCCCTTTGCTGCACCCTTGTGGCAGACGCGCAAGCCAGACGTGCGTTATTTTTCTTGCGCAAGCAGCACCGTTACATCTGTACACGATCGTGGTGCAACTGCTGTGACTGTGCTGTTTTTTTCTGTTTCTCTCTCTCTCTCTCTCTCTCTCTCTCTTTTTGGGTGCCAGATTTTTGGGCCACAAATTCTGCTTCAGCCTAGAAATCATTGCATATGACATCAGGTGGAAAAATGCATCCGCTGCGTTTGTGCGGAACCGGGGCCACGTGAATGCACCATCATTTGCATCTGTAAAACCTGGTGCCTAGCGTGGTGCCGGGGTGTTTTTTTTTTCGCTTCGAATGATGTTTTACACCCATCCACCCTTCAATTGGGCTCACCTATTGGGCGCGCGTTGGTGAAATCGCGAAACTTAACGGTCGGTGGCAGTCCGGGAAATTCAATCGCTCTCCCATGATTTACAGACACATTGTGCAATGCAATTTTATACTGCCATTGGGTGATGCTGTATGTGTGTTTGTGTGTTTGCTTACCTTGTATGAGAAAAAAACCCACATCGTTCGTGAGTGTTCAATACACGAAGAGTAAATCTGTGCTCACCCTTTCCTCTCACTCATTTGCCCAGCATGCAGTCTGTGATTCATTTTGCAAGCTAAACCACCCTGGTTTGTCGCTTTTGCAAATAAAATTCTATTCCATGGGAATTGCATTTTTGTGTTTGTTTTTTGCACTGTGAACAGTTTGTTTCATGTCTGTGTTCATTATTAAAAATGTACACAGAGCGCGCAGAAATAAATTGCTGGAATCTAACCAGCATACCATACGGCGTCCAATTTGTACGTTTTTCGCATCATGCAAACAGTCATGCGAGAGGGGTTTTGATGTGCATTATTGGTTGGTTCTAGAATTTTTCGCATTTTTGTTATTGATTGCAAACAATTTTCATGCTTTTTGATTTTACATTTGATTGTACAGTTATGGACACAGACAGTTTACATGAATACTATAAAAATAGGTAAATATTAAGTTGTTTTTTTTTTATTATTTGCAAATAAGATCAAATTTCTGACGTAGATTGATTTAATTCAAAAGTATCATGATCAAATATTCACTACAATTATTTTTCTAACCAATAAGCTGAAAAATCAGCTTGTCACTCGAACAATTTTTCCATTATCCAGATTGTATCGATTTTACAAATTCGTTCCACCATATTGAAATTCAGCTTTTGTGCACAAACAAAGATGTATTTTAAAATCGTATCGTTTTTTTTCCTGCGTTGAATGTGTTATAGTATTTTTAAGCTGATATTAAAATGTCGATCCAAGCAATGTATAGCCTTTTTTTGACTAAATATGTTTGCTCCAGCAAACAAATTTAAGCCTTCATCAGGTAATCTGGTCAAGCCTGCGACGAATTGGCGTTTGTTTTTATATTTTTTCAGGCTCTATAAATATTCTAAAATATTCTATAACGACATACTGAGGCTAGTTTTGCATTTATTGACTTGATTTAAGCCGCCAACTGTCACACTTTATATAAAAGAGCTGTCTGGTATCATAAAGTATCGTATTGTACCTCGTTTGATTAATCTAAGAATTGTCATATATTTACAATAGTTTACTACAAAACATACAAACATTTGCAAATTGAATTCAAATTGAAAATTCGACTTCGTTAAATAGTGATTCGAAGTATTGTCCTGCGGATCAATGCAGAACAACAACAAAAAACCCAGTCAAATAAGCGATAAGTCATTTATTTTCTGTAGCTTTTTTTACTCCTAATCGTTCCCAATGATGTTGGGCACACTGGTTTGTGAATAAATTTACGTCCTGTCAGCTGTGAAATTTATTGGAAAAAGCTTTCTTCACGTGCATCGCAAAAAAACGTCAAACTTTCGCCGAAATTTTGCCGTCAATCAAAGTGACGAAGGTAGCCGCAAAGCTGTTTGATGTGCAAGCACTGAAACTCGATAAGGTGCAAAGGTAAAAATCAAGCCACTGCCCAACAAATTTCGTTTTGTATGCGTGACAAATTTTAGGACGCAACAATCTTTTCTTCTTTTTTTGCGCATTAAAAGGAAAGCTTTTTCAAGCTTAATCGTTACGCGTGGGACTTAGAAAAACAACAAATTCTGTAATAGTCAGTGAACATAATTGACTTAAAACGATTAGTTTAAGATGGGTAGCATGAGCTGAAACGCTGCTTTTTATCTATTTTTTCCATACAATCCAAACACACATGGCAACACACAAATCTGCTAACATTGTCGTACAATTTTCTGCTAACAATCGTACCCAAATGCTCACACATTTCAAACGATTATTCCCTTATCTCTTCCGTGCCGCTGGTCGGACGGGGGCCCACCGTAACTGGATCACCATTGAAAATCGATTCCAATTTACGAACAATATTCGATGCAAAATTCGATGCTCTCCATTAACTTTAATACACCCGCTTGTGTAGAAAGTGTACAGGGATCCCCGAAGGTGGTGCCATTTTTACAATACACCCATGATACGACCAGGGGAGCTTGTGCCTGCTGCGTCCGCCCTGTGCAATGATATGGCGCCCACAAATGGCTCGGGAGAGGGAATCGTTAGACGATCGTTCGTCTTCCTATTCGTGTCGAAAGGTGTCGGAACACCTGTGGTTAAATTACACGTCAATTCAAATGCAGCCTTCTCCTTCAACCTTGTTTGGTGTGAGGTGTGATGAAGAGGACTTTTTCTTTCTGTCTCCTCTTCCGCCTATTCCCCAATCTCCCATCGTGGCATAGCTCGTGCGTGTATGATAGCTTTTTATTGTGCCAAAGCCCGCATGCTGCCGCAGCTCGTTTCCCACAGTTCCGCACATAATCCGCACAACAGTGCGCAACGCCCAACGAGATGAAGATTTTCACCGCAGGAGGTGCTACGCTTTACAGTGCTACACGTACGAATCACGCTCCAAATTCGTGGGGTTTCACCTTTACCCACCGTGGTAGACCGTGTGCAACCACAAACCAGAGCCGCTGCCGAGTCTTGGTGCCCAAAGTGTTTAGGAAGAAAAATAGGTGTTTAGGTGAGAGCATTACAGCCCAGTTGCCCAGGGGCACGCGTGTTGAATTCGAAATTTGGGAAAGCTAACGGGTGCGGTAGGCTTTGTGCATTACAGTGTGTGAGTGTGTCTGTGTGTGGATGGCCCTGTGAGCTATAAATATTTGTGTCTCACTTTTCCTTCGGCCGAAGAAACTCATATCAAGCGAATGCGACGGCACACAGCTGGAGATAGACAGGTCGTACGTTATCTCGTAGAGGGATTGTAGAAATTGGAACCATTTGAAGGATGTTGGTTGGTTTAAAAGGTGACCCAATAAGGGGAGGGGAGCTCAAGCATCGTTATAAGAAAAAAAAGCCCCACTAACTGTAATGGAATGTGAGATGTTGTGTAAAAATCCTCCATTCGCTTCAGTAAGTCGCTCAACTTCAGCTCTCCCTTCATCGCAACATCTTCGACTATGAATAGCGTCGCTCGGTTCCCGCAACGATGGAAATGGTTGTTGCCGACTATCGATGGCACGGTTACTCAGAATTGTGGCTATGAATAGAAATGGTGCAAACGCATGGTGGCGTTGAATTACCCTGATTGCTAAACTGGCGATGCAGAGCGTTACAGCGACCTGCACGAAGCCGTGCAATGCACATAGGGAAGCCTTTTGAAGGGGAAAAGGTTGAGCAACAATCTCAGCTGAGTTGAATTGCAGTGCACCAGATTATAAGAATGAGTATGATTGTGTTTGATGTTTTCATGGAATCAATTTTTGTTCATAATTAGTTTCATATAATAATACAATGTTGTGCTGTTCGATTTTAAGCTTGCGGCTCATCATCATCATCAATTTTATTCCCAGTTTTAAATGCTTCAATTGTTGTTGAATGAAACACGATAGAAAGAAGCTGTTTTGTCTTGGTAGACTGTCGTTACATTATACGTTTGATATCACTTAAACAAAAATATCCCCCCTTTCAAAGAAACATCCCTAAGTCCCCTGGTAATCATACATTTTAGACATGCTTTCCTGGATCTTTACAGGCAAGAAAATATGACAGTGGACTTTGTTATAATTTAAGCTAATAAGGCTATATATGGTTGAAATTTCAGTCGGTCTGTGAGACTACATTCATGATACAGGTTGTATTTATTTGGCAATTAAGTTCTGTCATATTGAATTTTACCATTTTTGTACAAACAAAGACGTATTTTAATATCTTATTGTTTTATTATTTTTAATATTTTAATAAAATTTAATTTAAAAATATCTATTTATACTGTTTTAAACATCTCTTGGCAATCTGATCGAGCCTATAACAATTTAACGTTTGTTTACATATGTTTCAGGCTGAAATAATCTAGGCTGAAAATCTTAGTTTAGCGTGTGATTTAGTACGGAGTGTTGACATGATTTCCGCCACCAAGTGGCCACCAAACTCCATACTAAATACTAGCTAGAAATGTAAAACCCCAATAGTAATCAAAGTGTTGAATGTTTTCTTATGATTTTGTATCGTTTATAACGAACTCAGTATAACTGTTTGAACAGTTTCTTAGGAATCCATCCAAATTCAATTCAAATTAAGATTAATTGAAAACATAAATCTCTCTCCTTTTATTTATAATTTTACATTGATACATACTATTGTAGAATATTTTACAACAGCAAATTCAAAAAAGCATCTAAATTTTCTAGTGTTTCATCGCGAGTCATTGGTATACCCTCAGTCAGCCAGCATAGTGCAACGAACTCACGCGCACGTTCCACGCTCCAAAGCGTCCAAATTACCCAACGACGCGTTGCGCATAGTTTATCATCGTAAACAATTTCCAAGCAGAATCTAAACAGAAATTGCACTTTCGAGTGGTTGCTGGGGCTGCATTTGGGCATGTCCAGCACGAAAATTCCCCATGCTGGTTTAAAGCAGCAACCACAAAAAAAACGCAGTTCGGCGACCACCGTTCTAGACGACCGATACGACCGATAACGACGACATCGATTGCACGTGTGCGTTTGGCTGGTCCGTTTGTAGCAAACCGTTTTCCCCCCGACTTTTGCAATAAATATTATTCCATAACGAAATGAATCCCAGCCATTGCGAAGCATTGCTGGCAGCTGTGGAACCGATTTTCCCATGGTCGTGAACCAAAACCGTGCCACGTGTGTGTGTGTGTGTGTGTTCACAACCAATTCCATTCATGCTGAGTTCGGTTGTTGTTCTGATTGCTCCGCTGTACCTGCTCTACAAATAAACCATCCCGATTGAGGTTGTATTTTTGGGCAACCATCCGATCCACAGCGAGCAGGGATGATCGTGAGCAGTTCAACATTATTTGACATCGTTCTCTTGAGCCAATGACGAAGGGATTGGATGGATTTCGGAGATAATCGGTGTGGAATTGCACCGCTTTATGAAAGCACTCTCCTCCGACAAACGCGCTCTCAATGTCACCTTCAATCATACGCAAAATTTAATGGCTAGTAGTTCGTGCTGTGACAGGAATTTTCCAGCTTTTTGTTCTGTTAAACTTTCCCCTCCAACCGAACCGTGCGTCGCATGTAAGGGTTTGATCCTCTCAGCAGTGCTTTACTGCTTGTTTTATTATTGTTTTCGTATAAGCACTAAAACCAGTGATAGAGTCAGCCGATAATCAGCCTGTGCTGTATGTAGTGTGCAGCAACGAAAATGCTACTACCACTCCCCTTGAATGTACTCGTGTCGTAAAAAAATACGTTAGGAGGAAAAATTTAATAACACCATAAAACGGGAACACCATAAACCTTGCCCCACCGATGTGACCGAGACGGCACAGTGCATACAAACAGGCGCGCGCGCGTGGTAGGAGAATAAAGTTTTTCTGCTAGTGCTGCTGGTGCTACAATTTCAATCTTTTGATAAGTAATGATTTATGATATAATTGTGCAGAATAAAGAAAAATACCATCACACGCGTGCAGCTAGCAACGACACCAATAGTGGGAGGTTAAAATATGTTGTTTTACGCTACATACTGCTCGTGCAAGTGGATCGCGAGCGTGATGCATGGGGTAGTAAAAATGTGTGACCAAAAACAGAAAATCCGTTCCCTTTCCTCCTGAAAACCCAAAAACCACTAACCCACCCTGACAGATGGCTTGCGTGATGGTTGAGGCGCGGTGGTACGCGTTTTAGACAGTGCGCGTTGAGTCAGCGAAAGAACGAATCAAAACTCGGCTCACACTGGATCGCTTCGAGCGCAGTGAATAATATAAATTTTCATTATCCCGAATCCACTGGACACACACTCGCGTTCGAAGAGTGCGCCACCACTGCCACTCGCCAAACGCTTCGTTTGAAAGTGTGGCAGTAGAGCTTTGAGCGCACTGGGACAGACAGCCAGCCGCTAGCCAACGCTTCGTAGATTTACGGTTAGCTCGGCAGTGACCAGTTCGGGCTCGGGCTCAGTTTTTCGCTGGAATGCTCCTTCGAAAGCCTTCACCCAAATTAATGAACGATGACGTTGATGATGACTTGTTGCAATGGGCAAGCAAAAGCACATCATACCTAAAACTAAACGCATTAGGTCACACACTGAACGCGTGCCATACAAGCGTTTCGAAGTCCGAAAGCGGTAAGGAGAGTGCACCAATGTCAAGCTGCATGCGAGCTTTTGCTGCACTACGCCTTCCCCGAAGTGCGTATCAAACGAAGGGTTAAATAGTTTTGTGAATAGCGGTTAGCAGACGTTTCTTAGACTAGGCCACCCAGCGCTGCAACCGATAGTGGCAATCACCGATAGAGGGCAAATGCGATAGCTTTACATTACCGTGTCAGCTTGCCAGGAAGGAGGACCGGCACGGACGATAACTTACCGAGTATTCCTAAACGAAAATTGACTGTAACAACTATGACGTGACCGTAGCTTGCCAGTACCGAGCCGTCGTACGGATTGCCGGAACCCCAGTCGTACGCTTCGCCGTGAATGTAGAAGAAAATTGAGTACGGTGCCTCCAGTCCGCGGCTTCCTGTTAGGTCCAGAGAAGGGATAGCAATGGAAGGGAGAAAAGAGAGGGGAGAAAATTATTAGTGCCATGTGTAGTTGTCGTGTCGTGTGGATGCGTATACCATCCGTACGTTTGCATAAAGCGAGAAACATCAAAACAGGAAGGGTAAATTCATCAACACCGCTCCGAGAATGGCTTAGATTGTTTCCAGGAAAGTGGTCGCCGTTCGAGTGTGTTACTGTTAGCGTAAGCCGTAGAACAGTTGCAATTGAAACAGATCCGGTTAGGAAGACTATTCTCAGTTCGTTATAATAGTGTAAATAGGTATTCTGTTGGCATGGCATGGCCAAGGATTCATGTGTGTAAATAAAAACAATATTCCATTTGAGTTGTTGGCACGTTTGCACGGAAATGAGTGATAGCTAAGTATTTGTAAGAAATTTCCTCTCAACACCTTTTGAATCTGAATCATTTTGGAATTATTAAATGGCTCAATATTAAGCTTATTGAATAAAAGCTTCTTTAAAGGCTCTGTTATTCTTTCATTATTCGCATGCAATTTAACGTCTCTGTGTGAAATTAAACTGGATATCATATGGAATAAGACTTCAAAATGTAAACGTATTTCAGGAGTTGAGAAGGACAAAAAGAGGTATAATGAATCTCAATTTGGATGCCATGATGCATGGATAGTGGAGATTGACAAATATAGAGAAATGGTTAAATGAGGTAGATTTTACATGACCAATAGTTCTCCTCAAACCCAAGTCCTTAAAACGTACTGCACAAATCAATCTGTTGTAATTTATTCATCTCGATTCCAAAATTAATATGTGAACTATCCTATGAAACTACAAATCTGGCTGGATGGTTCAACTTCATTAATATCATTGAGGGTGGCTTGTTAAGCAATCAACTTTGAACTTAAAACTTGTAAAACCTATTTTAAGATCGTTTATAGAGGTTGAAAAGCTTGCTTACAGGCTCTATAAAAAGTAATATAAAAATTCAAATATTTTGGAACCCCTCAGGAAAATCAATTTGCTTCTTGCATTGCTAGGGACATCCCGCAAACTCATATTGAACGAACTCTTTTTAAGAACAAACAATGGACCACCTTTATCGGTACCTTTTTAAATATTTGACGTACCTTCACGATCAAAAAGCAATGAGTTTTCCAACACAAAGTAATAATATGAGCAACTCATCTAAAGGTCAGCAAAGGGATCGGCAAAAGCAAAGTCCCGGAGCAATTTCGTGTTTGATATTTCATATAAAACGTCCTTAATGTCTTCGCAAAACGAGCACCAATCAAAATTAAAAGAGGATCTAAATAAGAGACATATGGAATAAACGAATACCTTTATATGTTTCCATTTAAAGGTCTCCAAAATATTTTTTTTCAAAATCTCTCATTTGATTTCTGCAGTTATCTTTCATCTGCGCACATTTGCAAAACATTATTCTCTTATCAAAATTTATTTCCGTCAGCTAGCAACAATCAAACGATCATTCGTAAAAGAAAACCCATTTAATTTAAAACCCACACACAAACCTGTGCATTGCAAACGAGCGTTTGATGAGCCTTAGTAGAATCAAAACCTCATGTTGTTGTTTCTCCACATCAAGGTAAACCGAGAACACATTCATACGCAAAAAAGACGCATTCAATAGAAGAAAGCAGTACCAGGGCAGGCTTGAAGCAAAAGCTAATCTTCATTAAATGAAGCTTGCTATTCAATTGCTTTCTGTTTTTCGGTGACATCAGTAAACGCTACCCAACCCAAAGCTGTGAAAGCTTGCTTTGAACTTTGAACTTTGAACCACCTCTAAATCCGGCTGACATACAACGCATCACTTTTTTCGGAGAAAAACTGCCTCCGGCTTGCAGCAAATCATAACGTGAAATCCATATCAAATATGAAATCATACGCCGTACGCCCACGCTCGCACCCACAATCGAGAATGGGGCTGCGGGGCTAGGATTTTAGCTAAAAATAATGAGTGAACATAAAAGTGAACAAGCGAACGCTTCCCGGCGTTTGTTTGTCCGGATGTTGCGGATGCTCGTTTACATAGGATGTTGTGGTTTGCTGGCTTACTGGCAGAGCGAACAGCAGGGGGAAAAACGGGGCTAAAACTCATCCTCGCCCGCCCAAACCAGCCACCAGCTCGTTTCGAACGATGGTGGCACGGGGATTATTACAACCACAAATCCGATACGAAAACAAGAAAGGGAGAGAGAACCATTTAAGACGTGTGCCCGGTCGTCCCGGACCCGGAAACTAAGGATCTGCTTTTAATTGCAAGCACTGGATGCTCTCCATCATGGATGGCGACAGTGGCGGCCCGGACAGTTGCTCTACCCTTTGTCTAGCGAAAGTCCGAAAAATCGATCGATCGAGAGCGTCACCCCGGCGACTTTCTGAAGAAACTTAATTAAAAATAAATAAATGGAAGCACAGATTGACGCAGCCCGCTGTTACACGTTTAATTAAGATTTCAATTAATCCGCTCTCTTCCTTTCACTTTCGGTGCTAAACGTTCTACGGATGTCCGCCGTCGTCACCGTTTAGAAGAGAAGAATCTACGAGCCTGGACTACAGTACTTCTTTTAGAAAATGGAGCGAAAGAGAGAGCTATAAAAAGAATGCCAACTTGTGCCGTTTAAATCGCAGTGCTTCAAAAGCTCTCCATCTCTCTCTCTTACACACTGATCACGTCTCAATGCGAACTAAAAGCATCTCATCTTTCCGTAGAACCACAGCCGTTCAGTTTACGACGATCATCATTTTCGTTGGAATCGCCTTTTAAATGAACCACCAACTCTGGTGGCCGGGCTAAGGCGAATCAGACGCAGACGGAGCACACGCATCAGCTCAATTATGGCTGCAAACGCGTGACACACACACATACACACACACACACACTCACACATACATCCGCTCTTAGGAATCTTATAGCAAACATTAAATAATCGTTGATTTTTTTGTCGCTTCTTTCAAACGTTTTCTCTAAAAGTCACTTACGCGAAAAAAAACATCCTCCCAACGAATGATTTCTTGGAAAGTTCAGACTGTGCTTTATAGCTTTCTTTTTCGGTTCGTTACAACAAATCCACCACCTTCCCTTTCCCTTTTGCCGTCTTCGTAGCAGCGTCGAAGCAGTGAGGATTTCCCTGTTAAAGCGAACTCGATCTCGAATGATGGAAAACCGAAAATGTTAAAGTTGAAATTCAATTATCATTTATCATTTGCTACAAGTATCCCACTTGCATCCCACTGCGCTGCCACTACGAGGAGGACATTGGACACACACACACAGAACGCACGCTTCCGTTCGAGCGGAAGCGTACTCGAACAACATCCTACGCTTGACGACAAGAAATACGGTTCGTTCTTCCGGCATACGTACGGCACACCGCAGAGACCAGCAAGGATGAGAGAGGGAGAGAGAAAACAAGAACGCCCGTGAACGTCTGGACGGCATGGGAGCCACAAAAAAAAACAGAAGGAAATTTTGCACATAATGTAGATAAATTGTCGTCCAGGGCAGCGTCCTCACCATCGGAAGAACGATTGCAAATACGAAATTCGAAACAAATAAAAACGCAAAGCACCGAATTGTATTCAAATTAATGAGAAAAAGATTTGTGTCAATGTTCTGCCCGGAAAAAGGAAAAGGACAGAACCGCTTTTGCTAGAGTAGGAGGTGTGTGTGTGTGTTCGAGGTGTTCCTAACGACACTGCTGCAAGGGCAACAGATGCTGCTTGCGGCTGAACGGCAGTCATCCGCTTTTAGTTATTCTTGAACATGTTTATTCACCTTTTCGGAAAGCGAATGCTTTGCAGCGAATCGTGTAAACAATTGGTGTCGGGAAAGTGTAGTGAGACTGGAGATGTTCTGGAGACAACGACCGATGCTATAATAACCTTGAAGTATAAGAGATTAAAGCATTTGGGGTGTAATCAATAATAAAACGTTACTTTCAACAGTTCGACCAGTTGTTGATGATGATACAATTCTCAGAAATATCTTCGTACCTTGCTCATGTTGTCCTTTTCTTTTTAGTACTTTTTTGTGAAACGTTTTAACGTTTTAATGCAGGACTATGTTTTGGCAGATAAATTCAAGAAACCAATTCGTTCATGGTAGATTCATATTTGCCGGAGTTGTAAAGAAATTCGTGTAAAACATGTTTTCCAAACAAAATACTCAAAATATTTGTGCCAACTTATGCTTTCGTACAGCAGCTTTAGCAGAATTAATTGCTGAATGGACTAAAACCTACGATTTTTTTGCCTTGCAATTCAAAAATGTTCCAATGAAACCGCTTTTAACAGTTGTCAAAGTTTCATTGTAATTTGCATTGTGTACTTGCATCCATCGCTCATTCCTGTGGGTCGAAAATTCTACCCCAAAACCTAGATAAACCATGGCAAGAAAAGTTTTGCATTGAACATGCTCCTAATCGAAAACAACATCACCATCATCCCGGCATCATCATCATCATCATCATGATCGTCTCACAAGCTAACGTCTGCCGCCAGCGTTCTCTACAGCGTCAAAAGCAAACCAGAACGATCCAATCAAACCAAGCTAAACGACCGAGAAGCTGATTCCACGAAAGTTTGCACTATTTCCCACTACACCAAAGCTACACCGCTCCTCAACACATGGCTGCCAGGGAGAGCCAGCCAGGGAAGAAGTTTGCGGTTTGTGGGCGCTACGAGCTCGTACGAGTTTTTGCCGCTTGCTTTGAATTTTGCCCATTTATCGACGTTTGAAGCATCCGCTTCTCGTGCCACCGGCCTCATTCACTCTCTCTCTCTCTCTCTCTCTCTCTCTCTCTCTCTCTCTCTCTCTCTCTCGCTCTCTCTCTCTCCGTATGAGTCATGTATTTTGCGTTGAAATAACCATAAAATATGCATTACTGTTGAAGCTGCTTGGCCGGAAAACGGCACGGTTCGCCTTGGCTGCCAATTGCAGCTCCCTAAAAAAGTTTCCCTACCGTTTCCGCCGTGCCACGAACGGCAAAACTCACCACTACTACTACCGTTACAAGGGCGTAAGGTGTTGGTACAGATTTTTCACCCAAATCTATGCACAAAAAAACCCACACAAGCATGCCCATCACCAGCCCCGTCCGTGTGACCCCGAGGTGGTAAAATTGAATTTACCTTTACCATATTTATTCGGTTAGACGTAATTTCATTGCTGTCGACTTTTGCCCCGTTCCCCCCTTTCTACCCAACCCTACTTCACTGCTCTGTCAATGAATGGAGAGGGGGGGGGGGGAGGAAGCGAATGATTTGACGGACGGGAAAGTTAATTCACTGCGATGGGTGCGGCTCATTTGGGAGCTTGTTTGCCTGTGCGCTTCAATTTCCGTGCCACCTTTTGTGTTGCGTTACGCTTTTGACAGCTTCCTGGTGGCGGGAGGCATCTTAAAATTTCTCAAAAGCTGTGAAGGACCCTTACCATGTTGTGTATATGGGTGCATGTGTGTGGAACATACATATTTACACGCACCCTAAACGTCAAGCGTTAAGCGCCACCGAAGTGATGAGATAAATTGAAAATAACACATTCAAAACAGCACTCACCCACACACTTCCTCCTAAAACGTATTCACGTACGCAAAACGGTTCAAAAATCTCTACATGCGCGTTTTTCCTTGCTACGCTTCTTGGCACATGGATGGCGTATGGATGATTTATTTTGCGAATTTTATTATCAAGCGTACATAAATCGAATTGCGTCGCTGTTCTCTATCTCTTTCTCTCTCTGAACCGTGGGTGGGTCGACTTGTAATGAAATGAAACGATAAAAATAATGCACACCCACACACACACGCATACAAACTCAAACTGATGTTGTGGACCACCATTACGGGATTAAAGAAACCAAACCGATCAACTCACACTCCAGCACTCCATACGCGTCGGTGGGGCTTTGTGATGTGTTTGCCTGTTCGTGCGCAACTGTTCACACAATGAGGAGAAAATGCATAAACAGCGAAATCGAATC
This sequence comes from Anopheles gambiae, assembly GCF_943734735.2. Classification (NCBI taxonomy): domain Eukaryota; kingdom Metazoa; phylum Arthropoda; class Insecta; order Diptera; family Culicidae; genus Anopheles; species Anopheles gambiae. Next base: position 92,408,800 of record NC_064602.1, read on the forward strand.
TCATTGCCTTTGTAAAAGTTATCGCTTTGATTTTCGGTCGATTGCAGTGCGCATAAAAGCGGGAATCGTAAAATTACAATCTCAAATACTGTTGATTAGGGAAAATAAATGATTAGGATGAAAAATCCAACCCCTTTCAACAATTTTTGGGAAAACATGAGCTCTTTTTGTGCTCATTTTAAGCGATCACCTCTGGATGCCAACAACAAGAGCGATTCAGGCTCATGTACATGTATGCTTTAAAACAACGTCACACTCATCGTATCTTCTCATGCTGTGCATTCACCAAGAAACAAGATACATTTTGGTTTACCACCATCATTCGATCCGCCCATGTCGAAAACCCGATGCGATACGCTCGTTAACGGTCCTCTCTTCAGCAAGCAGGCCACACACCAGGCTCTAATCTCCCGTTTTCGCAAGCCCCTGGTGACTAATCTGTTTAAAGCATCGTAAAATTAGGTTCGAAGCTTCGCCCCACTATTTAGTCGACATGGGTAAAGCGGTAGCTCATCTGATAATGACCACCTTTTCGCCATTTTCGCCCGGCCTGCCCTTTGCCAACCAAACTCTCCAGTTGGCCATATATCTGAGGTTGATGACGGGGTGTGCCCAACCCAACCCGACACGGGCAATCCCGGCTGGCAGTGCCGCACGGGAGCTTAATAGTGGGACAATAGATTAAATTTTATAACTACAATTATGACGCTACGTCGAGGCACCGGGCTACCCCTTTTTGATGGGGGTTGTGCATTCGCAGTTCCGGGCCGGTAGCGCCGGTTTCTACCAGAGATGCTGGTTCGGGGTCCTATGTACTTTATAATTTCCCACCTTTTGATAGCTCCATTTCTTTGGCATGTTAAGGTGGCACTTTTCTTATCGTGCGCCTCGGCCGGGCAGGTTCCTAATGCTAGGAAAGGTGCTATTATTTTCTCGTTTCACACATCATTCCACCAAACAGAGGCATTCAGATAAAAAAAAATCGTATTATTCTTGAGGTGTGAGAGAAAACAACCTACGGCAGAGATAAGGAGTATTAGTTTTGAACCGATTTAAATTTACAACCGATTGTTTAATTGACCAGGTTTTAGATCGAAATTGGACATTTTGAAACAATCTACACTATCAAAGATATTTCATGAGCTTGGATAAAAATATTGCCAAAAGCAATCAGCAACAGTCGTCTTTACTGATATCTGAGTTAAAATTTCACAATTGCCGACAATGTGCTTTACGAATAACCGAAAATACAATAAACTTTAGTTTTGGTCGAATTTTAGGCAAAATGGTTTGCCAAGATCGTACTCCAACAATGCGAGATATCAGCTTAATCAAACAAACATTTACAAAGCTTTTATCAACCTTATTTTATCATTGCTTTACGGCGCAAATACAGATGTATGTACAAAGTATGAAAACACGTATCAACGAAAAATAAAATCAAATTAATAGAGTAAAAAATTCGAGTAAAATCACCAAACAAATGCGACGATGTACTCTAACTTGTAAGTGTAAGCTGTTGTATAAGATTCTTAAGTTGAATGGTTAAGGAGTTAGCCAACAAACCTTGATTTGCTTTGTTAGCAAATATTCAAATGTAAGAAAATATTTTTGAAGCTCAGCTCGAACAACTCCACTTTCAAAATGTATAGTTCCTGCCTAACAGTCCACCATTCCAACAAATACCAACCACTTCCACCAAGTCTCACCCTGAGAACAAAGTCAACTGCTAACAAACAATCATTGTTCAACTGCATTCAACATAGAAAAAACTTCCACAAAAGTACCGATTGTACTTTACAACAGAAAGTCCTGCCCCATCCCGCCGCGAGCGTTACTTTGTGCGTCAAAGTCAAGGCAACTTGTTTGTTGGCCTGCGATAAAATTGTTTGTTCAGTGTGCTCCTGGGCTGCTGACCTCATTTCTCCAGCCGGGATGCAAAAAAAAAACAATATCCAATTCCGCTCTACCAACTCGCCACACGCTCAACCGAGGTCAACCAATCTCACCAAACAAACGGCGATGAATATTACAAACCATAACCTTACGGTTGCTAGGGGAACTCTAAGAAACCTCGAAATGTTCTCGCCGGCTCTTCCGACCTTGCTCTGTTACACCCCGGCGTTGTATTTTGGGCTTAGCAAAGGCTTGTGTGCTGCAGCAGTACTTCCTTCCAATCCAAGGGTACCTTATAGTGATCCAATTTATGGTCGATGAGTGCGGAATTTATCACCCTCCGTTCACAGCCAGCCCGACAGGGCGCGGCCAATCGAATCGGCGACTTACATGAGGTGAAGCTATGGAATGGAATTGCTGGAAAATCGGTGGAAAGAGAAGAGTGCGACAAAGACTGTAGCTTACCACTTCCGGGGACGTAAATGTTGAGCGTCAGACAGTCCTCGCTCTGGTTCGCTAGCAGTGGCTGCAGTCGCTTCAGATGCTGGTAACGCCCCTTCGGCATCGAGAGCAGTGCCGCCGTCCGATTGCTGATGTCGGGGAAGCTCTGCAAAAGGAATGGTAAAGCGTAAAGGATTAGCGGCTGTCACTGGGTAACTACAGTGTGAGAGAGAGACTGTGTGTGTTTGTGTGTGTAACAATCATCAAGCGAAATGGGAATGGGTAGAAAACATACACATATATGAGAGTTATGAACAGCCATATCCTGTTCGGGGTATGGGTACGATACTGGCGGGCAATGCTGCAATCTGCTCCCAGACGGTAAGGGCTCGATGATAAAACGGTGCCCCGCGGCCACTACCGGCTTAATGGAAATGTTCAATTTGGAAAAACGAACTACCGAGACAGACCGAGATGCCCGCTGACGGTGCCGGCAGGCACGGTTTGCTGATGTCACGAAGCGTGGCCGGGCTGCAAGCGCGCGCGCACACACACCGTACACCGCACACCGATGGAGCCAAAGTGCAATTTGCAGTTTCTGGTTGCAGTGATTTACTGACCGTTTTTGCTTGGTTCGTCCTTCGCTCCTTGCCGTTGAGCGTTGGCTCCGGAAAAAAGGGATAGATTTTAAAATTGATCTCAAAATCTGAAACCCGTCGAGAAGGGGCCCTATTTGTCCGGGAGGGAAAGAGAGCTCGAATGAAAGGTCTTTCGATTTGGGATAATTTTCCCAACAATCAGGTTCTTGTTTTTCGACCAATTTGCAGCACGAGTTCGTAACGAGATGATGCATCATCTCGAGTTGTGGGTTTTTTTTTGCAAGATCGGTTTGCACAACGGTGGGACCACAGATAGCGGACGGCGTTGGAGTGTTGATTGCACTTAAGCAGCAGTCTGGTAAACAAACCAATCTGTTTCGTCGAATGGTCGGGGCGCTGATCGAGTGGGATTTTTGTTTCAGCGAAGGAGCGTTTACCCGACGGGGATATTCATAAGTGGTCTAGCGACCCTTGAGCAGGGTTAGAGAGCGGTTTGGTCTGAGTCTGAACCGCGGTGAACCGGGGGTTTGTTTGCTGATGTTTTCAGCTTTGCCAACTGTTTATCGATCAATTAGGAGAATTTAATTAAACTGAGCCCGGCGTTGAAAGGGTCACAGCATAATGTATTCCCCGAATAAGATGGTCGTCAGCTTTAACAAAGATCATTGGATTTGTCTTAATTAAAATGAGGATTGACACTTTGATGTCAAGATTGTCCACGCTCCAATTTTGTGGGAAAGGTTTGTTTGTTTTTGCACCTGAACGGATACTTAGATTCAGAGGAACTTTTACAGGCCTATTATATACATCCAACGACTCTCGAATCCGACGGGAGCTCTAGAATCGAACGGGAGACTATTTGGTATTATATTCGCCGTTCGAATCGATGAAGGTTTCGTCGACTTTTTTGTTCTAGTTCCAGCGTGCTTGACGCGTTGACTTTGACAGCGTGCTGATATGATACCATATTTTTCTGTCATTTAATTCTTCACTTAATGATCTGTTTTAATGCCATTCCAAAGACATGATTAGGTTGATTTTGGATCCTAAATAAAAGTCGGTAATAATAGATAAAACTAATAGATAATAGGTCCACCAATGTTCTGAAAAGTATCTTGCTGTCCTTGGTAAGCGTCGAAGTAGCCTTACACACCAAATTCTGGATAATGTGTTTACCACGATTTGATTTTAAACACATTATCACATTATATAAAAAATTAAGTTCTAGTTTCTTGTAGAAAATTTAAGACGTTTCAAGTTACTAGAATCAATCAAAACTACTTTAAACCATAAATTGATAGCTGTTTAACACTCTGTATTTATATTACTTTAACTAGCATTATCCAGAAATTGCTTGCAGAATTTATACAGATAAATGTAATATCCAAACAGACACATACATCCATAAAAACCTTTAACACATCTGCCTTTTTGCATGATTATTTCATGCATCAAAATGCCCGAAAGTGATTTCCAATGCAACGGACCTAGAGTAATCCTAACAAAAGCTCACTCACACGCTTTCATCTAAAGAAAAAAATACACACCGAAACCAGTAGCCAAACGTGCAATATGCACAGTGAGAGAAAGAGAGACAGAGCGTTTGCATTCGGGTAAGTATGCACTGTGCTCAACTCTTTAACTCAGACATTCCAGAACATGCAGCCATCGTTCGATCGTGGTCCGTAAGCAGCGCCCTTGGCCAAACATCTGCATAAAAACGTACACTTCATTTCTTTCTGTCAGCATTCCGATGATGAAAGCTAAGGAACGAACTACAAACACTCCTTGTTAGCAGCACATATAAGACTTCAAGGCAGGAAGAAACCTCCACACCATAGCATGCAAGCCCTTCAGCGTTCAGATTATTGATCGAAGCATGGTTTAGGTTGTGTAGAAGCCCGTTGTTAAATGGAATTCCGTTCCATTTTAGCAGCAGACGCAACCATCTGCATCCATCCTGTGGTAGAACGCATCGCATCCAGCAAGCACCACCAAAACCTCCTTAAATCCACCCCAATAACACACGCTCGCAGGCACACTTTTACAGGCTTTGCGTGTTCGGTTTCCGGAAAGGTTCAGCTCTTCAGGCGCAAACCTCTGCAGTGATGCTTTCTCGCAAGAGTTGGCAACTTTCTACGAGATCTTCCCCCCCACGTTCCCCCATAAGAAAAAAAACCGCAAGCATTGGACAGTGAAGCAGTTTGAAGCTGGCTGGCGTTCCGCTGGATAAGGATGAGGTCAGGGCAAACTGGTCGGAAAATTGGAAACTTCGTTTTCCGCAGTATGCACTTCACTTTTATCGAAATTAAAAACCGATGACGATGCTGGAATCTCTCGAGCCGCTGCTTCAACCGACCGTACAGGATCGTCTTCCCATTTGCTCGGTTGGCACAACCGTTTGCGGCATGACACAGCGTCCGCTGCCCCGCCCATCGCGCCATCGGTGAAGTAATATTTGTAACGATAATGAGAAAAATTTTCACTCTCGCAAAACTTATGATGGTTTATCGACGGCTATGTGTCGGCAGCATTGGCGCTTCGCCCATTGCCAGCCTCTCAAATTGTTACCTCAGCGTCTTGAGCGAGGCAGAAACCGCCGGTGGTGCCAATAAACACGCCCATCCTACACTCGAGCAAATGACTCTTTATCGGCACACGTTTCTGTGTACTGGCACCATCAGCCTTCGATACACACACACACACACACACACACATTATCTGGAAGATGCTCTGAGTCGCCAAAACTCGTCATCCGCAGCACGCCGGAAGAGCGGGCGTTGAGTGATGGATGAATATTGACTTTTATCCCGGGGGCCATCTTCGTATGTTTCCAGGCGCGTGTCCTCATGGAGGTGAAGTGAACGATATCGATCAAGCCCTCGCTGAAAGACGACGCAGGAAAGGTGTCATAAATGACTTGTCTGAGGGAAGGACGTTTCTTCCTGCACGTACTAGCGCAACTCGATTAGATCCTTCGGCCCATCCGTTTGCTTTGCCGTTCCGATTTTTCGCAAACGTGGCCAGTTAGGTACTGCTCAAGTGTTCTTCCCAAGGATCCGGGCAAGAGCGCTTACTGTGCCACGAGAGAAGGTGGGATGAAAACTTTCCAAACCTCAATCCACTGCTCCACCGTTTCCGTATATTGATCATCGTTTTCCTGGCTTCGGTTCGGTTTGGCTCGGCGCACGAACGAGGAAGCGACGGGTAAAGCCGTTCCAGCAAGTGCCTTAGTTAGGTAAATGGAGAGGAATGCTCTTTGCGATGCCGATGGCGTACGGTGGGAAGAAAAGAAGAGTTTAAAAGATTATCTGCATCCATTCGAGAGGTGTCGTTTGCTGCACACAGCGAGGCACTGCGATGTGTTGGGACCGTACGGAAACAATTCTCGCCCTGCAGATAAGTGTTCGGTGCGGGACCGTTTCGGTACGAAGGCAATGAGAAGCAGAACCAGCAATGAAAAAAAAGTGCCACCTCCTCCTTGCTTCGTTTGACGACCGGGGGAAATGGCTTCAATAATTGAAATTGCAATATTACCATCCCGTAACACATGATTCTGTATGCGCGATTGCACAGGGGAGCAAGTGGGAGCAAGTGTGTCGAGAATGTGCACTTTAGAGGGTTTGAAAAGACGCCATGTAAGAGTGAAGCCAAAATATTGATCCATGAAGAAAACTATCGAATTGATGTAATGATAAACAGAGTAAACAGATTTTAACATACATTTTTTTGAGTACAGTTAAAGATTCGCGTTTGGTGAGAGTAGTGTTCAGGACAGTGGTCTCCAACATGCGGTCCGATGGACCATTTGTGATCCTTGGCGTAAACAGGCGTTTGATCCGCAAAACGTTTGATTTTATAAAAAGAAAAGCTTATTCAAATACACATCGCTCATTTTTTTCCCAAAAAAATAAGATTAAATGTTGAACAGGCATGCCTAGAATGATATGGAAAATATTTTTAATCAAACAGCTATGAACTTTGTCTACTAAATATGTTCACTTATTATGGATCGGCCGCGGTAAATGTTTTTGTAAACACATGTGATCCGTGATCCTAAAAATATTGAAGACCACAGGGCTAGGACATTGTGCGATTGTATAAAATATATGAAAGTCATATAGGTTAAATGTATCAATAATTGCTATTCTATCCCATCAAGATACTGATTTCACTCCGGTAGAAATAATCATTGGGAAAAAGGTCCAAAGTCTATATGATTTCATGAAACCTAGAATGTGTACAACAGTACCAATTATGGCTGTAAGCCAAAATTCATGGACCAAAATTTTATTTTGTGACATTGTTTCGACTCATATCAAGTAGTTAGAAGTTCGCTGCTGGAAAATAAACTATATAACCACCAATAAATACATTATATTAAAAGTTTCGTACCACCGTTTCCTATCACTGGTTGTGTTACTAGACATGCTCCATAAATGAGACAATTGATAGAGCGTATTATAAAAGAAAAATAAACACGTTTTAACAAATAAAAATTTAACTAAAATAGCCCAAATAGTCAAAATAATAAAAGGCTAATAATAGACAGTAAAGGCTCTCAAGGGACGAATGCGGCCCGAGGACTGTAGTTTGAAGATCCTAAATCCAGAGCAGTGTATTTTTGAAGTGGCTTTGAACTCAAATTTTCAAATCAAATTTGAAATAAATAACGAAACAAATAATTTGAGCTAGCAGATTTTTTATTTTTCTCATTTAAATCATTGGTCGTTGTATATTTTTTTACTAAAAGTATTGTACGAAAATTAAAATAATGTACATCTCACAGTTTACTCGCTTTATCTTGCTTTCAATCTTATTTGCAACCGTGTCTGCAAATACTTGACTACTTTGAATGAAAATAACCATCTTATTCTTCTCCACCTTCCTGCCAAAGAAAGAGTTGGTGATGAAAATTTCATGATACTTCAGTTTGCCATTTTTATCGCTTGTACCCCCTTGCTGCCGTCCGTCCGTTTTCCATCTACCTCTAGCAGCTCCAAGCCTACGCCGCTTCGATAGCCTTGAGGCCTCGTTTGTTGTGGTTATGGAAAACAGGGGGAAAATAAAAAAGTACAAAGATGAATAAAAATGTCATCTTGCTGCCGCTAGCGGCCACCCTTACTAGTAGGTAGGCCCCTAGTCGCCCGGTTAGCAAATCTTCTCTGTCTCGGTTGCAGCGTAACCAAACCGGCGTTTGCCTTTAATGGTTTCCCATTTCCTTTCGCCATATGCGAGACTTGTAACGAGCGTTGAGCAAAAAGGAAGCTGGCAAAACTTTACCTCCGGGATTAGTAGAGGGCCACCATACAAAAACACCCACCAACAGCCATTCGTTGGCAAAAGGACCGAGTTTTCTTCGAGCAATTCGCTCATCAGTGCAAACGAAACGGTGTCTACACATGTGGATGACTGTGTGTGTGTGTGTGTCTTTATGAAAGAGAAAAACCTGGTAAAATATTGTAATGATTGTGTCGAGTTCTGGGCCGGGGCCCTGGGCCCGCATCCCATCCCCGTTGGGTGTGCCTAAGAAAAGCAAGTACCACTTCCCGAACCGGGTACGTTTGGCAGCGTTGCCCCGTTAAACGTGAACGTGTCGGTCGTTGCACGGGATGGATATACCGTTTACACACGATGTGTGTATGAGAATGACCCGTCGCGCCATGCCACCAGGCAAAAGAAGCGAAATGGGTCTGACGATGATGTGTGCGAATTAAAGCGGAAACAGATGGGAAACGCGCCGGCAAAGACAGGACAGACCGGCAGTTGGCTCCATACCTCGGGGCACTTTCGGCATTTTCCTACACCCGAGCAGCTTATTTTTCATTAGCCATTTGTCGACAATTTAATGCAACGAGTGTTTCCTGCCTGTCTGCCTGCCACCTTTGCCTTTTGAGCTCGTTTCGCGTAAGCAAAGATTTTGAACGGTTGCTCACGTTTCACTGCGCAGTGGTCGTGTTCGCCCTTACTTCCACACCAAACTAGGCGGCATTTTGTAAAGTCATGAAATTGACCTGAATTTTTGACGAAGCAAGTGACCGAACGCTGGTCGGTGTTCCCGCGAGACGGCAAAACTTTGCTTCCATTCGGGATTTAACTTTTTCCTGTTGTTTTTTTGTGTGTGTTCCCCATGGAACAAATTGCTTTTCCAAGTGGCTTACACGGTGTGCTTGCAATTTGTTAGCTAAATGATTTATATAATTGAGCGTACCAGCTGGTCGGGGAGTTGTCGTTTTTGTTCTAGCAGTTAATTTCTTTACGACAAAGCATCCAATGCAAGCAAAAAAAGACTCTTTGCACATGAGAATTGCAGCTAGCAGAAAATGCTTGTGTGAAATGTAACATAAGCTAATGCACTTGTTTCCTTTCATTTTTAATTTATGAAATATTTAATGTGGAAAAAACTGACATGGCGTAATCCTTCGTTGGATGCATGGATGACGTACGTGAATACTATTTTTGGCTTGAAAAAATTAATCTCTTGTACTCGGGAGGATTCAAGTTGTACACTTTCCTGTCGAGCTGTTTCACAAAGCAACAAAATGTTGGACTACAGTTTATGGTGGTTAAGTTAGGGAAAAAGGGCAGTATTACTCTTCACTCGTGCATTTGTTAGAACGGAAACAATAGTGAGGCGTAGCGTGGTAACAGAATAATTTTGCATAGTGCTCACTACATCACAGTGCTTAATATTTAATTGAAACAAAAAGCAAAACGATGATGAGAAGGACGATGCTAGTTTTTTTTTTTCGTTTATTTTGGTTGTTTTTATGCAATCATAAATGAGTATAATTCAAGTGAAATTTGAAAAAAAAAAAACATGTTATTTAATGGTCTCATTTCAAATTTAGCAAAAAAATAGCATTATGAACATCTAACAGGATATAAAATAATGAGTTCAGGATCAGGATCGATGTCGATTATCGATGACAATTTTGAAAGTTCTGGTTCATGATACGTCCAATGTGTAAGGTAAAACAGGATTTAATAGATTTTTGATTAAAAAAGTTTGCTTGTGTAAAACCTCGAATTTTACCAATTTGAATTAAACGATCAAGTTATAACAAAGGCACAAAATCGCAAAGTAGAAGAATAAACAGAAGGCTCAAGATGTTGTCCGTACAACGATCCGTAAACGAATGATCTTTATTTTGACATTCAGATTATCTCACAGTTGTCACGGTGATGGTCATATTCTGATCCGGCATATTGGGCACTATGGTCTTATCAGGGGTCAAATCTCCAGGATATTACACTGGGTTGAATCCTTTTTAGTCTATAATTTTTAAGAACATTTTATTGATTTTAGAGGACCGTCCTGATGATACAGTCGTTAACTCGTACGACTTAACAACATGTCCGCCATGGCTTCAAGCCTCAAACAGACCGTGGCCTCATACGTAGGACTAATTATCCTGCTATGATAACAATAACTGAAAGTTCTGAAACACTGAAAGTCAAGGTCACTTCACTAATGGGTACAGACAGGCCTTGACAGACGACCGGTAGTAGTTTGTAGTTTGTAGTGCCAAAGAAGAAGAAGATTGGTTTGAGAGTAATGATTGTAATGATTTCGATGTTTTTAAATATATCACATATGTTTTATCTGCCATTAAATTAATGATAACATCTTCGAATCATCACTTTAACACTTTGACCGCCAGCCTGACGTCACAGTTTTTGAGTGAGCACGTAGCGCATGGCAAGAGAGCGATGAGAGCGACAGTTTCTCGTGCGATGGTTATCACTCTTTTGTTTCATGGCGATAAGCGGCGTAGCACATGTCGTTCTCGTTCTCTCTTTCCTACCCCATTCGTTCTCAAGAGAATCACTGAGCGTCAAATGCAAAGCTGAACGGTGAGCAAAACCGTCATGCGAATTTATATGACACGGCGCTTAAAGTGTTAAACACTGCAGCACTACATTTTAAACATAAATAACCAGGCGCCTCCATGATTTAAAAATAATTGTTTTATTATTCCTTTTTTATATCAAGTTTTTCTTTTCACTCACATTTATTCAAATCAAATGTAGGCTTCATTTGTCCCAACAGCTATTAAAATTAAAAATTAATCACATGAACATGAAAACTATAATAAGCAAAAGAACAAAATTATTCGCATCTAGCTTAAAATGAGCAGCTTCATTCCAGATTTAAAAGTACTTCGTTATTTCACCTTCTTCCACAGTCAGTTTCATAAAAAAGCAAGGCAAGCAAATTACGCAAAAGTAAACTCACTCCCGCACGATTGCACTTTATGCCAACCCGATAAAGCTCCAGCGCTCGTTCGCCCACAACCAACGCGAAACGACAACCAACCAGATTGCACCGGTGTGCCCGGGAGACGGTGAAAAAATTATGATATTAATTTCCTGAACAAGTGCCGCCAGTGCACATTAAGCACGAACTGGCGCACACACAGTGGACTAAAATATTTCACTTTTGAATTGAATAAAAGTGCCCTGCTGTCCATGGACGGCAGTGCAATTGCCGGTTGGAATTTTGCTTTTCTTCCTTACTGGTACTTCCCTTCCTGCCCTTCTCGGGGAAAAAAATCCATAAAGCTGGGCAAGTCTGGACCAGATTGAAGCCTTCGAAAAACGGCACACTTTATTGCGGTGCAATCCTTACGCTCAATGTAAGACAGTTGGTGAGCGAAGGGCAAAGAGAGAAGCAAAAACAACGAGCTCACTCCATCTTGGTGAGGAAATGGAAAATGATGCTGACCATCTTTCACCGGACGACCGACGTAAGTGAAATGCGAGCTGTGAGAGTTACTTTGGCACCAGCATTTCTAGAATACGCCGGCGTTTTGAGCAATGGGGTGAATTTTGTCCTTCAGTGGCTGGTTGAGAATTTTGCCGGATAAGTGGGACAATTTTTATTCCGTACTTTTGTTTGGATTCGGTTTTTTCTATTTTTTTATTTTTTACTTCTTTTCCAACGCTGTTGTAAACCCATTTGCCAGTAGTGCTGAAACGACGATGATGGTACCATTTATCATCTACCAGCACGGACTGCAATCACGTCATCAGTGCGTTGAGGCAGGCACCGACCGTTGGGACCCCCTCTTTCGGTGCCCCTCTCAGCAGGACGGCAAACGTGCGCCGAATGCGAGAAACGGAATCGTCTCATCAGCGACCATTAGGCACGGATTTGATGGCGTGCGTGCTGGGCGCCTTAAGTCAGCCGCCCATTTACTTTCCATTCAACGCCGGCAGAACTGGTAGATAATGGGTTTATTGAAATATTTCCTCCCGTGAAGCAGGCACACTTTTCCGCTGAAGAACGGTTCCTTGCTGTGTTTCCTGGCCACATCATTAGAGAGTAATTGATTATATTACATAGTGACGTTTGTTTTGAGACCACTGAACATTAATAATTGGTTTGGGTTTTGTTTTCAGCGGTTTTGTATCCAAAAGCTTGCTTTAATAAACGTTATGAGCATTTGAAGGAAATATATTCGCATTTGAACTACCATGCGTCTCCATTTCCTATGAAATAAAGGACTTTCAATTGCCCCTTCGCATGACCTTGTCTTTTCGTATCACAAAAATTGAAACAAATATGTAGAACAAATTTAAATTAAAAAAAACACAATGAAAAATACAAGTAGTTGGTTTTAATTTATTTACTAGTAGAACACTTTACAGGTTGGGTACCCAAACAAATCATTAATACTTCCAATACTCAAAATTTATATATATTTCCATAAAAATAAACCAAAATTAAAATGAAATCAATATCGAATGTCAATATAAGTAAAACCATATTTATCAACGAAACATGTAGATTGTTTATTTTTATTATTTATCACTCAGAAGGAACATTACCTTATTTAAAAATGAATCATAATGCTATGCAGCATGAATGTTCCAATTCAAAAAGTTATTTTAAACTAATTTATCTTAAATTTTTGCAAGTCATAGAGATTGAAACTTAGCATGAGGCTGGATTGTTATGGAATGATTTTATGAAAAGTACCAGGCGCCTCCATTTTCATTAATTACCCACAAACATTTCAATTAAAAACTAATATACCATTAATTTAAGCGAATAAAGTAAAACTGTCAGTTGAATCATATACATTTTAAAATTTTAAATACATCAGTCACTTGCTTGTGCAGCTTAAACCAGTGTCAGAAACAGTAAATCACGTATGGCAAACTTACCTGTGGACACACCGAACCGAACGTATCCGCTAGCTTCGTTCCCTTCCACGGCGGAAGCTTCTTGGGTGGCTCAAAACGTAAACTTCCTATCGGAGGGGTTGCGTACGGCACTGCTTTAAAAACCTGTTTGTAAAAAATGACGGGAAAAAAAGCAGCACATACACTAACCATTTCACACCTTACGGCTACACTCTGAAAAACACTGCTTTCGCTCAAAACCATGCCCACTCACACACACGCGCGCGCGAGGGCGTGGTACTGAACACTGATCGAACACGAAACGTGCACCGTAAATTCAATTTACCTCCACTGGCTCGAGGTGCTTCGAGTTGAGCTCGAGAATGACGCCCCGAATGGCGCCCGACTTTGTATCGACGATGCGCGAGCTGTAGCGCGGTCCGGCCCGGGCAGGAGCGACGGCGAAGCTGCAGGCACACCACAGCACCCACAGCCAGATCGTGGCACGGGCTGGGACGAGTTTCGTTTGCAGCACGAACCCGGCACAGGACGTGACACGGCTGCTCACCTCCGGTTCCGGCTGCTGCTGCTGCTGACGGTCGTGGCGGTAGGATCGCTTTGGCCCATCGTGGGCCTGCATTGTACAGTGCGGTTAACGAATGGGGGAACATTACCGGTTCCCCACGTGAGGATCGGCCATTCTACACACGCGACGAACAACACGGTATGGGGTGGGGCCGGCCAGGATGACGGCAAGAACCTGCCCCACTCGGCATGCCGTTCTTATCCGGCTCGCGAGCGCGCCAGTAAATTCGACGGATTCAATTCACGGGTGCAATTAATATTCCTTACTCGGTTGCCAATTCAATTCCACCCGCACACCGAACACTGCATAATGGAGTAGAAATTATCTCTAGACAGTTCCACACCCGCCGCCAATTCACTTTCGTTAATCTTTGCACAGCACCATACGAATAACATATACCAACTGAAGAATGCAAATAAAAACAGGCAATGTATTAAAATTCCTTTTTCCTCAGTCGATGTTTTAGATGATAAAGTCTGCAAAGAAAAATGACGTATAAGAGTATCAGTAAATAAAGTAAATACAGTTGGATTATGTGAGATGGACGATAAGGTTATGACAATGTGTCTACGCTATTGGTACTTCAGTAGTGAACGCGTCGTGTCCATATGCGATTTCTGTAACCCAAGTTGCCAGTCGTTGCCACTAAATTTTGGTTCTAACTTTCCTATTTTTGACAGCGTGACATACATTGTTGACAACGTGAATCAATTTGTGCCTTTTATGCATCAGTTTTTGAATGTAAGTCAGTCTTTTTATTTACAAAATTCCACATAACGGCTGAAGCTGTGTGTTCCAAAATTGCGGTGAAACAATAACTTTTGACAACTAAACTGAATCTTGAGATATTTAAATTGTTTTGCTGACATTCGATTCTGGCTTGTAAAACCCTGTATTGAATTAAACGAAAAAAATCAAATTATACGATTTTTGTGGTGTTTTTGTGACGTCAAATAACAGTTGTCATAAATCTGCTCAAATACATTATACATTTATCATGATTGCTACATCAGTCAAATATTGATGCCTTAGAGCTCAAATTGGGCGATAACGATTATACACCAGTTCACGTTGAGTTCATCAGTATATGCCCATGTCATTTTGTGATCAAAATAAGGCATATTTAAACACTTAGTTTGTTGGATACCTTACTTGGGCAACCCGTTGTTGATTAGATTTCCTAAGTTATCAACTCAAAGAGGCTGCATTTGCTTTCATTTCATTGCGAAACTACATTTTTTGTAAAACAAAAGACATCAAAAGACTTTCCTTGTGTATACAAAACTTTCCCCAATCGTTGTAATTAGCACGATAGAGCAGACAGACAATTCCTTCAAACAAAAAGTACTGTCACATATTTCGTCGCCCATGCAGTCAGGCAATGTGACAAACTCATTATGATAAAACATTTGCCCTTTTGCCCGCTACACAAAGCTTCACCACTGCTGCAATCGCACCCAATTACCCACACCCTCACTCCCAGCGCTTCTTGATAACTCCAAACGCTACTTCTCCTTTCACTTGCGCTACTTCAGAAAGATAAAACACTCTCCCGACAGCGGTACTTAAGACAGCGGGCAAGCTCGCCCCCCCCTTACAGACAACTTTGCTCTTCCTGCCACATTGCCAATTGCAGCACCACGTTGCAATTCTAGCGCGTTTTTGGTAGAAGTCATCGGAAAACTTGCCAACTCGTACGCTGCTCACACGACGGACCAGCCCAGTGGGCTAGAGAGTGGTCACAGCAGTTCGCGTTTTCCACAGCGCAGCAGAAAACGGGAAGAGATTTAATTCAAAGTCATTTAAACTTCTGTGTAAGCCTTTAAATAGCTACACAGAAGGGAGAGCAGCAGTGTCAACCCGAGCTTGCATTGCGTTCACAAAATGGTGCCTCTAAGAACTACCTTGGCCTCTTGGTCGTTTTCTCTTCTACTCTTTTTGGATCACAGCGACCGAACGGTGCTGTCGAAGTCGATGAAAACTTTCCTATGCACATGGACACACACAAGGTGCGCATCAATGAACCACCCCACCACCGTTAGCCGAAGTAGGTCATTTAGCGATGCGCGACGAACCGAGGGTACTCCTAACCTCCAAAGCTACCGTGTCTTGACCATCTCCCCCAAGAATGTCGGTAGCCGAAAATTCGCGCTTCCCACACGCCAGGAAATTCGCTGACTCCCTGCTCAGAGCATATTTGTGCCGTGATTTGCATCGGTACAAATTAAACTAATTTGTTAGCAAAACTTTGCACCCTGCCAAAGTGCACCGTCAGCGGCCGCAGTAGCAGCAACCGGGACAAACAAAATGCCAACGCGCGCCGATGCGCGTTCGGTAAAGTTACTCCTTTCTCGGTTCGTTCGTTTGCTCACGCGTGGTGGTACATTTTGCGGACTGGGAGGAGTGCGTGTTGGTGCACTTCATGTAGTTTCAACCGACTTGACCTCCATTTTTGCAGCTTCCGTTTTCCGTTGTCGAGGCCCCACGGATGCAAGTCCCATTTTAAGGGCGGCTAAAGTCTCTAAAGTGTCTAAAGGAGCTGTTACTATTCACTCTCACGCGGCCGAAGGTTACGACCCAGTGGAGGGTCGTTGCAAATGGAATTACTTTACATTCCACCGGGAGGGCAGAGTTGCATTTTGCCTTCGAAGACGGCAGCCTCGCTCGGGTGGTGGATGAGAAATCTTAGCCATCACTAAGACACCTCGCATGGTACCGAAGGCGCTGCCTCGTATGGTTTTGGCTGTTGGGTAGACTCGTTTGCTAATTCCATGATTAGGGAAACCCATCCGACGATGTAATGGATGAAATTCGTCCATTATACACTCGGAGATGGGGAAGGAGGAGAAGGAGAAAAAAACACTCACAGGAAAATGGAAGCCAACTTGCACACAGCGAAAGCATTACAGTTTTCCTATGAACTGAGGAACGAATTTGAGGAGTTCCACTCAGTCGTTGTAGTATCCATTAGAAGATTAAATACTTTATCCAACACTTCAGCCGCTATAGCACACCCTCTTACCCTCTCTACCCTCTTCCACATTGCACTATGCATCGCACCAACTGCATCAATGGCGAGAAAACCATCCGAATCTCGCGCGTTTCCAAAATGAGTTGATTAGAAAAGTTTGGCTTCGTAAAAGCAAAAAAGTTTGGCTTCGTGCGCGTGAAAACTCGATCCTCAAAGCGCCCAACTTCTCGCCCAAACCATTGGACTATCTCTTTCGCGCCCGGAACTATCGAAACTCTGCTCCACGGGAATGAGAAATTGGAGAATCCAAAGTGCCCCAGCCAAGGGGTTGCTTCTTCAATAGTTGTTCGTTAAGAAGTTTAATAGATTTCGCCCCCGTTGGCAAGCGCCACACTCCCCGCTTCTCGCGCTTCTGAAAGGTAACCAACCAAAGGCGTTAGCTGTAGTTGTAATTAATTCCTTCAGTTTTGTTCTGCACGGCTACTGTTCTGCACGGCTACCGTAGCAAGCTGTTCGGGGCGACTTAAGAGATTACACCACAGCCGACAGCCACCAAACCCGACAGCTATCATCTGATGCGATTTCGGAAGTGTAGTGACCTGACAGTGTTGGCTCAGACAAGAGCCGCACCGACCGAAAAGTAAAACCACAAGCCTGTGTTAAACTATCCGCACTGATCGGCTTCTCGTGGGAAACAAAAAACCCCCCAAAGAGCAGTCAAGCTCGTCTCACTCTCCAGGAGATTAAGATTGTAAGCAAAGATGTTTCACACTGTTAAAGGTATTAAGCGATTTAAGCTGCACATTCTACAGCCCAATCAGTTGTTCGATCAAGCTGTTGGGGACTTTACGTACATCTTTTGCTTCATAAAACCCAAACACATGCAGGAGCTATGGTTACTTAATGCCCGAACGATGTGCAACGTGGTATCGGAAGCTCGTTATCAATCATGGGCGCTTTCGGTTGGTCGAATTATGGAAAGCGAAGCACACACTCGATCGATTTATCTTCACAGTTTATGAATTTTTATACCTTCTTTCCGGGAAATGGTACACTTCCTTGTGCTTTAGGGGTCGTTCCTTGCGTTGAAAGCTCACAAACAAGTCGTTAACAAAGCGCATCGCGTACAGCGCGCCCCAGTATGTTGTGCTTTCTAATCACGATCGCTTCATAAAATGTTTACTACCAGCAGCCGGCCAACCATGTCAGCCGTCCGGTACGCTATCGTAAAATTCGATTCTCCTCTCCCCCCCCTCATTCCCTTGCTCCTTCGAATAGTGTAACAACCCAATTCGGGCATCCCACCGTCCTCCCGTCCGCCTACACGGGCCAATGAATTTTCGCTTTATGAATAATGATTTTTCAATCCAATAAATCTTCCATTCGGCTGGTATTGGAAACAGGGATGCTGTGGATTGGGTGGCGAGCTAGTAAACCTCATCGTAGTAAACACGTTGGACATTGGTGTACGTTCGCGTAAGGATTCGGTCTGTTTAGAGCGAAACGGTTCAAAGGCAAAGCCGCGGGCGCGGAATGTTTTTCCATTATTTTTTTTTCGGAAAAATACTGTGCCCACCCACCAACGATTTGCTATTACTTGGCAGATCTTTTGCGATCCTTTCACGTACACACACATAGGGCCCGCGTGCCGTAATCCAATTCGGCTTTCGGCATTGCACGCGAAAGTGATTCCATGCAGCCGGCAGGTTTCACTTCCCCGAACTCATTGGAAGACTCAGCCGGCTGGCAGCAGCCACAGGCCAAACGTAAACAAACAGAAGGGCCGCGCGCAATCCGACACACTCATCGGCATAAAACACGACTACCCGTGATACTCCCCTGCTTCTCCACCCAAGCTCCCGCCATGGTTCGTTAGGACGTTCTGTGCAGAGCGCCTGGGCACGTGGACATGAACTCGTTTTTAGCTTATTTCTAAGGCTTCGTTGAATGGTCAAAGCAGAAACGAAAAAAACAACGAGAGCTAGCACAGGAAACCGGAAGCCGGCGACGTCCAACCGGGCACAAATACAGCGTATAAAGTTGGGCAAGAAATCCTTTTAGCCTCATTACGGCCGGATGTTTTGCTTCATTACGGGAATACTACCGATGTGTTGTGTAGTGGGGGGGGGGGGCAGGCCATGTACAACCCGGCCCGGCCTGATGCGCCTTTTTGTTTCCTGCTTATTATATTGCTTGCACTTCATCCGTATGATACTCGCCCTGCCCAGTGTTCCGATGCCCACGGACGGTAACGATACTCTGATTCACTCGTACCTGCAACGGGAGCTATAAACAGATTGCGCACACGGATTGTGTGTAAGCTGGTAGGCGCACGGGGCTGGGCTGTATTGAATTATTTCTGCCTTCGAAACGGCCGGCACCATGATGAGCCAATTAGAGCTGATAGACACAGCAGTTCAATAGATTGCTTGATGTGCGTTATGTTGTTTCTGTGCATCATGAGACTTTCCACGAAATATAATAGAGAGATTTATCGCAGCATAAATGCATGGTACATTTGCTTACAAAACTCTTGTAAAACGATTTAAAGTATCTAAATATCAAAAGTGCATTTGTATAGTTCAGCTATTTCCTAAAATACAATTAATAAATTCAATTATTACTAAAACCTAAGCCAAAAGTTCATGAAACATGTTTTCAATAAAACTATGTGTAGTATTTCTTTAACAATATTTCGTAAGAGATCATTTTATTGGACCTAAAACTATTTTTTTATATTTAATATTATAACAAGTCAAGATTGGTCAAACATATTTGTATGAAAACTTAACAAGACAACGCTAAGATATATCCTTAGCTAATAAAATCAATTTGCTTAAATTAACTCACATATTTCAACCATTTTGTTAAAGCTCTCATGAGCTCACAAAATTATCAAAAAAAAAAGAAGTTTACTTACAAAATGCTAATTAAATTTATTTTAGATTTTTTTCCTCTTTACATAAATAACCAACTCTTCATTATAAAGCATTAAAACCCATGCTCAAATTCATACAGATTTTTTCATCTTTTTCTTTGATTCGGATGCTCAACTTGTTCGTACAGACAGTATAAATCCGAAGTAATGAATTCGGTTGAATTTTTTATTAACCTTCCTTAACTCACCCATTAAATCATTCCATTACTATGAAACACCAAAGCACTCCCATTTGTCTTTAACGAAAGAGAAGAAACTCCTAAATGATCTGATTTAAATAGAAACAGACATCCGATATCGATTTGCTACACTGTGGTACACTCACGCTATTTCGACCCATTCAGCTGGCTCCAACGGTTTCAAAAAATAATAAAAAAAGAAGAGGTGATTTATAGCGGATCATCAAAATGTGCTTCACATCAACTTTATCGGCACATAACTCTCATATGGCTCTTCTAAACGACTTCAGCATTGCATTACAGCCGGCAGTGTATGGTTGTAAACTTCCACACACACAAACAGTGCTGCAAACACACAGAAACACATTTGTAGCTTTGTAAGCCATTTGATTCACAAAGTTAACCCATTTGCACTCCGCTTCTCACAAATGGAACGCTTTTACAGGCAAAAGAGCCACTCCTAGATGCCAACAGCCTGTGCAGAACACGTATAGTTTCGTAACCATTTTCACCGCTAGCCGTACTGTACAGTGGGTACAGAGACTTCTGATACTTTTACCACTATAAGTGTTTTTATTGCCACCATTTCCATGCGCGAGGTGAAACTGCCCATTATAGCCTCTTGGCGCGAAACAGGCAAGGTGGCGGGATCGAACACCTCCCCGAGCACACTATTGCCCTCGGTTGAAGGTGAATAAACAAACGCAAAAGAGCGTGGCGTACTTGTTTGGTGGCGAATGCTTACGTACACATTGCACCCAAGGGAGTCATCGCAGGAGTCATGAAATGCTCCAAAAAAAAAAAAACTTCGAAGGATCATATTTGTTCGACCTCGAAAAATGGGTCCAAAAATATGGTCCTAGATAAACAGAAAAAAAGGTTGTGGCACACAAAAGACAAGCCTTGCAATGACTTTTGTCCTTTCATTCACTTTGAGTCACATAATCATACGGTCTAATAGTACGTAGACAATACGGACCGTTCAATCCAATCCAATTCCATCCATCGCACACTGGTCTTGGGGTTTTAATAAAGCTTCCAATCATGGAGACAAATTTCACTCATAACCTCACACAACCCGGGTCAGTTACGTGCAATAACATCCTGTCATACCATTTCAGCGTGAGCAAATCTATTCCCGTTCATTCCCGTTCCCGGCCGGAAGCCTAACATTCCATTTGGAGTTTTTCTTTTCGCAGAAACAAAAGAACACAGGATCATTCCACAGCCGATGCAAGAAGTGGAGAAGTGTGGAGAAGCTGTGAAAAAAAAACACACGGGACACGGTTATTCTGGAACCGACACGATAAGGCTCTCGGCTAAAACCGGAAAATAAACCGAAGCGTCTGAGCTGAAGCAAAAAAGACGGCAACCCGCACCTGAGCAGCAACACGGGACGCGCACACACCGGAAGAAAAGAACATTCGGCTCCACTAAATGAGGAGGAGCAAAAAGACAGAAATAGAGCACAGTGAAAAGCACATCCATCATGGAAGCAACACGGTCTGCTGGACTTTTTATTGCAGTCTGCCTTGGAGCACGAGTTTGATTAGCGGACAAGTCGGGAGCAGGATAACAGAGCCAGAGCCTCTGGACCGAAGGGATAGTGCAAACGAACGCCGCTTTTCCTGCCGGACCCTTTCTACCCAACCGGTGGATCAATGTCTCCTCCAGCTTAAAGAAAAACGTAAAGGCCACAGGACGTAGTGACCACCGCAAGAGCTTCAGAGCAAAGCGACGGCTCGAACGGAAATGATGATTTCGTTACGTGTTCGTTTCGCCAGTCATTCGAGAAACGGGATTCACCGTTTGCGTTGCTGTGAAATGGTTGGTTTTGATGCTGTGTTTTTTTTCTCTCTTCACCCCGCTTTTACTTGTATTATACGCTCAGATTAACCGACCGTATTAGCGAAGACTTCACCCTGATACTAAGCGAATACTTCAATTGGGTTGCAGATAAGGCTAAGCCTTTCGTCGTCTTTGCACCGTTGCAATTGCATTTGCCATGCCGGACTGGCAAATACTTGTTAAAAGATAATTCTCTTCAGTCTAGTGATGTGCTCTCTGGAGCACAATCACGACTCCGATCCGACTTCGGATATTGTTAGTCCGATTCCAAGTCAGCCTAAACCGTAACTATTAGTTCCATCCGGAATCGGAATCGTCCGCAGTCGTCCAGATTTGGATTCCAGATATCCCGGACTTTGACTCCACATGTCCCCGACTATGATTCCGAACGTCTCCAGACGGCTCCAGACAGCTCCGAATAATGTTGGTCGTACCTACCATTCCAATGTCGGTTGCGTAATTTGCAGAATCAAATCGGAATCCGTTCAGGATTTTTACCCCCATCACTACTTCAGTCAGTATAAATCCACTGAAAAGGGTGAGCATCACATCGATTGAAGCCTTTTTTACAAGATTCATACCACAGGATAGAAATAAAACACTGCAAACCCGACCCGTCTCCAAGGAACTACTGACCTTTCTCTCACAGTGTGCAAATATTTATAGAAATAGCTCACCGAACGATGATGGATAGAGGCAACAGAAAATCCTTTAGTTTCATGGATAGAGGACGCAAACTCCCTAACTGTCATTCACAGGTCGATGTCCAGCAACTTTGCGAGTTGCTTGTCGCTGCCAGGCGCACGACCCAAAGTAGGACAAAATCCCAAACTGCGCCTGCCATTGCAGCAACGTCCCGCCTATGAATAATTGATGTAACACTTCGGAAGCGAACCGAATATTCGCCCCGAATATTGTGAGCGCCAACGGGGAGCTGCCTTTCAAATTTGAACACAACGCTTCAACGCTTCGAAAGCTCGGGAAGCATAAAGAAAGAGACCGCGACCAAACGCCCACCGACACATGGACTGTACTCCGGTCCGTCCAAAAAATATGCATCTACCCAACTTGCAACCTTCGGAGCATTTGTCCTGCGGAGCATGAGGCAAGGCGTCATTTTATTTATGCCGATTTTTGCCACGAGGCTCTCCGAATTGCTGAACCAAAAAAAAGGTTCTGGTTGGATCTTTGAAGACAGGATGAACCATTTCTGCCCCTTTCCTTTTGAATAAAAAAAACAGGGGCGCTAGCAAAAAATGAAGAATGAAAAGGCCGCCGCTTGTGTGGTCGTTTGGGCGACCCCGCTTGCTTTGGGGATGGACATTTATGCAAACTAAGCCTCAAATCCTATTATTTAACAGTCCCCCGAAAAATTGAATCAAACTTTTTTCTCCTTGCTTCATCCTTTTTTTTCTTGCTCCTGCTCTTTATTTTGTAGTTGTTGATACCCTGGTCGTTCATTTCTTCCGCACCTCCTTTACACTCCTATTCAGTGACCACGGGCACTTTTTTGCGCTACTCCGCCATTCTTCCGTTTTCGCCACTTCCGGTAAGGGGTGTGGTTTTGGTATTTTCTCACCACGCTGGCCACGCTGATCGTCGGGTAAGGGGCCTATCTGCCGACTGCCGACCGACAACCTTTCGAATCATAATATTTCAACAATGATGGATCCAACCCCACCCGCCATAACGGAAGTTGCGGATGGTCCGCTCTGCCGCTCTGCGTGTCGAGCGATGCCTCGGGATGAACATTGAGGTCGTGTGCTAGCGGGGAAAATGGAAACTTTTTACTCACGTACATCTATCCCTCCCTGTTGCTTTGCGTGCTTGTGTCCCAAAAACGGGAAGCTTCATTCGCTTTTCACCCTGCCCTCCCGGTGCACCATTCGTTTGCCGTCCTTTTTACGGGCTACGCTAGCAGGGCATCACTGGTGGGATAACTTTTTGACAGTTTCATGTGTTGTTTCGGTCCTGTAGCTCGCACTGGGCTGACAGATTTAGGGTTTTGATTTTCGGGCAGCAGAATAAAAAAAAACCGCACAAAGCAGTGTGTTTGCCTGCAGGCTTATGCAGCGGGACTACCTAAGCAAGGTCCGGCAGTGACAGTGGCGCCATGGGATGTGGATTGATATAATCACATTCAATGGTGAAAAAAACATGTCAGCAGTGTGTAGATTGTGCAGATTGAGCTGAGCACACTCAAACACAAGTACACTGGGGTGGCTTTTTTCGCACATTCCATCGCATGGTTCATTTTGTGTAATTGCCAAAAAGGCAACCATGGAGCTGTAACATGTGTTATGAACAATTAGAGAGCACCTTATTCATTTGTATTTGTAGACGTCAATCAAAACGATCTTCAGCTAAGATAGTAAAAGAAAAGCAATTATAATTGCATAAAAACTTGGATAGTGTGAAAAAATATGTATTTTGCGATAATTTGTAACATAGCTTCAATTAGAAATTAGCAATCTCACTCTGTTCCACTTCTTTGCAATTACACTCACTCATTCTCTATTCCGATTATTCACTTACTTCAATCTACAACTCAATTCACTCATCTTTTTTCGTTTTATGTGTCGTATTATTTTTTTATTTTATTTTATTAGTTAATCTACAACGGCCCGTACGGCCTAATTAAGATGGGTAACAGCACAAAACTACATAGCGACATCCAGCCTTTTATCACAGTTCACTGGTGCCATTGTCCAAGCCGGAGAAGTTCTTCGAAGCACTGAGTTGAAATATCAAAATCAAAATAATCGAAAACAGTATTGAATTCCACCGACATGCGAAACAAAGGGTTGGATGATGATGATGATGATGGAGCCATGTAGCAGGCCAGCGATAAAAGGGCACTGTGCATGGCGTCTTCTAGCCGAAAGCGGCACATCATAAGGAGGACGATTATTGCGATCATGTTAGATAAGTAGGTGAAGGTATTGGTGTATATCTTCTACCTATACTTGCTTGAATAAAATCCCAAAAATGGAGAGATTCAGAGCAAATAGAGAACATACTCAGTTTAAAGCATTTTATTGAGTTGCATCAATACATTTGCTTGTAGGATTCAAGTCATCCACTATTACTCATTGCGCATATCTCTGTTTCAAACCTTCTTTTTAAATCCTGATTGCAAATCTAGAGTATCAGAAAGAGTTTATATTTCATTTTCAGTAGTTTGATTGAGCTAAATATTATAACATCAAAGCGATTTATTCGTCCAAGGTCCAGAATTCTTCAGATTGTTTGAACTTTATCAAATTGAATTACTAATAATTGTACGTGAGCGTTCTGAACGGTAACTTATTTCGATAATATCAAAACAAAGAATGTGATTGAAAATGGGCTATTTTGGTATCAAAAAATACTGTTCTTAAAGTGGATAATGCTGCACATTGTTGTATGCAGGTCACGGTCATCTGTGGCAGCTCTAGTTCTCGTTGGTGAACCAGTTGATCGAAGAGATTATTTATTTTTTTATATGCTTCATGATTTTGTGATTATTTTGCTTAACTTCGTCTTCAATTCATCCGTTTCGAAAATCACACGCTTAAGCTTGAACTTTTTTCCTCCCTTTATAGCACAAAGCACACAATGAATAATGAGCCCAGATATTCAAGGAGGTCATTGCGGTTGCGGCTTCCTACTCCAACCACCAGTTATGTGGCGAAATTAAGCGACAGAGCTGTGCTCCATCTAGACTGTTATTATTATTTTAACGAGATGTTTCCCGCCGATTGAGAGGACAGGAAAAGACGGAAGACACAATAGAGAAATACTGACTTCATTGTTTCGCCAGGAAACCATCATTTGCGGTGACATAAAGTCTAGCAACCGCAATGCAGCTTGTTAGAAGGGAACCCGTGTTGGCATGGTATACATATTTTGTGGTGCGAAACATTGGCTCTGAAACGGTTTGTTTATTTTATGCAACACATTTATGCCCGGAAAAACTAAAAATCAACATAAAAGCTTGTGTGTATACATCACTATCACAAATAACAGGCACAGGTGGGGATTTCAGCAATATGTTTGCCCAAAATGATTAGTGGTGCGGCGCACGTCAAACTCGAAATTGAAGCATCATGTCAAATATAGTCCCGTGACCATTTGCAAACAAACAAATCCCAGGAACTATCCAGTGCAGAACGGGAAATGGAACCAAAAAAACTCGACCACTGATCAATTTACACACATGACCTGCTTCAAATTAAAGTCAAAATCAACTCCCGATTCATCGTTTCGTTTGCGCGGGGTCACCGATGCGTGACGCGAACCTTATACGCAGCAGGTTGCAAACATTTAAATTTATGCTTTGTTTACACGATTTACCCAAAAACGGTTCCCGTTTCACCCAGGCTTTGCGAGCAATAAAAAGTGGCAGTGGTCGTGCTTTTTTTTGCACTGTCCTCCCCTCTTCATGTTTTTTTTCTTCTGTTGGTTTCCGAGTTTCGCGGATGCGATTTATTCATCGCTTCATGCCTCCCCCAGCCGAGCGTGGGAAACAATGAGCCGCGCAAATGTACGCGCGAGTGTTGGATCCCGCCCGGATGTGGATATGGTGGATAGAAATTACTCGAACCAATATGACGGACAATAAATTCCGTTCTGCGTACTCTGCGTTGCCGTCCACGCTGTCCCACTTACCACGCTGCCACCTTCCGCTTGCCGCGATTCTTCGCATACTGCGCGCAACGTTTGAATACATTAAAATCCCCGACCATTATTCTCGGAAGCGCAGCTGCACGAAAAGCTACCCAAAATGAGGTCAACGGGATCCCCTTTACCCGACCCGACGAGGGATCGATTTGGAGTACTTACGCTTTAATTTTCCGATCTCATTGCGTCGACGGTTCATATCGTACCAATCGCACAAAGACACGCTTGTTCATCTTGTTGTCAAAAGCTCATCTCCAAAAACCCCCGAACGCCCAAATCATGTAATGTACAACGGCAATTTCGATGTTGTTTTTTTTATTGCCCTTACTTTATTTAAACTTTTATTATGAACCGCTCTGCTGTTTTTGTTGCTCTGTACGGGGTTAGCGTGTGTCTCATTCTCTCTCTCGCTCCTGGTGCGGTCTTCGCGTACCGCAATTCCGATACGATCCATTGAAGCAGAAGTTTAATTTTCTGTTTCATTTAAAATCCAATGAAAATGTTTGGGCTTGCACACGCGTCCACGGGCCTGGGTGGGAATGCTGACACTAAGGGTACATGCGTATACCCGTTTCTGTGGGACCGGTTAAGGGCGTTCACATGTAGGTGCAATAATTTTTTTTCCCAGCATTCGGTGAGTTTTTTGCTTTACAATCCCCGTTTTTTTTTATCGGCATCCTTTCATAAGTGTGGATCACTAATGGTTGCTGTGTTGCGTATTTTTGTTTTATTTTTTCGAATTCATCCTTTCAAATCCTTCACGCGGAGCTTGAAACAAGCGTCCCTCCTGAAGCCCTTGCTGTATGTGTTGTATTTTTTTGGTCGATGAAATGAGCTTTATATCGTACCCAATTCGATTCGATATCGACATCATTCACTTCCTGTTCATTTTTTAGAGAATCGTGCGGAAAAATCACTCATGCGAATTATGTGAAAATCGCTACCGGGGTTTTATCTCTATCGCTCTCGCTGTATCTCGTTCCTACGCCACCAAATCCACCAGTGTTCCAAACAGTGATAATACCCACAAGGGTTTCGGCACCCCCCGAAACACCCATACACCCAACCTTTTGGGGAAAATACATACCCAACAAGAAACCCGAACATTGTCCTTATGCTCGGCTAAAGCCAACCGATTAAAACACACTCACACTCGACGCGGGCGCTGCTACCTCCCAAAAAGTGTTTTGACGCCCAGTGCCACCAATTCCGAGGGCTTAGCAGTGTTAGTCAACGAAGCAAAACAAAAGCGGCGCGAAAAAAAAACGATAACAACTAGAGAGATAGAGTGGCAACACACACACACACCGTTTGCCGTTTCTCCAAAAACTAGGGCTTCCCAATGAGATATATTAGGCTTTACTAGGCTTCAAAATGGTAACAGAGTGAGGTTTTTGTGGGTAGGTATGTTTTTTCCTACAATAATTTTCCCACGTTTTGAGTAGAAAAGCACCCAACAAACAAACAAAAACAACCTCGCGCGTATGTTTGTGACAATCTCCACTTTCCTGGAATGGCGGCTTTCGGTTCGTAATTAAGGCTGTCAGTTTTCCCAGCTCTAAGCCGCTAGTTGCGCACAGTTGCGCTAAGCGCATTTAACGAGCTAACGAGCTTTCGTACAAAACATAAGCGGCTGTGTGTGTGTTTTTTGCGTTGTCTTCCTTCCTTCACCCAACACTTAGCTGTTGATCAGTTCAGCTGCCACGGGACGGGTTGGTAGATGTATTGCAAACATCTATTTTAATTACTGACCAGTGTGTGCGTTGGGTTCGATCCGTAAACAAAGCAGTGGACACATATAATTAATTTTAGCAATTTTTGGGATAAAATACGTGGAAAACTCCCATTTTGACGTCTCGTTCGCAGGAACACGGACGTCATTCAACAGCTTCGCTGCATCCTAAAAGCGTACTTGTATTAATATACTAAACGTATTCCGGGTGCTCTTACTGTGATACAGCGCACTACTCGGTCGCTGATGGTAATTATGGCGCTGCGTTACTCAGGCAATACTTTTTACTGAGCATTTACGGTAACATTCGCAACAAGACACCCGTGAAATGGGAGAGTGATTTTAAATTGTAATTTAATGGTACCCATTTACCATTCGACCCGTTTGCTTCCGCCACCATCGCTGCTGCCGGTGCCGCTGCCTGTGGTGTGATATAATATTCGGGTGGTTGCAGAAAATATGCTACTGCGGTTTCATTTGCTGGGACGTAATTAAACCTATCCATTCTACCGTTTCTACCATCCCACCAGCTGTAAACGATCTTACACGCCAGGCGAGATGGCGTTGGGGTTTTGCGTTTGCGGAGGCTCCATTTGCTGTTAATTAAAAATTGGAACCCGATCGATTGATTGGCCGAATCATGGGCGTGGGCGCACGGTTTCATAGGCACCATTCGGTAACACGCCTCGCACTCGACACGGGCACGGGCAGGTCAATAACAATTGCAGCCCAACTTCAAACGGGTTTGCAATCGCTAGCAGGTTCATCGTTTTTCGGGTGTGATAGGGCTGATTGCGCTGGAGTTTTGTGTTTGATTTCAATGATAAATTGAAGCACAATAAACGTTAAATTAGCACCGACCACAGGGGGGAGGCGTATCACTGCAATGAGATATTAAACATTTATTAACCGACGCACGAATGGATCGTTGTTAGTGTCGAAGGGGTACTTTTTAAGCGTTCATTGAATTTAGGTTCAGGTTTTTACGCAAGCAGTATCTTACAAAATTTGAGTATACTACCAAAAGATGTAAAGTGCATGGGTTTGATACCCCTTTGATACCGCAAACGAATAATAGTGCTAGATCTTGCTAGGATATTAGTCAATCGCTCTGTAATATGAAGCCAAACTAGCGGCATTTAATATTATTAAATATTGATAATTATTGGTACTAAAAATTATCAAACAAAAACAATGGTCATCTATTTTTGCAATTATATAAGAGCATTCTAGCCACGTAGAAATATCTGAAAGGATAATAAATAATACCGTCATGAAGATCAAATCAGCACTGTAGACGCTTTGAATACATTTATCAAGTCGGTGTCAACATATTTGATAACACAACACTTGTACCCATTATTCTAAAACGGAAATGTTGACAACATCCGAATAGTGTTGCACATAATCCGTTGCGTTCCTATTTGGTGAGAAGCCATTGCTCGCATCGGACCGTTGCCCAACAAGAAAACCCAATTCGTCGTCGTAGGCACGCGCTTAGCACGCTACATTTTTATCGATTTGTCATATTTCTCTTGCCATACTGCCCCCAATTCGTTGGTTTCCTTTTTTCATAGACGAGCACCAGCTTCGCCAGCAGCCAATAGAGGGTTTATTTTATTAGGTGGTACTCAAACAACTCGCTAGAGGACAATTGAGCGTGTCTTCCTTGTCTTGCCATTGTACGAGGAAAGCAACCATTCTTCCTACGTCAATGGTGTAGGCTTGAAGTTGCCAAAGCCAGCAAAGAATCTTTTTCCGGCTTTTCGCAGAAACAAAAACCTATCTCGGTTTTATGTCCGTTCTATGAAACTTATGTCAGGAGAAAGAAGATTTTATGACGTTCGTGAAACAGAATGGACATGGACCGATGGGGAATTTTGTCATCTTGTGTCGCCGTCGAGGAAAAGGAAAAAGGAAAGCATATAGAGGAAATGTTAAAGTAACAGCGTGTTACAGATCTGATGAGAAGAGGTGAACATGTAACAAACCATGCCAATGCTGCAATGTTTTAGCTTTAATATGTCAGATTATGATTATAGAATTATGAAAAATAGTTTGAGTTTATTTTTCCTAAAGCTTTGTGAAATAATGCTCTCATTTTTATTGCCTTGCCGAGCTTTCCATTCTATTTTCCTTTAACAAATACTCAAAAACTCATAGCAATAAAACCAACTATCTCAACATGCTAACGTAATTCCAGTAAATACCAATAGCATTACGTACACATTTCCTTTTTCCTCGCAATCACATCTCGTGACAGAATTGAATTCTTCCGCCGCTTCCGTAAGCCACCATTTCGATCGTTGCACAGGAGTAGAGCGCAGCACTTGAGCACTAGAGCAAGATTGGTGAGTGTTTTATTTCGCAGTCCCATTTTTTAGGCACTCTACCCATCCCCGGAAGGATGTGGATAGCGAAAAAAGGGGAAACATCAACATTGCAACCCTTCAACATTTTTCCAAATTAAAATAAATAGATTTACCTTTACCGGGGTTACCGCAGCGAGCAGTGTTTCAGGCAGCCTTTTTGAACATTTTCCTTTTTTTAGGTGTTTTTTATTCATCCCAATTTCCACATTGGAAATGCATCAATTTTTTCTCGAATCTTGTGTTTATATTTCCTTTTCCTCTAGCCCCTTTCCTCCCGCTTCTTAAGGTAGCTTATTATGGTCGTTTGTAGCTGGTTTCCTACGTTTGCTGGATGTTGCTGTTTCGGGGCGAGAATGCGCCATGCTTTTCCTTTCTACACAGCGCAAACTTTACAAAGCTGGAATAAAATTAGGAAATCATTACTGGCAGCAAACGAAAATAGAAATGACTTCCATCGCCTTTATTTTTTACAGCTAAATGCATTTCCGTACGAACATCCTCTTCGATTACTGCTAACAGTTGCCGGAAACGGCAAACCCAAACACACACACAGCTCGTCGAAAATAGACCATTCGTGCCAAATCTCTTACCTCCCGCACCCAGTAAGTGTGGCAGTGTTTGGGAAAATATTTACATTTTATCTACATTTTAAAATTCATTCCATCGCCTTCTATTGCACCGTTCGTATTTACACAAACCCGATCCGTGCAGCGAAAGGAAATGTCTTGTGTGCATCCGCACCGAGCGCGGCTGGTGTTGATGAAGCTAAGTGTATCTGGGAAGCGCCAACCACCCATGGGAAGCGGGAGCTTGCGCCAGCAGAAGATAAATAAACATGATCGGAAAGGTATTCGTCGTTACCGCACCGGAACCGGAGCCGGAGGAATGCATTTAGTCGTAAGAGTGGCAAGCGTCTTTTGCAGTAACGATTGCAACGATTGCAATTCTGACTCCCGCACGAGCACGGCCAGCTGAGGAGGTGAGTGATTGGAAAAGAAAAACACTCCCAACGGTGTTGCCTTCCGGGCGGTTCTTTTTAATGAACGACGTCCGTCTGTCTGCTTCCATACTTCGTACCTGGTCGTGGACGGTGTCTCTGTGTGTATAGCTTCTTGCAAGTGGAAGCCAGAAATAAAAGCTACACTCAAAGGTACTTTGTGGTGCTCCTGTTGGGGAGGAGGCGTATAAGCCAGCACACAAGGGTTGGATTGCTTTGGTTTGTTTTAAAAAACGTGGTAGAAAGCTTCCTTGTTTCTTTGCTGGGGGGAAGTTCTTCGTTCTATTTCCAACAGTCTTTTGTAAGCTTTACGGAGCGAAACGTATTCGAGGTTTCAAGTCAGTGATCTTGCTGCTCATAAAATGATTTCTGTAATTCTGTCATAAAAGTGTAATGCCACCCTCAATATTCTCTCTGTTGTAGTATTTGTTTTTTTTTAACTGACTTTTTTCAATTAGTGAGTTTCAAAGTTTTGGGCAATTGATGGAGGGAAAAGCTGCATAAAGGTTGAAAACCACTGATCTAGACTGTATTTAGTCACACTTTTGTAGTTATTGTTATGCTAGATTTGTTTTAATTGAATTTCTGCTGATTGTCGTTAAGTGTTACCTGTAAGTTATTAAACATCCATGTGAATTTTACTCAGTATGTCCGTTTGGTAGTGACTGTGGTAAAATGGAAGTGAACAAAGATATTCTGCTGTGAAAGCAAACTCAAAATATTATGGTAGGTGTAATGTTTCCTTTTATCTAAATTTAAGTGATGGCAATTATGAGTAAACAACCTAAGTCAGTTTATCTCTACGCAACCAACTATTTCCTTTAATTCTTTGTGATATTTCAGCGTCCTCGTAGCTAGATTTTCAATCCCGTTCGGCATATTGTTAAGTAGTGCGACGGTACTACGGAATGGGCCCGAATTAAAACCAGCGTACTGACTTACTCAATTTAAATTTCAAAGATTTGTTTGCATTTTGGGTACAGATACAGATCAAAACTAATTGAATTTACTTTATCCGCCTGTAAAAATATGGATTCCCAGTACGTTCCCGTTACAAGACATACGTGGCCGAATGTGAACAAGACATCAAATAAATGAAAAAGCAATAAAGGGTACTTATCAACGCTGAAAAAAAAGAAGGCTTAAACTAACATACAACTTTTGTGTTATTTGATAAGAATGTCAACACTCCGTGTAGTAATTGAAAACACGAGGGTGTATTCGGCCCAGATCCTTTCATCTTGCACTGCCCTTAAACATTCATTACACGCACCGCTACACCTAAATAGCGCCCATCTAAAATCTAAACAAGGTTAAAAAGAAAAGCCCTTACAGTTTTGTATCGCCTTCCCTCAACACCGACCACACGCACAGCAGGGTGTGTGTGTGCCTGCTAAGCTGATAAAGAGAGATTGTAACTGTTTTCATTTTTTAATTAAAATATCTCATATGTAAACGCGTCCCGTAGCGCGTACTGGCGTAGATGAAAATTACCCCCACAAAGATCCCTTTGATTTTGTCATTTGCGCTCCTGCTTGCTCCCTTTCCCGTCTCATATTCTCCTCTTTGTGAAGCTAAATTTTTGTATCCAACCAAGAATGGCGCGCTAGAGTGGGGCGGGAACGAAAATCCTTACAAATCCCACCCGCCAACAAGTAACACACACACACTTACACACTCGTGCACGCTCTGACACAGAAAATGTGCCATTTGCACAACACGAACCAGCGTGCGTTATATGCGCCGAGGTCGAAAACGGATCACAGGCAGTATGTCTTACGTTGTCAGGGCCAACACTTTCTCGGAGCGTTCGCTGTTGCAACGCTGCACTGCACGTGCATCGGTCCGTGGCGGGAAAACCGCCGAGCGGAACGCTCTTGAAGATTAACACTTCAAGATTCGTTTGCGCGGTAGCCCTGAATCCACCCATCCTTCCCATCGACTACCCCCGCGCGTTCCCCTCGTAAAAGGCGGCTGCTGGCAACGAGATGCGCCTTTTAGTGCCTTCACACACCACACGCTCCAAAGACAATGTTTCGTTCGTTCGCTCGGCTTACCAACACTGACAGGAGTTGGAGCACGGGCAGGGTGGTGGTGAAAAATATAGTTGAACTCCTGCCGGAACTTTATGATCTTTTCCCAGCTCACTCGCTTGCCCTCGGTAGCCTTGGCGTGGTATGGCGTGGCGTTGTTGCGGTCGCATCGCAAGCGAAAAATGTGCTCGCATTTGCCGACCCGTTTTCTGTGTGTCTGTGCCATGTGGGTTTTAAGAAAGGCTGCAGAAAGCAGGAAGAAGCCCGAGCTTCGCGTTATTATATGGATTGCTTCGTGCACAGCCTCCGTCGTTCAGGCGCGTCGCTGTGTGACCCACTTCGGGACGGGGGTCTTTTGTTTTATGTCCCGCAAGAAGATGATGACGGCTTACGTTCCGCGGTCCGTTGCCTTTACCGCGGCGAAATGAGCAACATGGAAGAAACGGTCAGGAGGTTGCATTTTTGTTTCGCCGGCTCATGCCTCTTCGTCGCAGTCACAGCCGTATCACAGCTTGGTGAGCTTCTTCTTGCGCTCTTTCTCTGATGGTGGTTGAATCGGTAACAAACAACGAGTGAAAAGCGCACAAAAGGTACTCGGGCAGCGGCTGCTTACGGTGTACGTACGTAAAGGGTAAGATTTACGGTGTATCAGTAAAAGTCAGCTGACCTCGGTTGAACGGTAGCACCGTATCGAGATGTTTTGCTCAGGTCCCGGGACAATCAGCGAGCAATGATGAAAAGAGCTGGGTAAGTAGTTGCTACAATAAGAGATTTGCGATTCGTTGTAAAAAGGGAATTGGGCTTGAAAGGGTGATGCATCAGAGAAGGTTCACAAAGAGTACAGGAATTAGAATTTTGCAGCAATGAGAGCTTAATTGGTTTAGAATAAAATAGCAATTCTCAACAATTATATATTGTAAGGATTGTTAAAACGATAACAAAAGGTTTAATTTCACACACTATCCTACACTAGTTGGCGTAGCGTCATGAAGGTATTGCGAGTTTATTTACCTGCAGAAGAAATTAAAACGCATCATGATTAGTATATTTCAAAAAAGTTATGTAACTTGTGGAATACGTTTTGTGTAATTTGTGAGCAGCATTAATCAAGCGATGTATTTTAATCAACATATTCGTTCAACAAGTCATGTGTCAATTTGAGCTCCAAAATTCAGTGCCAATGTGCCAATATAACGTCTTTAATCCAAAACAATCAAACTAATCTTGTCTTTCGAGTGGCAGTCAAATTGGTTAATGCCAGACTTGCGAAGCAACAATAGTTCAAAAATAAAAAAAATAAACTTTTAAGCTGGCGTTTTAAGCTTTACTAAGCTTTACTTCAATACAGCCTTGTTTAAATTTATTTTTAAAATGCTATAAAAAACTAAACACTTATGAATTATTTGATAAAAAACGATACAAATGAGGTTTACGCTAGCTTAAAAGGTTATTTTATTTTGCCAATAGAATTCAAGTGATCAAAGATTTGCAGGCTTTTGATGAGTCATTACTAAGGCTATGTTGATGGCATAATTGGAACGATTGATATATCTATGAATATTTACCAAAATAGTATTAAAAATAAATATATGTTTTGAGCCAGAATTTTATTTCAAATACAGCATCACTCAATGCAAAGGTTTCCGTTTTACGAATTATTTTTGAATAATCCTATGATATATACAGCAGATTGAAATATGGAACTTGATTGTTACAATTCCCACCATAACCGTTCTGGAAATGTATGAAACGCGTATTTCTGATGAGGTATTTACGATCTGATTTCGTAGAAACGTTTAAGATCCAATAAAGCTTCAATTTGGGATAAATGATTCCTAGAAAACGATATACCGCTGATGCTACCACAAGCGAGTGGGAATCAATTTTGCTTAAACGTCCTTTCCGTTTGATGTTATAGAACAGACATAATCTAAACATTCTATTTTCGAACCTCAAATCAATGCTGTTTCATGCATACATGTAAGGAATGAAAATACGAGGAAACGAATGTACGAGTTCAAAGTTCTTTATTAAGACGTGTTTAGTACAACAAACCGATCGCGACTGACTGATCCGCAAGTGCTCCCGTTTTTATAGCTATCCTATCATCTCCTATCTCGCTCACTCATCTCTTCGTTTCTCTTTCTCTTGATGTCCTTCGTCATCGCTCGCTTCGTTCCTCTTACGTTCGTCCTATTTCTTTCTAGGAACTTACATTCGGCCTTTCCTGGCCATCCATTGCCCTCAAGGGATTTCCTCATCACATTCGTCTAACAGATCATTTTCTACGGCGTAAGACCACAATTTCATGTTATCTGCGCTACTACTAGTTATATTAGGACCTTCACAATTAGCTGCTCTTTTTACTTTGTAACGATCGTTGCGCTTGGTTTCTATTACTTCGTAAGGCCCTAGATATTCATTTGCTAGCTTTCTACCTGCTACAAACTGAGTCCGTTTAATAGCTACCAGATCACCTATGTTATATTCCACGGCTTCCTTCCGCGTTTTGTCAAAGTTCTGTTTTTGTATTGTTTGAGCTCTTTTAATTTCTTCTTGAATCTGTTCCCTTATTTCTGTTCTATCGTTATCGAAACGTTCGTATAGTTCCTCTTCAATTATCTTTTGTAGTTGTTTTTCATCTCCATTTCGCATAGTTGTACCGAAAAGCGCAAAGAACGGTGTCCGTTTAGTGGTAGCATGAACATTTGAATTAATAGCTCGTTGCACTAATCCTACTGACTTGAACCATCTTGACGGTTCATCTGAACTTAACTTAGCCAAAGTAGACAACACAATTTTATTAACTATTTCGGCTTGCCCGTTTCCCCTTGGAACTCCTGTAGTGTTTATGACATGCTCTATCTGTCGATTTTTTAAATAATCCGTAAAGTTGTTCGAAGTAAACGCGCTTCCACGATCCGTAATAATCCTTTCAGGGTTACCAAAAATCTCTGACCAACTGTTTAGTTTTAAAATTACCTCCTCGGTACCAGTCGATTTTGTTGGGTAAAGCCAAACAAATTTGGAAAATGCATCAACAACTGTCAGAATATATTTATATTGTTTTGCCGTAGCATCCATTGGTCCTATATGGTCTAAGTGGATTGTTTGTAAAGGACTATTTCCTTTATCGATTTGATGCAAAAGACCTTCCTTCTTCCCCAGCTTCCTATTATGCAAAATACATTTCACACAACTTTCTATGACCTGTTTAACCTTGTATTCTAAATGTGGTATGAAATATAACTGCTTTATATTATGCATAGTTTTAGTATTACCAAAATGACCTACATTATGTGCATCTACAATTATCTGCTTCTCCATACTTTTCGGAATAACTAAAAAATCAATTCCTTCCACCGTTTTGTAAAGAATGTTTTCCTTCATCTTATATGAACCGTAAGGCCTTTCTTTTAATATTTCCATAATGGCTTTTAATGAATCATCTTTGAGCTGTTGTTTTTTGATAATTGCCGAAACCTCTGAAATTATCAGAACATTTTCCTCCGGATACCTACTCAAGCAATCAACATGACGCAACCTTTCACCTGGTCTATGTTCTACCTCGTAATCAAAATCTTGCAAAAACATTACCCACTGCGTAACTTCCCTTGGTGTGTCGTTCTTTTTTATGGTTTGCTTGAATGCTATACAGTCGGTAAAAATTTTAAATTTAATCCCCAATAGGTAATGGCGCCATTTTTTGACCGCTAGAAAAATTGCCTTTGCTTCTAAAATGTAGCTATGTTGATTTGACTCTCCTGGCGTTGTTTTTTTACTCCAAAACAAAATCGGATAAAATTTTCCATCAAATTTTTGCAATAAGACTGCACCAAACCCATACTTCGATGCATCAGTGTGTACTTCTGTTTCTGCATCCCGATCATACAATCTAAGAATCGGTTCCTTGATCAATAACTGTTTTAATTTCTGGAAAGCTTCTATTTCAATCTGCCCCATGTTAAACTCTACATCCTTCTTTAGCAAATCTGTTAATGGTCGGGCAATAATAGCATAATTTTTTATAAATTTTCGAAAGAACCCCGTCAGCCCTAAAAAAGCTTGAATAGCTTTAACATTTTTCGGTAGGCTAAAATGCTTAACGGCTCTTATCTTGTCTTCACCTGGTGAAATTGTTCCCTTTTCTACACGATGCCCTAAGAAGACAATTGACTGTTGCAAAAATTCACATTTCTCCCAGTTTACTTTAAGTCCATACTCCCTTATTTTATCAAAAACTAATTCCATTTTATTGAAACATTCCTCTGGAGTTACACCGTGAATGACTATATCGTCCATATACAGATCTAATACATTTTGATTAATTAGTGATTGAAAAATAGTGTTAACAAATCTAATGAAAACTGCGGGAGAATTACAAAAACCAAATGGTGCTCTTTTAAATTCGTACAATCCCGTTTTTGTGGCAAACGCGGTGTATTTTCTACTACTTTCTTCTATTGGAACATGAAAAAATCCGTTTGTTAAATCCATAACTGTAAAATACCTAGCTTTCTGTAATTTTTCTAATACCTCATCAATTACTGGGATTGGAAAACCATCTTTTAATACGATCGAATTTAGTTTCCTATAATCAACGCATAATCGGTACTTGCCGTTCTTTTTCTTGACGATCACCACTCTGCTCGCAAAGTCGGACGACGATTTCTGGATCACTCCTTGCTCCAGCCATTGTTCTATCTGTTGTTCCACGATCTCGTTCTCAGGCGGAGAGAAACGTCTCGGTGATTGACGAAACGGCACCGCCCCTTCGTTGGTGATGATCCGCATTGTTATCGGCGATTCCTTGGGCGGCTGTTGCTCGTCGTTGACACAATGCTTCTCGATCAACGCACTTATTTGTTCTTCATAAGCACTCGGCACTATTATTCTCGGAACGGTGGAGGTTGAAAACACATCAGCCAAAAAAACGTTGCTTTCTGCTACCTGCTCCTTTTCGTCACTCCGTGGGATTAGTTTTACACCATCTATTGTCACTTCGACGTTAAAAAACTGTAGAGACTCTCTTCCTAACAAAGCGTCATAAACCATCGTTCCATCCGGCACCACGAAAAAAGGAACGTTTTTGTATGATACGGCACACACACACATCCACAAAAATTCGTCCGATGGCTTTTGTTTGTGTACCGCCAAAACCGTTGAACGTCACGAACGTGTTTTCTAAAGGCGGGTAACCTATTCTCTGGAATGCTTTATTGGAAATTATATTATAACCACTGCCGCTGTCAAACAAAGCGTGAAGAACACAATCGCCAAATTCAATAATTACCATTGTATCGTTGCTCTCTGTCACCAAATGTGTACCCGCGTTGGTTGTTTGTTTCTTCTCGCATTCACTTGCTTTGTGCCCGTACACACCGCACCCGTAACACTTGACGCCCCTTTTTCGCTCGACACAGCTGGTGGCCACGTGCCCCAGCTGACCACAATTGTAACACTTGGGCTTCCGTGTATTTGGTGTGTCTTTGTGCTGCTTAGGCATTTGCTCAACAAAGGGCCGTTTTTTCTTATCCTCTGATTTTGTGTCTGCCCGTTCTCGCAGCGCTATTTTTTTCTTTAGTTGCGAAATTGTTGTTGCTTCGTACAAAATCGCCCTTGTTGTTTCATCGGACGAAAACCCGTCCACGATGAATTCGCAAAGGTCTTCTTCTTCGATATCGATAGACTGCGCGAGTTTTTGCATCGAATAAATGAATTCAAGCGCTGATTCGTCTTTCCTTTTCTTCCGCGAAGCCAATTGCCGATAGACATCACTCGCTCTTACTACTGTTGCAAATTCGGCTAATAACGCTCGCTTCAGCGCAGCATACGTGGTAACTCCGCGCAATGTAGCAAGAAAGCTCTTGGCCACACCGGTCAGTTTCTTCCGACACATAATAAACTTATGCTCATCAGACCAGCGCGCTAAACTAGAGATTTCCTCAAACTCTACAAACCAAGCGGTAAGGTCTCTAGAACCATCTGCGCTGTATGCTTCTATCCCTTCTTCAACGTCACGGAAGAAGTAGGGTAACGAAGTTTCTACCGCCGGCTCAAGTTTTGGTATGGCTGTTGCACTCTGTCCAGATGCAACTTCCCCCAACACCGCATCTTGATACCGTTCCGCCGAGGACACGTCGAGTTCGGCTTGAATCTCTTGATTCTCCACAAGCAAACGTGCCATTTCTTCTTTTGTTCCCGTGATCGGTAATCCCTTTTCTTGGCAACGTTTTATTAAGCCACAGCGTGTAAATTCTTCAACCAATACTGCAATACGCACTTCTTCCGTCATTGTCACACGTGTACCTATTATTCACGTTTGCACCTGAATTTTGCGTTCGCACTCAATTATTCGTGATTCGTGACACACGCTTTCTATACGCGTTCACCATTTACTTCCGCACACAGCAGTTTTCTTAGCTGTGCTTGCATCAAACCACGATGCTCACAGCATAACGTTTTGCACACAGCGTTTTATGTTTCGCACTCAGCGTATCGCACTCAGCATTAATTCTTTCACACACAGAAAAGACACAACGTTTTATGTTTCGCACTCAGCGTATCGCACTCAGCAGTTTTACTCGCACACAGCGTTTTCACATCGCACTCAGCGTCAATGCTTTCACACACAGAAAAGCCTCTTTATTAGCGTCGCGATCAGCACTTCAATCCTCGAATCCACAATCAATCCCATCAACATATTCCTCATTCCACAGTCAATCTCAATCCCGGTTGAGCCCCCAAATGTAAGGAATGAAAATACGAGGAAACGAATGTACGAGTTCAAAGTTCTTTATTAAGACGTGTTTAGTACAACAAACCGATCGCGACTGACTGATCCGCAAGTGCTCCCGTTTTTATAGCTATCCTATCATCTCCTATCTCGCTCACTCATCTCTTCGTTTCTCTTTCTCTTGATGTCCTTCGTCATCGCTCGCTTCGTTCCTCTTACGTTCGTCCTATTTCTTTCTAGGAACTTACATACATACTAAAAAAGACCGATATTTATAACTTGTCTCAACTGAACTGACAAAACCCAATATTGTAGTTGAGAAACTATACTTTTAATTTTGTTTTCCCTCCTCTATTTCCTTCCATAGCTCATGATTTGCTTTGCAGCATTCTTCACTACCTTTCAAAAACCACAAAGCCCCAGATGGAAGCAATGAGAGAAAATTGAATTAAAACTCACTGTTCCAAGCGCCTGATCCGGGGCCAACCATTTCCAAAGTTCCCTGTGTTCCCCACGATTTTTCCGCCTCCACCCTTTGCTTCGTAGCGCACATCGCGCATCACAAACGGGGAAGCGATAGCGAACACAAAAGCAACTTTTCCAAACCACCGGTTGGCAAAACTCTTGCATTGCTGCAAAAACAAAACCGACCGGTAAATGGTTGCGATTGCTCCGCTCGAAGCTCCAAATTTCCGTTTTAAATTGAATTCTCCATTGAATTTGGAGACGGACAAAACTCGAAGCCGTACAACCCAGCTTAATCATTGACGACGAAGCGGCCATCAAAATACGGTTTTCACAGTAGCACACCGGGCACCGGGAGCTGGACGCTTTTTCGGGTTGATGGCATAATTAATGCAAGTGTCCCTGCGGTACACGCCAAAGCACGTCAGTAATGACGGCTAACTCAACCCAGCGCCACTAGACAGAAGAAGGAGGCGTTAGTGTGCAGTAGCATTCCACACAGGAGGTGTGTGTATCAGTTGTGCTCGTTATGGATTTTGAGATCGATTTTTTGTTTCCCACCCCGGAAACCTTTCGTTAAACCTTACGATGGTACATTCCAACGTTCAAATAGACCTGCCAAACAGAAGCACACACCTCCAGCCATTGAAATGAAACGGTAAATGCACGGGGATTTATAAACATTATAAATAATTAAGTTAATGTTGGCTGGTTGTTACCCAATTAGAACTTTGACCGTGACGTGTGCGCTCCCCCGTCCGATGTCCCTGGCTACAGTGAGCACATAATTATTTAAACAAGAACGAGCCTCCACGAGTCGAACGGACCGCGGTACCCAGGGAATCGCCCTTCCGTACACTCATTTGTGGGCCGCGTGGGAAAACCACCGGTTGTATTTGCCTTTTTTTTTTGTTTTTGTTCCGTTTCTACCGTAGCAAGAGTCAACAACAACCAAAAAAAAACAAGAGCGTAGGGCGCAAATTCCTAGATGGGTCAAGAAGTTTTGGAGCAGTTTTTGTTCGTGCCCTGCCTCGGTTTCCGAAGCGTAGTAATTCCATTTGCGGTAGTAGCCTCCTGGCCCCGCTCGAGGTTGATTTATTTCGTTCTAATTTAATTCCACCCGGGTAGGAGCCAACATTCCGAAGCATTTTTCAACGAAGGTAGCAGAAATTTTAATCTATCCCAATTACAGCAAGGGCCGGACCGGGTTTACGGCGATCGGCATGGCAACGGCATGCACGTCTGGTTTTCGTCTGTAAAATGTTGTTTCGCTTTTTCTTACTCTCATCATGCCTTTTAAGCCACACACGATAGAGTTTGGCATGGGTTGTACAAAAAGATAAAATGCGAAAAAAACCAAAGGTAAAATTGTTTTACCCTTTAGTATTAGGAGCAAACACAAATCGCCCGTAGAGGTCGCTTCAACTCCCCCGAAGGGAGGCAACCCATTATGCTGGGCAGTAGCATTGTTATACGGTGAGTCAGGTGGGCACACGTTTGTTGGCAGAACGAAATGGTCAAGGTGCGTAACATACCTGCCAAAGGTTGCAGGAGAACATGGCAAACACTCCAAAACACTCGGAATGCCAGACCAGTTGGGAAAGAAAAATGGAGAAATGAGAAGACGAGGAGCCCTTCAGATCCTTTGTTATCATTAGACTAGTTATTGGGCCAGTCCGACTACATGCCCCTACTCATTACTGGAGGGAATTTTCCCCCGCCCTGTTCATTTTTTCATTTGCTGTGCCAGTTTTCATCATCACTCTGCATGTTCTGGCTTTTTTTTTGTTTGCCCCGTTGCTCTTCAAACATTGCCTTTGTTCTTGTTGAAGCCAAAGTTCTGTTCCCTGTTTCCTGTCCAGTCCAGACAGCGGTAGTGCAAGCGGTAGGATGCTTTAGAATGATGATTAAAATTTAGTTGTGTGCCACTCCTTCCAATTTGAAGCTACCGATTGGTACCGGTAGGACACCGCTCCCTTTCTCTAGTGTCGAACAAACTGACCTTAGCACACACCTGAGCACAAAACTCTTGTGCTGTTTGGTGAGCATGTTCTTCCAGTTTTTTTTCTTTTTTCAGTAGAACCAAAGGTATGTTTGACTTTTATTATTTTCACAAACATGCACCCATTCCTCCGTTTTTTGCTGACCGATAACAATGCGTGTGCAAAGAAAAGCGGGCTAATGAACGCCCCTGGGGGGGTCATAGCCATTTTGATGTTGGTTTAGCACTATCAACAGAAACGAAAAGGAAGAAACGATGTTCAATAATGTTTTTTTTCTCTCGCTCGTTGGTACAATATCTAGTTCAAATGAATGTCAGAATTAGTCAACATTATCTCATAAGCCCTATCCTCTGACTAGTATAGGTAGCTTTCGACATAAATGAGCTGACATAAATGCTTGGAGATCTATCCTTTCTGCATAAATAGGATTTGAACAAAATATTGCAAACTTCAATCGCTAGCTTCTTGCAAGCCTCACAGCTGCACAGCATTAAGGTACTATGAAATTCAAATTTCATATTTGTAAAGCTTATCCCAGTTCGATGCTGCCAGTGATACAGGATGTTGACCTGTTGTTTCCATTCCCGCCCACCGGTTAGCAATTTTCTATCGACTGTTGGCTCAAAATCCGTCGCTTGCAATCGATCGATCAAACCGTTCGACGTTTGCGATACTATACCATGGCAGAGCTGACTTCAAAACACTTCTTCCCAACCACCAGCCTCCGTTCAAACTCCGCCTACAAAACTGCCCTGCCAGCCAAAGCCAAAACCAACATGTGCGACGTCCTGTCCGTTGCATAAATTCCACGAATGCCATCATAATGAATCGCTCCTCGTGTCACACCTTCTCGCCGGTTTCTCAGTTTCGAGAGCTGCACACGACGCCGAGAATGTAAACATGGTTGGAATTTTTAATGACGCAAACGCAAAGTTTACCTTTGCGTCCAGGCTCTGGTTCAGCTTTGTGTGCTTCGGTTGAAAGCGAGCCCGGAAACCATCCGCTCCCTACATCATCATTGGCTGGCCGAGTAGCCGAGGCTGGACTGGGTTGCGTCTGACATTGCTGGGTGAGGAATTTTACCCACCCACCGAGGACGACCGTCGGCTGGATGGTACCGCCGTTGGTCACGCGTTGGCATTCATAAAAGGATTATTATGTAATATCGTCAACGTTTGGCGTGTTAGAGATGATCGTTGGCTGACGTCTGCGCTTCGCCCTTTTGTGCCTGACGCCGGCGACAAGTTTAGTAAAGCTAGCCGATTAGGGAATGTCTGTTCCAACTAGCGAGGTGACGATGATGATGATGATGGTTGTTGTGGTTGCGGGATGGTTCATTTTAAAATTAAGGTACATTGTGACTCGTTAAATGCATTTTTCGAAAGCAATGCAAATGATTGGGTGGAACGCTGACAGTTGAATTCATGTAGATGC
Organism: Anopheles gambiae; assembly: GCF_943734735.2. Classification (NCBI taxonomy): domain Eukaryota; kingdom Metazoa; phylum Arthropoda; class Insecta; order Diptera; family Culicidae; genus Anopheles; species Anopheles gambiae. Next base: position 92,452,823 of record NC_064602.1, read on the forward strand.
TGTGTTACGTTGTATTGCTTATTGTCATGTGCGTTTATTGTAATCTTCACAACGACGTGTTTCATTTAAATGGGTGCTGAACCAGTTGAGTGTGGACAGTGAGGTACGTATATGGGACAGAATAGGAAGGAGATACAGAAACTTGGAACAAAGGTACGAATTGCGCGAATCATCTCTGAAGCTCTAACATTGAAAATTTAAATACTATATTTAAATATCATACAATATTAGCCAGTAAATTAAATATATAACTAAATAAATACATTACCATTTGCCAGTAAACTAAAAACAACTTTTTTTTATTATCAATATTACTTATATTTCAATGTATTGCCTTGAAATGTATTCGGTATGCTCATATGACATACCATATGAGACATTATAAATTTTTTGCACTATTTTCATTTAAGCAGATTTATAATCAGCAAACAAACTATTTTCAACTCAGCTGTGCTATAAAAATGCCCGGTTATTGAGCAGAGCACAAAGCGTTGATTTTTTTTTGGCATATTTTGCAGCGAGTATGTTTCTTCCTCATTAACGACATGTATATGCAATTAAATGCATCGTAATAAAAATCTCCAAAATAATTGAGGCTAAATCACCTCATTAAAAACCCGTCCGCACATTGCCGAAAATTGAATAAACCAACCAAACCAACAGTCACAGCGCATCATTATAGCATATTTTTCTCTCCCTACCAGACCGCCACACACTTTACAGCTTTTTGTTCATGTTTATGTTCATTGCACTCATCTGTTGAATGAATGATGAACCTTACCATGCCAACACCATGCTTGGTAGTGGGTGTCGACGATGAATTCAACAGCAACCGATGAGCGGTGACACAGAAAATTCACATCATCTTGCTTTGACAAATGTGGACCCCGTTACCCCACTGCCCACTTCGGTTATGCACGCTTTACAACCGGCCATTCAAATTAAAATAACACTTTACTCAACTCGCCCGCGCCAAGGATGATTCGCGCCCACAATTGGCGCGCTTTTTCTTGCTTCGCCTACGCGCGGAAATGGGCTCGCAAATCACCGCGTGAAAAATTCACGTGCGAAAATAAACATTAAATTATGCTGCAGGCGGCTGTTGCGGGCCTTGTGGGTGTGATCGCCGACAGTGCGGCATGATAAGTGCGCGGGGACGGTAAGGTCTCATCCCCGGGATGCGAATGGGTGGTCCTCGGGGAGGTCTTTGCCGTGGTGCTGCCACTCCGTTAATCTAATTTATGGGTCCATTTCGTTTGTTGATTTCGTTGCCGTGGCGTAAAACACGAGCCACCCGGGGGTGGCCCAGTAAGCCCCGATATCCACGGCCCCACGGTGAAGCGCGCTCGTAAAGCTCGTTTGATAAGGGCCGGTCGAGATTTAGGGTACCGTTGAGCGACAATGAACGCATAAATTGCTGGCCGATGGCGATGAACGAGAGAAAGAGAGAACGAGAGAGAGAGAGAGTGGCAAGGGGAAAAAACGCAACAAACGAACCCTCGTCCCTCGATGCTGTCGAAAGGTCTCCTTTGGGGATGGATGGTAGCGAGTGGATTAAGCCCAATTGCCACACCGCCTCACCGTCTCACAGCCAATATATCATTTTTGGTCGCCCCCTCGAGCGTAAGAAAACGTACGGAGTACGGTAAGCGTAAAATATGTAAAAAAAGTTAAACAAAGTCCACGCTCCTTAAACGAAAACGCATGTCCACCCGACATGAAACTGTTAACTTTCCCGTTGTGCCTTCGAGGGCTTTTCAAGTGTAATGTAATTATTGTGCGCATGGATATCACTGTCCACCCCGAAAGCTTGTTGATCAACTTTCAACGCCGGCACAACAGTTAACAGCTAAACTTTCGTAGCCGGTAGCAAAATCTCGGCTGCTTCTGTGTGTTTTGTTGACTTGCGATATGTCAAGCGATACTGCCGCTAGCCGTAAACTGGGATCGGGCTTTGATCATATCATGTGTGATATCTCAGCGGATAACCTAACGCAATGTACTGAACACGGTAATCCTGTACGCACAACTTTATTGGTTGCGACTTAACTCATTCGCGGTTTTCATCAGACTGACCCACTCCACTCGGTCACAAAATAAATTTCATAATTCCCTCTCTTCTCTCACTCTCTCCTTATCTCTTCATTTCCTCTCTGTTCCCCCCTAACGTGGTCCGGCGAACAGCCGCAACTCGCTTGCCTCGCTTCTCTGGTCCGTCCGACCACACAAGCCGCCCGCTTGCATTCTACGGTGGGTTTCGCGGAATTCTAGCCGGTGTCGATGAGATCGAACAACAATTGCGGGTGCCGCCGTTCCAGACAATTGTCGCCAAAACAGATGCCACTCGGACAGCCTTCCGTTCGCTCCTCACCCCGCACCTCTCTCTCCTTCCTCAGCCCGCCATTCTCGCCCGTTCCTTAGACCGCGCATCTCGCTCGTTCCATCGAAATGGAACATCCTCCCGGCCAGGTTGATGCTACGGATCTATAACTGGAAGAAGAGCTAATTTATGAACAGGACGTTTAAACTCACCATTCCTTGTCTTCACATCCACTACCCGGATCAATCCGTCCTCGCCCGGGAACACCCTTGCAATGCGTCCCAGCTTCCACAATTGCGGAGGCGTATTATCCTCCTTTATTAGAACCAATGCTCCCTCCTTTACGTTGTCCTTTATTTTGGTCCACTTGTATCTAGTTTGCAGTTCGCACAAATACTCCCTTTGCCATCTATTCCAGAATTGCTGCCGCAGTTGTTGGATTCTCTGCCATTTATTCAAGCGACCTTCAGGCATATCTAAATAGGATGGTTCTGCAACTCCAATCAAGGGACGATCAATTGTAAAATGAGCTGGAGTAAGGCATTCCAAATCGTTAGGATCATTTGAGTGAGCATACAATGGCCTTGAGTTTAAGATGGCTTCAATTTGGCATAGAAGCGTGCTAAAATCAGTTATTGTTAGAGATGCAGATTTATAAATCTTCTTCAGTACACTCTTAACACTCTTGACCCCTGCCTCCCAGATTCCTCCAAAGTGAGGGGCACCAGGGGGTATCATTTTCCATACGATCTCCTTTTCTTGGCAAAACTGGAAAATGCCTTGGCCTGTCGCCTCCTTGCCAAACATCTCATACAGCTCTCGTAGTTCATTTTTTGCTCCGACAAAATTTGTCGCATTATCACTGAAGATTTCTTCAGGTATTCCTCTTCTTGATACAAATCGTCTCAAAGCTGAGAGAAAGGCACCAGTTGATAAGTCCTCCACTGCTTCCAAATGGATCGCCTTAGTCACCATACACACGAATACACATATGTATCCCTTTATTGCCGCAACACGACGTATACCGGATTTCAGCATAATTGGCCCAGCAAAGTCAAGCCCAACTCGTTGAAAGCTAGGAGCAGCTGTTACACGGTAGCTAGGAAGATCACCCATCTGTTGTTCCAAAGTAGTTGGCTTGCTTCGGAAACAGGTAATGCATTTATGCAGAACCATTCGAACCGTTGATCGCGCATTGACAACCCAAAATTGCTGACGAAGAATCGCAATCACTCCAGATGGCCCGACGTGCAAATTTTCACGATGAATTGTTGCAATTAAACGATGTGTAATCACATTTCGATTTGGAAGAAGAAGTTGATGCTTGTTTCCAAAAGCCAGATTTGCATGTCTTATACGACCTCCTACCCGCAGTAACTCACCATCCAAAAAAAGGTTAAGGTCTTGATAACGTTGCAACGGTTTGCTATTTTTTACGGCCGAAACTACTTCCGGTAGATCCTGATGCTGAATTGCTCTAATGATCCAACGCATCGATTCTCGCAATTCGGGAATAGTAGGGTTTGGATCATTAATGCGTTCGCCCTTGCGACGCTTTGTGTTTTGTTTGAACCGCACGATGTAAGCAAGTATTCTTTGTGTCTTTCTAAAGGATTCATATTTCTCCAAAATTGGGAGAACTTTCAGCGGTACGATAACATTGCAGATAACCTCGTTGCGCAATTCCGGAATTTCATCATCATTTAGTTCATCGATGCAAACATTTGGTATCTCACAAGTACGTAAAAACTCCGGACCATTCCACCACATCTCATTTGAAACCAGTAGCGACGCCGATTGACCCCTTGATATAACATCCGCAGGGTTTTGATGTGTCCGAACATAACGCCAAATGAATGCTCGGTTCTCGTTGATCTCGGCTACACGATTTCGTACAAAAACATTCAGACGCTCCATCGGCTTTTTCAACCATGCCAAAACTATTTGGCTATCCGACCACAAGTTAATCGTTTCAAAATTAAAATCCTTTAATGCTTCCAGTACCTTTTTCACAAGACGACAAAGCAATAACGCTGCAAGCAGTTCCATTCTAGGAATTGTCACGTTCGATAAAGGGGCAACCCGAGATTTGCTGATCACTAATCTCAATTGCGCTTCACCATTCCTCTCTATTGATCTTATATAGACGCAGGCTCCATATGCCTTCAAAGAAGCATCCGCAAATCCATGGATCTCTAAGGAAACTGCATTTGTACTCACTACATGTCGAGGAATTCGAACTTGATTTTCTGTTGGCAATGCTTCCAAAAAATTATCCCATTCTTCTATCAACGGCTCAGAAATTTGATCATCCCAGTCCAACTTTGCTAACCATAGCTTTTGCATCAAAATCTTTGCCAACACAACCACTGGAGAAATAAGCCCCAATGGGTCAAATATTTTTGCAATGGCAGACAGAACCTCTCGTTTGGTAGGTGTTCTGCCCTTAGACGGTACCTTTGTCAAAAATATAAATTCATCATTCATCGGATTCCACATCAAACCTAACGTTTTGATGATTTCGTTAGCTTCACAATCGCCGATTTTTGTTAGAGCATCCCGATCTTCAAATGGTATCGATTCCAAAAGCCTTTCATCATTCGCTGACCATTTATGAAGTGTCATACCCGCCTTTCTAAACACCTCAATGAGTTGCACTTGTGCAGCATGGACAGTTTCGATATCATTTGCCCCAAACAATCCATCGTCGACATAAAAATTCTCTTCAATAATGCGACTGGCTAAGGGAAAACCTTCTCGTTCATCTCTCGCTAGCTGCAACAACGTTCGCGTTGCTAGAAAAGGTGCTGCTGCCGTTCCGTAGGTCACCGTGGTAAGCTCAAGCACACGCAGTTGTTCATTCGGCGAAGCTCTCCAGAATACTCGTTGTAGCGGGCTGTCGCAGGGATCCACCTTTATCTGTCGAAACATTTTAGATATATCGGCACTTACCACATATCGAGGCATTCTAAAACGCAGCTTGATGGAAAGTAAGTCGTGTTGTACCTTAGGGCCGGTCATCATAACGTCGTTCAAAGACAAGCCGTTTACCTTCGCCGAAGCATCGAACACCACACGGCACTTGGTAGTGTTCTTGGCCGGGTTCAATACAGCATGATGCGGCAGATACCACCTTTTCACGGAGCCATCGTCCTCACTTTCATCAACCACTCTACAATGCCCTAACTCCTCGTATTCACTCATAAACGCTTGATATTGTTCACGTAACGATGGATTTTTCAACAGTTTTGTTTCCAACAAATAAAACCTACGCAGCGCTACACTTCGCGAACAACACAATTGGCTTATCGATTCCCTTAAAGGCAACTGCACAACATACCTGCCACTGGATTCACGATAATGTGTCTTCACAAAATGTTCTTCACATATCTCGTCTTCCACCTTCACGGAACGCTCACTTGTCACATCTTCAACTTCCCAAAACCTTTGCACTATTGTTTCCAAATTTTCTTTTGTCACAACATTTGTGTACACCTCACGCTCTTTGTGTATTTCCGCAACACGTCCACCTATCACCCATCCGAAATGAGTGTCCGTCATCATGGGAAGTGTTTTTGCCAATTTCACTGAACCAGATGCCATTATTTCCGAAAGACAATCCATTCCCAATAAAATGTCTACACAACTTGGATTGTTGAAATATGGATCGGCCAACATCGATTTATCAGGCAAATTCCACTTCGACGTATCGAAATACACAGAGGGTATTCTACCTGTTATTTCACGATATACAAAACATGTCACGTCCATAGCAAAATCACTACACCGAGATTTCACTGTAAAAGTACACTTTTTCTTCACCGAAGATTCAACGTTGCCAATCCCCTTAACCGGTACGTTCACGTTTACCAAATTTACGCCTAATTTCGTTGCAAGCGCTTCAGTCACACAACTGATTTGCGATCCACTGTCCAACATCGCACGACACAACAACACCTCTTTGTTCGGTAATTCCGCGTAAAGCAAGACGGTTTGCAAGAGAACAATACTTCCCGCCGCATCGGTATTGTTCACATGCTGGCTCGCGCTCACTTGTTCGGGTTCCCTTGAAACCGGTTCCGGACCGTTGTCCCAATGCAATACCGTGTTGTGTGGTCCGTGGCACCTGTTACAATTCAAATGCGATTTGCAACGATTTCGCCAATGTCCTGGTTTTAGGCAAATTAAGCATAGACGCTTTGATCTAATAAAACTTTCCCGATCCTTTCCATGCAGTCGCATCAGCTCAGAGCACTTAAACGTTTCATGGGCACCCTTACACAATTCACACACAACTACACTGCACACGGTTGTAGCTGCATTCGATCTCATAGGCGTAACACCACTTGAGCTGGGCCCTTTCGAAACAAAACGTCCCCTTTGCCCCGCTGCAACATTTCCCTGGCACCTTTCTAGAACCGACACTCTTTCTTTTAGGAAGCACAAGGTTTTTTCATAACAAGGAAGTTCGTTTCTAGGGACACTCGCTTCCCATAGTTTCTTTGTTTCAATATCTAACGCATTCGCTATCAAATGTATCACCATCGCACACGACAGACCGGTAAAGTTTTCACCTAAATACTTTAGATTTTCCACGTGACTTTCAACCGATTCAACCAAACCGCGCAAACCTACATAACTTTCCTCATTTACTTTTTTCAAATTCAAAAGTCCACTAATATGTAAGTCTACCATACGCCGTTTGTTATCATAACGTTCGGATAACAGTTGCCACGCACGTTCATAATTACCGTCGTTTATTGTTTTCTCATCTATTACCTTGGCAGCCTCACCACTCAAGGCCTTTTCAAGATGATACAACTTGATACGCGAATCTTCACTACTTTTGTCAACAATATCTTTGAATATTGTTTTAAACCGCGCCCACTCCTCATACTTGCCACTGAACGAAGGTATTGGCCGAGGAAGCGGAGCATTCACAATCACTGACGAAACGCTAGGAGCAGGTATCAATGCTTTTGGTGAAATGGACTGTGCCGCAAGGGCTTCAGATGCACTTTCTATTTCCATCATCACCTCCTCATGCAATTTCACTGTCTCCTTAAACTTGGCGTCATGCACTTCACTTTCGTCATGTTTTATGATCTCACCATAATGTTTGTTGTGCTCTTCTAAAGCACTATCTGCCTTCTTCCCGAACACTTTGCACTGTACCGCGGTCAGCGCCTTTCCCTCTTCCTTCGCCTGCACAATGTTGTCCCTTATGCGAATCAATTCGCCATACGCAAGGTCACGCATGTGCACATGCGGCCTTACAGCAACAATTACATCCACCCAACCGGGTTGTGGCGCCGGCTTTACGGTTGGAGTGCGAGACGTCCGAGGCGTTCGAGTCATGATGACGCGATTTTTACCGATATCCAAAGCACAAAGGGTCAATATCCGAAGTTCGAAGGACCAATGTGATATCTCAGCGGATAACCTAACGCAATGTACTGAACACGGTAATCCTGTACGCACAACTTTATTGGTTGCGACTTAACTCATTCGCGGTTTTCATCAGACTGACCCACTCCACTCGGTCACAAAATAAATTTCATAATTCCCTCTCTTCTCTCACTCTCTCCTTATCTCTTCATTTCCTCTCTGTTCCCCCCTAACGTGGTCCGGCGAACAGCCGCAACTCGCTTGCCTCGCTTCTCTGGTCCGTCCGACCACACAAGCCGCCCGCTTGCATTCTACGGTGGGTTTCGCGGAATTCTAGCCGGTGTCGATGAGATCGAACAACAATTGCGGGTGCCGCCGTTCCAGACAATTGTCGCCAAAACAGATGCCACTCGGACAGCCTTCCGTTCGCTCCTCACCCCGCACCTCTCTCTCCTTCCTCAGCCCGCCATTCTCGCCCGTTCCTTAGACCGCGCATCTCGCTCGTTCCATCGAAATGGAACATCATGGCTTTTACAAATTAAGTTGATTTCCTCCCCGGTGAACTTGTTGTCAGTCTGTACAACAAAATGGATGAAAGGTTCTCTTTTGGGTGGTGTCGTGCAAATGGATGGATGAGATTTGACACGTGCAAAACTTGGCGTAAGATTGAAAATAGTTTCATCGCCATTGTTTCAATCACATGAATGAAATTAATTTTCATTTATTTTTTAATTCTTGTGAAACATCCATTGCGTTGAAAGGACCAAAATGAAATCAAACTTTCAATTAACAAAAGTTCAACGTACGGAATTAAGTTCAGCTTAGCCCCCTTAAAATGATACGATCCTTTCAACAACGCATCCTGCTTGAGAGCTTGTTTGACTTGAAATATTTCTCCAATATTACTAAACAGTTAGAGATTTTTTCATTTCATTTCGTTTATTCAATTCTACATCTGCCATCAAGGATTAATAACGAATATTCACAACTACTCATTAACAAAAATAAAATTCATGATCTAAACTAAACTAACTCTTACCTAACAAACAAAAAGAAGATAAAAGGTTAAACGCAAAGAGACTATCGTAAATCTAGAAAAAAGAGAGAGAAAGAAATCTAGCTGCTTGATAGATTAGAAAAAAACAGTGTATTCAGTAAGTTTTCAGAATATTTGAGCAGTTCTTAGTATCCTACTGTACAATTCATGCATAATTCAAAATCAAATAAATGCCCATTCCCAATTCCTAATTCTAACAGTACGTAATGTTATAGTTTCCTGGACCTACGGCCAACATTTCTAAAATTAAACTTTATTCAAGTTGATTAGATTACCGGTGATTCGTTTGATTCAAAGCATAACCAATGCTGCATAATATACTCAACATAATTTTACTATTTTACATAATCATATTAAAAAGATGAGAGGCTATCTGAGCATTACAATGAACATAAAGTAGAACAGATTGCTGACAGTTTCTCTGTAATAAAAAAGATCCAAAGCTCGAACATAATTTTACTCTTTTGCAGTCTGCTTAACATGCAAAAGTATATCATCCTTTTTTTTCACCCTAACATGCTTCCTGGAAACGAAAAACAAAACCGGCAATCATTATTAATTTCTGCCCCAAAAACAAACTCCACCGGATTAATGCTCTGCACCATGCGGAAAATGAATAAAATTTATCAATTATTCGTCTACCGAACTGGTGCCTGCATGCGAACACGGCCGGCACCAAAAGCCGTGGCAGCCCGCCACCGGGGCTCCACCTCGGCGATGACACGGGAATGTATTTCCTGGTGGGGGTGGGACCCATTATAAAGAAAAGCGCTATTCTCCCGTGTAGCGTTATTCATCTCCCATAAAGTTATTATGATTTCGTGCCGCATGCTTCCGAATAATGTAATATGCTACGCCATCTCTCCTTTCCGCTCCGCGCACACACACAGCTTCTCACGTCCTCCGCTGCCGCCTGTGCCTTCGCACTTTCGATGGAAAGCTCGGCATGGCTCCAAATCCTCCCGGGCAGCAGCACCGGCGGCGAGGCAGTGTGTCGGCGGGCAACGAATGTAAAATAGATGACATCGCACGGGGCCCGGGCACAGATGAGAACATCGAATGTCGGGATGAATTATGATACGGCTTAATACAGGCATAATCATTAGCATAAAAAATGAAATCATCAAGGGTGACAGTAGCAGCAGCAGCAGCAGCAGTAACAGCGATCGAAACTGTGCCTCCCGTACCGCGCAGATGAGTTTGTGAAATTTTCCACGGTGACATCCGGAGCAACATATAGCAACACACACACATAAGCGCGGCACCACGCGCAAAGCCCATGTACACAGCTGTCTCCAAGGAACAGCCGCAAACGGAGTCAGAGCAGCGGTGTAGCACACTTCTTTCCGAAAACCGATTTGTTCACCCATGCGGCACGGATCCCACGGGGCCGATCGCATCGCGAACGATTCGCTTTATCATAAAGCTATCAAACGAACAAGGGCTATTGATGTAAGCATTCCACCGGGAGCCATATGAGGCTCCACACTGGAGTTGTTTCGCCGAACAGAGCGGAAGCGAGCAGCAGCACTCAAACAGAACAACAACAAAAATCCTGGGAGCTCCTCAATTTCTTGATCAATCAAACTGGCGCTGAATAGAGGAAGTCGAATTGTTCCATTTCCGGTGCTGGTTGATTTCTTACCGCTTCTGATCCTGCTTTTCCCTCCTATCATTTAATCGCAATAAGCACCAAAAGGGCGAAATTAAGCCCATCATGGAAGAATAGGGGAAAATGGAAGTTTAATCTGCTGCAGGCAAATCTTCGTAATCAGCAAATCGTAAACCAAGGTTTTGTGAATAGAGTTGCTTGTTCTCTTCAGCAATGTTATACACAATTATGTTTTCTTCTCATGCATTTTACTTTAAAAGTTATAAAATCTCAAAAATAAAAGATTCTTCATTATCAAAAGCATTCAATTTATTCTTTATTGTTCTTACCATGAAACTCGCAGGATAGAATCAGTTCAATAAACTTCACAGGAACAACGCTCGAATCAATACGATCCTATTCATCCATACGTTCAGAGAATGAAATTAAGATTAGAAAACTTTACACCAGCAGCTCTTTGTTTACATTTTACACAGGAAACCAACTCCCCGTCTAGCCAGAATAACATCGCTTGCCATTTTTCAAAGCTGGTAGTTTCTATGTGAGCAGGATTTAAAATTAAAAGACATCCCCAAGGCGGTGCTCTTTGAATTCCCCAACAACTCCTTTCTCTTTTTTGTGAAATATTTAAACAAGCTGCCCGTTTGTTAAATATGTCAAACTCTCTTCCTTTATGAATCAGGCACGCGAAGGAAAGCCTGCTTGAGCAACAGGATCGAATACCTAGGAGGCATCGAAGCGAAATGAACGGAGCGAAATGTCCTGTGCCTTACGATGAAGTTTAAAGGAAGTAAGAGTTGCCTCGATAACCCTTGTTTCCTTCCACCGGCTTCGGTTTACTATTGTTCGCTTCTTCGCCTTTTGGTACAGCTGTCGGAAATATAAAACTTTTCTGCTCTCAAAACCACCAAGACACACCAAGGCATACATTGCCGTTCTCCTCCTGCATTTGACCGGCAATTTTTGCCCACAGGAAATCCTGGGCCCCCGATCTCACCTAGACACCCACTCGGTGGTATTGTTTTACCGAATGATTGCCGGGCACGGCCAGGCGGGACACGGGAACCGGAAACAGCGTGGGCAAGACGTGGTCATCATGCTGAAACGGACAACAATTGGCACGAACTCAATGGGGCAACGGGCGAGTATAGATCCATTTCGGATCGGTCTTCGTTTCTCTTCCCCCACACCAAACGTGGTAAGCAGCATCAAAGAGATGCTGACTGATCAAAGACGAAATCGAGAATGCCAAAATGCGCCATTGTGCGGAGTGAAGCTTTCATTTCACTGTCAGTTTCCGATTTCCGGCGCACAAGACTGGCGCGTGTGCTCGAACAAACACATAATCGATGGATCGATTAGGTTTCGCTCGAACCAAGACCTGCTGGATCGATTTTAATTCAATTTTTGGAGCATGGATTCACGGGGTTTTCGCACATTATCTTCCATCAAACGGTCGCTCGTGAGCTGAGCTGGTCCATTGCAAGCTCAATCGCTGAATGAACCCTCTAGTAAATGTATTTTCTACTAAACGTATTACCATTAGGTTTTATTATTTAATTTGGTTGTTATTTACTGTTTTGCAAGCCATCCAATAGCTTTCTAGTAAGAAAGTGACAGACCAACAAACGAATCAAGAGAATCGTACCTTGTGTCAAGGATTTTACTCTCATAGGAGATCTTACCACGTAATAGCAAATATCGTAACTGTCAATAGTGCAGGCTTTGAAAGAATGTGATTTTTGTTAATTAGGGCCTTATCTGGACAGTCCAAAACCACTTATTGTCTCAAGCGTCTTATTTATCCATTATTCTGGCTTTAAAAGCTAATGCTGACAAGCCATCTTGTTGTTAATTTGTGCCTCAGTACTTTATGAGCAGGGGAACGATCTAATTGGAGGACCTCAACTGCCCAGATTTTACCTTAGGTCCTTTATCTCAGGCCAGTGATATTAAGTGTCCAAGAAGATCTTTTTGTACGTCTCGAATTTTTCCATTTTTGTCTATCTTCCATAGATTTTAAATCTTCAAGGTCTCACCGCGTTATAACTGACTTCCAAAGCAATAATATTTAAGCGATTCAAAACTATTTGGAAATGAACGGTAAAACAATGGAATTTTATAATAATCGTCGAGACCCTGCATTAAAGCTATAATCCATATTTCCCCATTCCACCAGATCTGAAGCACAAGCAAAGAGTTTCTGTAACATGAAAAAACATAATAAAAAGTAGAACAATCATTAAAGTTCTTCATCATTTTGTCCAATCGTTACCTGAACCCTAATTCACGACGTCTAGAAAGCAAGTAGCGTTGATACAGAATCCAATTATTCAACCAACCCATTTAAACGCCTGACTAAGAACCCTCCCCAATGGAACCCCCTGCCCTCCACTCGACCTTCGCTACAATCGTAGCGCCAAATATGGCATGTAATTTGATAACGCTAAAATCATTCCACGTCTTTTTTCTTACCACCTCTGCTCATTTGCTAAATCACCGCTCCGACAGCCAAATCACCGATCCTCAGTCGCCCCAACCTCTTGCCTCTGTTGTGGTAAGTGTTTCTCGTGCCGTTTTTTGACAACACACAAACCCACAACCGAGTGAAACAAACGTAGGCTTATGATTCATATCGATCGTACTGCAGGTACAACAGCAACACCCCCAACGCCGCCGGCGGCGCCATTTCCACCCGAGCAATTCTCTGTTTTTGTGATTAATATTCTTCTTCTGCTGTAACGGCGCCCCTCAAAATGCTGCAGTAACGGGTCGAACGGCGAACGGGATGAAAACCTTTTGCCAGCGGTCTCGGGGTTTTCACTTTTTTGCACCCACCCGGTGCGCAGCAGAGTGAGAAAACTGGCCAAGCTTCTACGAATCGAAGCTCATCATAAATATTCATCAACATTGTGACCGGATTTTCCGTGGTTCGGGGCGGCCTTTCGCCCGTACGCAACGCTTATCGTTCGATCTGCCCGTTGTTGCCGTGGTTCGTGGCAACGTGGCTACAGAAAGCTTACCGTTTCCTTTCTCTTTTGCACTCTCTCTCTCTCTCTCTCTCTCTCTCTCTCTCTCTCTCTCTCTCTCTCTCTCTCTCTCTCTCTCAAGCCACCATGGCTGGGGCGCTCTGCACTGGCACGATCCGAAGCCGGGAGGATAAAACTTTGCTCCAAAGAATGACTAATTAAGCTTACCCCGCCAGGCGACACCACTTCAGGTGCGCTGTTTCGGGGTCGTCTAGGCGCCTAGGTGTGGAAATATCATATTTTCTGTACGTACGTCGCCCGAAAAAGGGCAACGGGAAAGGTGAAGCGGGAAATCTCATGCTCGAAGCGATTGGGCACGGAGCCGGAGATGATTTATGAAGCTTTTCCTTTCCGATGATGGATCAATGATGCGTGTTTGCGGGCGAGGATTGGAAATGCTGGACGCGCCGGAAGGTTTTGTTTTCCTAGTGGAGGAGCTTTAATGAAGAGTTGCCTACAGTCGAACGATAACAAACGAGTTTAAACGAGTAAACAGCAAAACAACACATTGAGACAGCAGCACATTCACGACTCAGATACTCAAATGCGAACAAAACCGTGGCTTAAAAGCTGTCTTTCATTATTTTCCATAATCCTTGCTTCATATTCGGTAGTACCACTACAGCGTTCCCGGCAATAATGAGGCAAGCGTTTTCGTGCTTTCATTCACAAACATTGCCAAAACGATCAGTTTGTGCGCTCTGCAGCGCTTGAACGAAAATTATGAGAGCATGGAGAAAGTTTTCCTTTTCTATTTATCACACGCTCGGGGGGAAGCAAGGAGTTGGAAACAATGGCATACTTTTCGCCCACCACCACCACCAACACCGACGATTCTGAGAAATGACAGTGCCTATAAAATAGATCCTAGACTTGCGTTTTCAATAGCCGGCAGAACTGGCCGGGGAACGACCGAGCGGGACGGTGGAAAGAATATCGCAACTTCTAGCTGAACAAATTCGTAAGCTTTAAGATGGAAAGATTATCGCCCCGAGGAACTTTTAATCCAGATTAATTTGCACTTAAACGGAGCAGAACACATTTCAATGTATGAATTTGGAGCCCAGCATTGGATTCCGGATAAAAGAGAAGCTAAAAGAGCACAGGTTAGTAGCATGATTCATAAAGTTTTGCACTTTTTATACGCAATAAAACTTTTTTAATTGGTATGTAACACTCCTCAAACTTCATTCACTATATTGCATGTATTTATTCAATTCACCTTTCCACAACTTTTCCTATTTATTGAAACATCTTCTGTGCTACGGATGCTTCCCTTGCAGTATTATTGCATCGAACCGCATTGCGGGTCATCCATCTGAGAAGAACTTGCTGCACTCAACCGGACCATCAAACTTCACCAGCATTTGTCGCAAAATCGTTCAGCTTAGGCAAGCTTAGCCAACGAGATTGATGGAATTTAAACGCTGCAAATGTACGTCTGTACGTCGTTCGGGCATTAGTTACCTGCAATGATCACCAATCATTCTGTCTTGACGATGCAGCAAAACAGTGCAGCTAATGGTACTGTAGCAAAATGGTAAAACAATGCTGTATCAATGATAGAAATGGTTGAAACCCGTTGACAATATTGCAAACACACGCTAATAAAATAATTTCTGTTCGAATTATGAGGCTAGAATTATTGCAAAAAGGTGTTTGATACAATTGAACATAGTCTTTTGACACGGCTCTTACAAATTCTTTCAAATATTATATAAAACATTTTCAAGAAACAAGATGCTGATTCTAGTATATTATCACACATTTTCCCAGACGGAGCAAAAACACCACTTTATCTAACTATAAACAATCCAACTACTAGCAATTAGAATGAGTATTATAATCTACTTCAGTATAGTTGCACAAGAGTATTACAAGACTGACTCTGTAGACATAAATGCTTGGTTTTTCCAGCAATACCTCCGCCCAGTAAAGTAAATGTAACCTAAAATGCAAAACCCAAACAATCAAGAGCATTTCCACGAAAAGCAGATACAAACACTCGCATTTTTAATCCCTCTCTTCCTTCAAACCATGCCAAGCGGGACATCTGGGAGCTATGTTTGAGATGAAAATTCCAACCCCGCCCTGTGCCGCGCTGCATATTGCGCTGGTTCCTTAAAATGTTAAATCGGATTCGGGAAAATCTCACTTCATGTATTCGTATCTATTGGAACATTGTTCTACGACAACAACGAGGAGGAGAAGAAAAAAACATCACCTTACCAACTTCCGGGTATGAAGCTAGCCTGGATGGTGGCTTTGTGACTCCCATTCTTTTCTCTTTTTTTTCGTCCCCAAAATTCCCGGAAGCGTCCTCGGCTCTGGCAAAAATGATGCAACACCCGGTGGTGACGCGTGATGGTACAATAACGGGTGACGCTTGCGTTACTGTTGACGTTAAAAAGTCATAACCGCTGCCCCGGAGCTAAGTGAATTTTTGTCATGAAATTTTAATTAAAATCGTGCCATATTTTCACTGGTATGCATGCAACAGAAACGTACAACGTAACGTCATAACAGCTTAATTTTTAACACATTTGAACAATGGTCTGGATGTGGGTTTAAATTTTAATTCTATAACATCAATTCCAAGAGCACAAGCTTTGTGCTTCTTTATCCCTTGAACTTGGACTATGGAGACTATGGACTTGGGAGCACTAAAGCGATTTGAAAAACTATTTCTAACAAGGCTAATTAGCATTCGGACGAAAACTTGAACAGTCTACTAGAAAACGAAGCTTTGACCTAACGATTCGTTGGAAAGAGGAAATCTGTTGGTTAACGATGGAAATTTAAACCAGCGCCATATTAAAGAGGTAACGCGGGTACCGAGAAGCCTCATCCGGAATACCGCAGCAAAACAACATTTTGCTGCTTTACTCATATTTCAGACGGTGAAAATTTGCTCCAATTATCCAGCGCCCGTATGAACCACTTTGAGCTTTTTACGTTGCACATTTGCAATCAAATCTCCGCACCTCTTTACCACCCCGGTTGAACGGAGCATAACAATTGCACTCATTATCAGCACCTAGGGGAGGGTTTGTAGGAAAAACAAGGGACGCACAGACGACATTCACATGTATGCGTTGGAGGTACCCCTCCAGTGTAAGTGTGTGTGTTTGTGTGCGAGATGGTTTCCTTCTTCATGCTAAAACTGTCCTCTGCAGCTTCCGTAAAGAAACCCCCAGCCCAAGATCTGAACCCAAAGCACTGGGCGGGAAGGGCCGCTTCTCAGCTGTCACCGACAAACGGAAGTTCCTGCAGCCATGTAATACTGTCCCAGCAGCAGCAGGCAACACTTGAAGGGTCACGGTTGGGAGCACGAAGCACAAAAGCATGCTGGCTGTGCACTCGCCTTACGCGATGGTAAAGATTCTACTACGTTTGTGTAATTAAAAGTTGTTCTCAGCTTGGGCTTCTAGGTTGCAGACTTTTTCTTTTCATGCTTGTGTACACGCTGGTCCTATTTACTGTTTTGCTTTGGCGCACTTGAGTCACATTCAGTCACTATTCAGGTCAGCCCGGTTGAGATGAAACGAGACCCACCGCTCATTTTTATTCCTTGACCTGCGCGAAAGCAGCGAGATGCCTTTCTGCTTACTGTTGACTGTGGCACTGTATACTGTTTATTTTGAACTTGAAGTCAGCCATGTGCAATGGTGCATTAACATAGGTGTTAATATTTGCAGCATCTTTTCCTCATATTCAAATATTAATGTTTTTTTTATTGTATAAACATCAAGATACCTCATGAACGTACTGTTTTCGATGAATATATGTTGAATTAAAATCTAAAACATTGCTTCTATAAATAAGTTATAATAATCATTTTAATAATTCAATAAACATTTGAAACGTTCTAAGTTAACAGCTGCACTCACAGTTCTATAGTGTACACTAGTTTGCAAGCGTATATGACAGCGATTCAATAAAACCTTTTAAACATGGGCCTATGATCAGCACTCACATTATTAAATGCCTTTCTCATTCATTCCGAGCACGTGTTTTGCCCCTTACAAAACAATACACAATTACCAGCTCACTCGCTCTCTGGTGAGATAGAAACTGGTTCAAAAATTTCATTTAGACAATGGTTGTCGAACCGCACATCTCTCGTGCCAATTATGCCAGACAATAGCATGTGCGATTCATGACGAGCCAGAAGTTGCATCCCCCGAAGAGAATGAAGAGTGTGTCCGGACAATGATCAGGAATTGCTTTCAATCAAATTTAATTTTCATTTGTGCTGTGTGTGTGTGTGTGTGTGTGTGTGTGTGTGTGTGTGTGTGTGTGTGTATGTTCTGACACGAATACTAAGTGATTGGTGCTTTCCTGTAGCCTAACGAGCCGGAATCCAATGGGAACATTAAGTGAACACTAATAGTAGCAGGTTATAAAGGAATACTTATCACTCAATAGAGGTGTAACGATTGGTTACATTCAATTGCATGATTGATACAATGTATCATCAGTATGAAATGTGTAATCATACCTTTTCTTTGAATTGTAAGCAATCAACACCACTTGATCGAATGAAGTATAATTATTAAATGATTGAAATACATTTATTATACAAATTACATACAATTGTCAATTGAGATATATATTTATGCCCTTCTTCAAACTTTAGCTGTTACCAAGCCATATTTTCATGCTCAATCTCATACATTCTTTTTTTATAGATATTCAATAACCTTCTACTATACTTCGAACAAGAAAATGTTTCCCCACAACAAAAACTTATTGATCACTACCATCAATACCCCAACCCAACTGAACATGGCGCTTCCGTTCGGGTGTTTTGTATTTTCCCCTACCTCCCGGAAGCACAGGTTGAAGCAATTCAATTAATTCTTCCATAAAATCCAATACCAAAGCGATAAATCTCGGGGCAAATTTAAAAACCACTCTGCCAAGATCACCTGGCACATGTGCGTCCGCTTTGCTGCAACTAATCGTTAGCAAACCACCCGCAGCATAAGACTACTTTTCCTCTATTTATCCATGCATCCATCCTCGTGTTCCTAGGAAGAGCTGGGTTCCAAGGTTTTTCCTCCCACATTTTCAAAGCAAAAGCGCCTCTTTGCAACCGACGACCACGCTAGATCGCGGACAGGGCAAAGAAGTGTGAAAGAGGTTTGCCGCTTTCTATTCTGTATTCCTTTTTTTGTCCCATTTTTATTTGTCTTCACAACGAACCGTTTTTCATACGGAGCGGAAGAACCACCAACGACCTACCGTACTTTATATATATCCCTCTCTCTCTCTCTCTCTCTCGCCAAGCCAGTGTATCGATTGCTGATACGCTCGGTAGTAGTATTTGCACAGCAATCGAATATAAAAACGACATGACGATGCCGCCAACCCCAAAACCCTAAAAAATGGAAGCCTCAAGCAGCCGAACCTATCGCAGAACATCATCAGAACAAACAAAATGTTCAGATTGTGATGCGAATTTTTCACTCCAGCTCCTTTCACTGGCACAAACACACACACCCATATCCATTTGTGGTCGATGCCTCTAGGCGAGAATCAAGCAACCCGGAAGCGGAAGTTCAAAGCCTATCGTCTCTTGTTGAGCCCACTCGATTTTGTGTATGTGTGTGTGTGTGTTTGTGTGGGTAGAAAATGTTGAGTGGGGTCTTTGCTCGCCTTGCTCTCTCACCGTATCGCATATCATCGATCCACTCATGCTTCTGCACCGACAGGAGGAAGGAAAAAAAGCTCAGCTCAGCCCTTCCCAGAAAACCAAGAGCATAGAACCAAAAATGTACGTGTACGTCGTTGGAGGCCATTCTGCAGGCCTCTGGCTGGCCATGCTTGCTATGATAGAAGCAAATAAAAATCTGATAGAAATTCATGAGTCGCTGTGTCGCTAGATTGCTATCGACCGTGGTCAAGCAAACTTTAGCGCAGATCGGACCATCTTTACCAGGAAATCATCTTCGAGATTTTGGAGCCTAAGGGAAAGAGGATCGGGGGCCGGTGGATCCCGGGTTTAAAAATAGATCGTGGATAGAAAGGTAGTGTTCGGTGGTGGTTTTATTCTTCGCTTGTTTGCATAGATATTGGACGCTAAGCTTGGCTAGCGTATGAATGCTGTTCTGATTGCAGCTTTGCTTTCTATTTTTAACACTCTACATCAGCGGTCGGCAAACTTTTGATCCAAAGTATCAAATTTACTTAATGATCAAGAGCCGCGGGCCAGGAGGAGCACATTTTTTGCACATACATGTTTACATTATACAATTTTAGAAACAAAACGTTTGCTGTTTGATTCATATTAAGCAATGCAAAGTGGTTATAATATATGCTTTGTGTGATTATATCATCCAAGCAAGGTTCAAAGGCTCAAGGGTTTCAAGGCTACTAAATAACTCTGATTAAATTTAATTGATTAATTTAAAGATGATCGTTAATGATCGGCAAGATAGCTACAGATACAAGTCTGCAAAACATGTTGGCAATATTCTGGGGATGGAACAAATTTTACAAATTTACGTAAAAGATTTTCAAAATCAGGCAAATCTTTTCGCGGGCTAGATTTAATGTTCCGGCAGACTGCATTAGGCCCGCGGATCAGACTTTGCCGACCGCTGCTCTACATAATGCTTGGACTACACTGCATGATCACCGAGAATAGAAAAGAAATTCAACAATTGCACGAATTGTTTGAATAATCTCAACTTGTAAGCAAGATTACTGAAATAATTTAGTGTTTTAAATAAATAATTTAAATGAATTAAAATATTCATATAATATTATTACTGATCATTGCTTTTACTTAATTCTAGGTATGTTTTAAACATGCTATTACATCTTTTAAAAGAATGTAATTTTTGGCTTTTCTAAACTTAATGTTCTTAAAAATAATAATGTATCAAATTTCTAATTTTCTCTTCATTGTCCTAATTTATTTATTTGGCTTCACTGTCTTAGTCATTTGTCACCTTTGTTTTCAACAAAATACATCTGAGAATATTTCATAATTGCTAAATGTGACAAATGTATTTAAACTATTTACTATAAATCGCTTATAATTTTGTCGGTTTCATATATTCGCATCATATTTTTACCCATCAGAGAAAAATCCTTTAAAACAATATTTTCAACTGCCCAGCCGATTATTATATCGCCAAAGACGGATACCAATACACTCACAGCTTGTGTGGCTCATCACGCCACTAATTGGATATTCAAGGCAGCAGCCTTAATCCACGACCACGTCACACCGACACGCCACGAGCATGCTCGCTTTTCCCACGCGTAGAGCAACCTTTTCTCTCATTTTCGGTCCATTGTTTTCATTGATGTTCAAATTAATTACTTAAACTAGTGGGCCACACACTTCACCACAGAATCCAAAACGAGCCAATGGAATGGGAGAGTGAAAAAAAAACCCCGTTCTAAGTAATTGCCACCAGCCACAACGGGGTGTGCCACTTGCTCTACCGGATCCAATCTTCTCGGAGCGGGAAGGCAGAAAGTAGCGAAAAGCAACGGCAACAGCAAAGCAAAAACCCCATCAGCACCGCCAAACAAACGATGGCAAAGCATAATCCTTCAAAACCAAAACCCACCGCCACCCTGCTCGTGCACACCCGGTAATGAATGGGTTGCAACATAATCCACAATCATCGTTCGCCGGCGTGGTCGAGAAACATCGGCGAGAAACAAGTGGGAAAAGAAAGCACACGATCCACCCACCGGCTAACATGCATACACAACACCACGGCACACGATGTCGACTGACACCAAACAACAACGTTTCATAATCATTATGTTTCCTCGCAGTACGTACCCCGCTTCTGGCCCCTCCCAGTGGGAGCCAAACGCGGAGGCCGAAGGTTATGCGGGTTGCTGCCGTTCGCTTCGATGATTCGTTTTCATTTATCGTCTTGTTTATCTCGTTTTCGGGACGCCATTTTCCCCGGTGAACAATAACACGCCCGAGGAACAACAACTATAATTCAAACCGGTGGGCTGCGTGTTGCTTGGCCGTGCGGACAGCGGAATGGCTGGCTGTGTGAGGGCTGGCTGTGTGCTTGCCGTACGAGCCATCTTTTATCCATCGTAGGATTTTTCTACTCAAACCGAACCGTATCTGCCTTTTCCCTTTCGCTTCCCTTTTTGGAAATAGAGGATGCTCTTACGAGCTTATTCTGTTCGGTTCTTCGCTTTTTGTTACTTGCTTTATTTGCACTGTTCTGTTAAACCGTCACGACAAACTGAAGGTGCTTTATTATATGTGTCTTCGTGATCGCCTTGCCGTACACACACACCCACCAGCACAGTTTGTAACATTGCAAACACCGAACGAGAACATTTGTTAGCGAGCCGGTAAGCTCGATGACGACGACGACGACGACGACGACGGCAAACGGTGACAAAATGCCACTTTTAAGCCCACGTCGCGGACGTCGCACCGTATGTGACAAGCATCTCATATAATGATTTTCCCCGGTGGCCCGTGTTTGGCCAGGCGCGTGGTTAACACGCTAGTAAATGAGGCATTGCCGTTGGTGGGCAGAGAGTGGAGCCGGCCATCACACCCGATGGTCTGATCTGTTCCCGTCGAGCGGCATCAATGTTGGGTGTACAGCCGCTGGGCGAGCGTGCCAGGAAGGAAAACACCTTCACGTGGTTCCTTTTCGCTTGTTTGTGCCTTACATGGGGCCACCCCCATCCCTGCCGGCGCTAGACCCAGTACGAGGTGTAAATGGATGTTTTTGACGAGGATTAGGAAGGCGCATGTTGGCAAGCATCCACTCGCACTTCGTCATGGTGTCACGTGGATTGAAGTGCAATCGATTTTTTACACTCTTATACCGCACGGTCTCCCGGGTGATGGATGAGACAAAAAGCTATTGTAAAAAAGGGGGTGACACATTCGAAGACAAAACCCCTTGTTTGTATGAGCGTGAAAACTGAACTCAAGTGTGACCAAAACAACAAGGGGTTTATGTAGAAAAAAATAATAAATATCTTACATTGTATTGAAACCAGAAAAAAATATACTAAAAACAGGTTTCTTCTCATTTTCTCACTAAAAACAATGATTTCTTTTCATTTTAATGGATAGCTTATCCCTATTTAGATAAAAGAAAATTAATTACTCATTTTAATAAAATAATTTCAAATTGAAAGGTGCTGCATTGTAAATAAACATAATAATAATACCAACAATAATAATAATACAAATAATGAAAATGATAATATTAATAATAATAATAATTACAAATGGTTGGTAGTCTGTTTTGCAAAATGACACGCCATACAAAGACTTTGAAAAGGCCTTTTAAAGCTACTTGAACCATTAGTGTGCTATAAGCAATCATATGAGCGAATGTAAAAGTATTGCATTGCAATTGTGTGCAGAAAAAATCCGATGTAGTGTAAATCGAATTAAAAATATACAAATTGGATCGGATTCATGATACCAGTTGGATTCATGATACCAATAAACTTCACAAGTAAAATGAAATTCCACTTCTCAAGTTGTTGGTGCATCCTTTCATGGTCGTAAATTAATCAATTATAATGGTCAGAATTTTCGCTGTCAGTCATTGAAATGTTCATGTCAGTTTTATTCATTTGTATTTCATTTTCATGTGAAATGATTTCCACCACCTGCAATCATCAAATTCTCATTAATTTAAAATAAAACATACAAGTTTGATTATCAAATATGAGTAAAAATCATGAAAAACAAGAGTATTCTCATTTTAAAAGAAATAATCAATAAAGATTTCTCGCTTCAACCACTTCTGCAGTAGAACAATATGACATGGAACGAAACATGTATGCATTAATTATAACTGAATGTTGAAATAATATTTCGAAAGCAAACCGCTCTGCAGTAATCGTTCGCTTGTCGTGATAACATACACACACATACAACCAAACTTAAGTAACTTAAACTCCAGTGTGCCGATCGCACCGTCAGCGTACGTGCGTGATAAGCATCAAATCCATCACACCGTCCTCGTCGCACACACTAATCCAATCGACCTGCAGTGGGCCTACAAAGCTGGCAGAGCGAAAATTTGTCTTAATGTATTTTTCAAAAAAGCAAGACCATGTATCAACGACCCAGAATGAACCAACTCCTCCACCACGTGCCGGGTTTGCTTCAACAACACACCAGCGCATGCCGTGCCACAAATAAACCCAAAACGTGACGTGCAGAATTCACGCTTCTTTTAATCTTGCCGGCTCGTCTGGCTACAAATGGTGCCCGGCCAGTGGCCCCTGCGAAGCCATTTGTGTGCGCAGCCCACCCCAGAACATGGTGGTCGTTCGGCGCGTCCGTAGAAGGACTTTCCCTTTTCGGCAAAAAGCTTTTACCCGTGACCCATTCGCAAAAGCGAAAGCTGGGGGGGAAGGGCCCATCGTCCAAACAGCGGGCTGTCGATGGCTCGCGTTTTCGCTCGGTTGTAAAACGAAGGTCAGCTGGGTTCTCCATTTTTTTCGTGCTGCATTGTGCCACTTTTGAAGCTACGAACCACTGCGGGATGTAATTATAAATCATGTCAACCTACACACCTGGGCAGTTTTTTTCATTTCTGTTCTCTTTTGAAGGTGAATGTTTGCTTTATTGTTTCCCCTTGCAAAGCCGCAGGACGACTCGCACCGCTTCCTTCCTAGCTGTCAATATTGCGTTATTTCCTCACGCACTGTAAACGACACACACACACACACATAGAGCAAACGCACGTCGGTGGCTGGACACAGGAGGTCGAATTTTAATGGCACTGTTTTATTCATGGCCCCGCTTTGGCTGGCTAACTTTTTTGCGTTTCATGTTAGCTGCTGCCCGGCGAAAGATGAATCTGTGGGCGGAGGGAGGCAGTTTTGCTTTCACTCGACGAGCATTTTCCAAACAGTAACGATAAAGTTTGATAATGGAGTCAGGTAAACAGTGGTTGGATTTGAAAAGCGGTTAAACCTGTGTAGGC
This sequence comes from Anopheles gambiae, assembly GCF_943734735.2. Taxonomy (NCBI): domain Eukaryota; kingdom Metazoa; phylum Arthropoda; class Insecta; order Diptera; family Culicidae; genus Anopheles; species Anopheles gambiae. The sequence continues at coordinate 92,477,196 of NC_064602.1, forward strand.
AGTGTATTTAAACCCCAAGAATAATGTGATCAACGATGCGCCTACCTACACTCGTTTAGTTTGATTACATTTGCTTACTTTATAAAATGGTTTGCTTGCGCAGTTGGTAAAAAATCAATAAAATATAGCTAATGCTAATGGATTTATCTTATTTTAGATTAATCCTTGTTTAAAAGATTGGCTTATCGTTTTCCTCCAATCAAAGTTTATAGAAAACCTTATATTTTTCAACTTATCTATGCATTTGAGTTGGATTTAAACTTTAATGTTGAGGTGGTCAAAGAATTCCTGTAATATTTACACGGTTTTCCAGAAGTGCTCATTGCTGTGGGACACCTAATTGACTCTTTCTTACGTGATATCAACTTAATGTAATGGGAAATGGACTCTATGGCATCCTTGTTGGACAAATCTAACAGGAATTTCCTAGAGTCCTATCCGAAAAGGATGGCGTATTTTTCAATTTACATCATATAAAGTTCCCATAAGAAGGAGTCCAGGAAGTGTCCCACAACTATGAAAACCCCGGGAAAACTCTATTTAATCATAAGTTACTTACAATAAAAACAAATAATCTTATTTAGTTATCTTATTTTAGTTTTATACTATATATTGAAGCTAAGGCCCCCACATAACTTATTCTCATATTTGCTTTTGGATCGACAAAAAAAGCTAGTCATAAACGAGGCGCACAACGGTACGATGTCTCATGCCATCTGTTTCAGTAAAAATACTTGTCAAGTATTCTCTTTTAATTTCTTGTAAAAAAAAGATTTTACACAACACGCTCCACAAAACAGGGTAAAAAATAATCCATTCAAAGACGATGACGATTAAGTTGGCGTAAGTCTATTTTAATGGATATTTTCCACACCCAACCCGGCATGTAACAAAGCACATCTTCAAACATGAAACACAACTCAACCGCCGAGCCACCGTAGGCAGGCTTCCAATATAATCACATAAATCAAAGCAAAACGCAATCGGAATCTGACGGCAAAGGAACGAGCCGTAACCAACCAACCAACCGGTCCGCCCCGACAGGCACGCTTCGCTCCGTTTTCCCCCGAGGGAGGAGGGTGAGTTGAGAAGAAAGGGAGTCGAAAAAATACACCAATACAGCAAATAACTTAAGAAAGAGGATTACCTTCGAGCCTGATTTGAGCATTTCGGTGTCCTCCGTTGTTGGCATTTCCTGTCACCCTTCGTTCCCGTTTGTACCCCACACCTCGACCCTTTTGCTTTGTACCTAGGCGGTTACTTAGTCCTTAGTATACTATTTCAAGCAAGCAACCACAGAAGAAGAAAAAAAAACGACCCGCGTGATCAATGCTATTGGAACCGTGGAACAGTGGTACATTGTTGTCTCGTTGCATGTGAAGTGGAGCCCACCAAAAAAAAGCTGCTACAGCAACAACAACAACAAGCAACAACAACGAACAGTTCCCATTACATCGGATCGGGGAGCAAAAACAAAAAAAAATGAAATGAAAGCAGTAGCAGCGCCCCGATTCGCTCCGCTCCATTTAGCCCCGGTGTTCGCTTTCATTTCGCACTCTCGAGACATGGGCAACTGTTGGATCGTGTGGCAAATTAATTGGAAGCCATGTTACCACCTCTAGCGGCCGCCATGCATTTCTGCGTGTGTTCGCCCGCAAAGATCGTGCACGGTGTGATTAACTTGACGAAGGGTTTGCTAACCGCCGGCACTGCTAGGAAACTGCTACTCGGATCGGCGGGGTGGGTGCGAGGCGCAAAACGAGATGAAAATCTGCTTAATCCTTTCATCCGCGGTCCGGCACACGGTCCAGCACCCGACAGTGGTCAGCGATGAGAGAAAATGATTAATTAGCTGTGGCGTAAAGTCAAGCGATACGTTTACGCATTTATCAAGCAGGGAAATAGAGATGTAACGCAAAACGGGAGACCATGTCCGACCGGCTGATTGTTTGATGTTGTTGCGATTTTAATTAGAATCATGTTGCATTGCTTTGTGGGTTTCGTTTTGTGTTAGATTATAAGCTATTTTATACAGATTTTAATTGTACTTTGTTGAACGGCTTACAAATTGTTGAAGCTTCGAATGTTGCCTACGAGTGTTTGACTCGGAAAATCAATCAAAACGTCCTTTGTTTTAATTTCGAATAAAAGACTCTTACATTGTTTGCAAAAAAGCATCTTCGTAGAATCGGATTCCTAGTGAACAATTCAGATAAATTGTTAAGTTCTTTTGAAATTGTTTAATTGGGTTTTTGATAGTTCTCATATTCTCGCATTTCTTTTTAATTTTAAATTCGTTGAACCTTGTTTCGTTGATTTTTTGCAAACTTCATGAGATCGTCAATCGTTCTATATTTCCTTTTATAAGATTCTTGCAATATGCGGATGACGTTAAAGTTTTTCTTCCTATATCTTCTAAAGCGTATTATCTTGTCCTTCAATGCTGGCTCTGTAAATTCTCTTCATGGTGTGCTTCTAACAGTTCTGTGTCCTGAAAAATGTTCTGCCTTGCCTTTTTTCCGAACCACTACATGTATATCACACGTTTCTAGACCCTGTGATGCCCCTATTCCCCATGTATCTTTGTCTAAAGATCTTGGTGTATTATTTGATCCGAGTCTCTCTTTCAAAGAGCATCAAAAAGTCATCAATCAGGCCAACAACTGGTTATTTGGTTATATTAGTCGTTGCCTTAAGTCCCTTTATTATTGCTGGGTCCGTCCGTGATATATTCCTATATCATCTGGTCTCCTGTCCAAGTATCTCTGCTCCAAAGGATTGAGAGGATCCAGAGACGATTTACAAAGATTGTATTTCGTAGGTCACTGAGTCATCAGTCTATTCCCTTTTCTTCGTATGACGATAGATGCGCTCTGTCATGCCTATCTTGGAACACTGCTTCTCGGTCTCTCAGGCTCCTTTCGCGGCTGGCCTGTTGCTTCATACGATCGAGGCTCCTTCCCTTCTGTCTCCTGTACATTGTTATGCTCCTTGTCGCACCTCAAGTTATCGTTTTCGTCTTCACATACCTATATGTCGTATACGTTTTGTTCGCAATGAGCCATTATTAAGAGCTATTTCGTCTTTCAATAGTGCCTCAGATCTGTTCGAATTCAACCTATCACTTCCCGTCAACCGATCCCTTCTTCGCTCCTTTTTCATATCATAATCTTCTTCCTCCTATTTTCCGTCCTTTTCTTAATCCCTAATTATTGTACGCTTTATTTAGTAAGCACTAATGCTGTACCCCTACGTTACCGAGCAATTAAAAAAGAGAATTATCGAATAAATGATATCCTTTTTGTAGTCTCACACTTGTACCTTTCATTTCAACTGTTAAGCGTGCATATTCCAACCATCCAATAACATAACAATCTCTCCAATCTCCAATAACATAGATTTTTGTTTTCAATTGCTACTTGTTTTAAATTTACAATGCTGTTCATTTCCTAAATCACGTGCAATCTTATCAGTGCTCTCATGGAATGCAAACTAGCAGTTGCGAAATCTTTTCTCCCATCCCAATTCCCAATGCTCTGCAACAGCTGGATCCCAAGCATCCCGAAATGCGTCCCACGCCAAAGCGGCTCTGTCGTTCCAGCTGTGCGCGGCCGGAAGAACGTTGCAAAATCAACCATTCATCAAATTCCGCCTTTCTTCATCTTATTCACCTGAGCTGCTTCTACCACCTGCCACCTGTGCACCAGTGCGAACAACTCGCTACGCTACGCCATCAGCTCGAGCTCTAATCCGACTAAGCAGAACGATATCCGGTGAACGCACCTCGCTTCCATCCAGCCCATCATGCGCAACACAAGCATCAAAGCTAACAAACCTTCCCCGCCCACAATCCGGAAACGAGGAAACAAAGCACGACAAGCAGGAACCGGGGAAAAGAGGTGAAAAAATCATTCCTCTAGAACTACCGGTTCCACCGGAAAAGCCGAGCAAGCGTACTAAATCCCGCACCGAACACGGAGCACGGCATGATGGTGCACGTTCGATCCGGTCGGAACAATGCGTCGCATCAAGTGTGTTGCAAGGCGATAAGATATTACAACACTGATCGGGAGGAAGTGCAGCAGTGTGGTGGCAGTAGTAGCAGTCGCAGCGCTGCAAGCACAGTCAGGTGGGACAAATCAAATGACAAGTATTCTTTGAAGCGAGAAAAGCGAGAGAGTGAGAGAAAGAGGGACACAGAAAAAAGTGTGTTACCAGAGCCGGCTCGGTCCGGCACCGTCTGATCGTACACGCTTTGCTAGAGAAGTTTCCGGTTCGCTTCCATTTCCATTTCCAGCTGACAGAGTGACTGGTAACCCCCAGCATCCACCCTTCCCACGGTCGTCTAGCCCATGCTGGAAAGTTGAACCACGTGCAAGGAATTTGTAAGTTTTTCACGCTTCTTTTGTTAGTATATTTTAGTCGGTTGGTGCCTTTTTCTCCTCGGTCGGTGATTGGATTGTTGTTGTGCTTCTGTTGTTCTCCCGTTGCTCTCTGTTAACACTGGCAGGTAAATTGCACAGCAAGTCATATTGAATATCTTGAATACTCCGTTTCCCCTTTCCCCATCAATGGGGCGATAAACATCGGAGGCCGAATCCAAGTGCCGGTGGGGAGAAGTCACAACGACAACCGATTGTCGTAGCTCAGATTGCTTTAGCTTGATCGACCCCTTCTACCCAGTGCACATGCATGGCTGTATGTAAGATTGAAGCAACTTTTTCGCTGCCCTTCCCTTATGTTTACTTGCGGGTTCTTCGAAGAAACTTTCCTTTTCGCCCGAGTTGCTGAGTCCACTTGCCAAGTTCCCAGAAGGGGGCTTAGCACCGTTGGCAGCTGCTTCAAGTGGAATCGATTTATTTACACTTGTACAAATATTCACACCCTTGCCTGCTGCTGTGCTCGTGTTTGTGTCCCTGCGATTGTCTTCGCCATTCCCTCTGTGCCCTATTGCTGCCAACGCCCCTTCTTGTCAGGGGGCGACAACACAATCGTGACACGTGATGCGTGACTATCACCATTCACCGTGATGGCAAGTGTGTTACGACGAGCGTACGATCCTCCTGTTTGAATGACTCAACTGCTCAAAGTGTCATTTCAAGTAAGAAAAAGCTTCCCTTTTTGGTGTGGAGTGTTTTAGAAACGGCAGGGGAGACCAGACCGTGTCACCGGAGAAGCATTATCGGCTTCAACAACTTTTCGCTTCCAGATTTGCTGCTGACATGAGCTCTTCAGTGCGCACCCGTTTCAATGGTGCCGAAGAGACGAATGTGGTGTGGAATCGCTCGTTTCACTTGTTGTTTCATTCCCTTGGAAATGAAACCATCCCATTTCGCCACTTTGCTAAACGGGTAATGGTTCTGAAAATCGACCACTTCAAGGTGAACGAAAAGGCGTAACGTTGCTCAAGCAAAACGAACAAAAAAACTCATAACATGCACAGGTGGCTATGCTTCAAAACCGCAAGCTCGCGATCAGTTTTGCAGCGAAGGCAGAGCCATAGGCTCTTTCTTTTGCAATCGATATCGGGCTGAAGGGTGATGTAGTGGACCTTGTTGAATGTAGCTACAGGCATCCGTTTTCCACCATTTCCTCTAGCATCTACCATTTTATCAATGATCGCTGCAAGCCACCATCCATCACGGGCGTGATACGTGCGTTAGTGATTGATGAGCACGGTCCGGTCTCGTTTGGCTCTACCGCTCCGGTGTTCCATCTTAACGTCAGCCACATTAATTAGGTAGAATGGTTTAGATGGCAAGAGAAGGAGTGAGTAGATTGATTTCAACACATCTGTGCGGTATCTTTGGACGGGTGCGTTTGATCAAACGCTCTTTAATTAGGTAATTCAGGTTACACGGATGAAGACGAGACGCCAGAGAGGAACTGCTTGCCCATCTTTAATGAGCTTTTTTCGATATTAATTACAAAAAATAATCACTTGTTTTCTTTTTCTAGCCAGTAAGCTGAAATTTCAGCTTGTTACTGGAACAATATTCATCATCCGGGTTGTATCCAGTTGACAATTACGTTCCATCCACATTGAATATTAGCAATTGTGTGCATTCTAAAATCGTTTTGTTAGTGAGATTTTGACAGCCGCCAGCTGTTAAACGCCTTACAAAAAAGCTTACTAGTATCGGAAAACCTCCCAATAATTGAAAGCTGAATCCATCCCTTGATAAATGTAACTATTTAATAACTGTTTACCATGTAAACTTTATTTAGGTGTTGGAATCATTTTATTCCTAAGCGGCTCAATTCAAGAGCTAATGTGGTTGTTTAATTAATCAAGTTGCGATTATTTTTCAATTGCACATAAATCAAATCATCGATTTTTAATTAATTAAATAAGTTCGAGTTTTGTCCTTGCGCTTATAAAATAACATCAATCTTAAGGCCATCAAACTCTTCCATTCGTATTTGCCTCCATTCGTGACAAGCTGCCATTTGCACGTTACTGGAATTAATAAACATTCAACAATCTAATTTTACTCCAACTACCACCACTTTGATCTTCAAACGCATCAGCAACAAAACTTCAAACGGTTCATCAAACACGGGAACTCTGCCACGACAAACAACTGTACAAAACTTGTCCCTTCCGGGAGCCGCACCGAGCGTCGAACTAAACTTGCTCCGCCTCCATTTCCGTAGGCTGTGTATTGAGGCGTACATTAGTTACAGAATGTACAGAAAATCAATTAAACTTTTCGTAGCATCTGCATGTATGGGACGGACCCTTGCCAAACCCACCTGCACAAGCACTGACGGCCAAATGACGAACAATGGCTGCTGCTGCTGCTGTTTGATCCCATTGTCGTGGTACGCCCTCGAAACTCGCTGGACAGTGTATTGTTTTAATGAGACAACTTTTAACGCTCTACAGCGGCAATAACAGCAAAAGACAAATGAAGGGAGCTAGTTGGAGCAATGTGCAGCGAGTAGCAGCAAATGTTCAAACTTTACTGGTTATGTTCACGCAGCCGCCCGGTGCAGTGTCGGGCGTGTTTTGCATCGTTTTGTAGGAAGTTTTTGTGATTTCTTCACTTGCCGATGGTCTTTTCATTGAGAATGGATACATTCAAATTATGTTTGTATACAGCCACGCAGGTAATAACAAACAGTTTGTGGAAATTACTGTGGAAAGAAAACAAAAAACTTGACAGCATCATCAATTATGTTCTTTTCCTTAATTTATAGACTTGCTACCGTATTTTACATCATTAAAGGATACTCAGTGCATTCTGCTTTTACTCGTATTCCTTCTTTTGCATAAGCCTCATGTAGTTAGCTAAGCTCTCCTGGATGTTCGGTCACTGAATGCATCTTTCCATTGAAAATCAAACTATAATGTACATTGTACCTCAAATCTCTATCAATGTCTGCAATTGAATATTAAAGTAATAAAGACTTTTTAAAGCAGTATAGATTGAAGCCGTTCTGGTGGTACAGTCGTCAACTCGTACGACTTAACAAGCATGCCCGTCATGGGTTCAAGCCCGAAATGAACCGTGCCGCATACGTACGACTGACTATCCTGCTATGGAGTGAATCAATAAGTCTCTGAAAGCCAAGCCCACAAGTAGTAGGTACAGGCAAGCCTTGATCGACAACAGTTGTTGTGCAAAAGAAAGAGAAGAAGAAAAATAGATTAAAGCTTAAAGAAACAAGAATCAAGAATTCAGAGAAGTTACAGACCAAACACAATTAAGCCGACATGATAATAAGACACAATTAAAGAATGGATCGTTGTACCCAAACGGCATCCGAATGTCAGTAAATGATGCATGACTCCTGCAGCACACTGCCGGCGGGTAGGATAAGAATTAATAGGAAGGTCGAACCAGATAAAGTTTCTCCTGAATTTGCAAAGAGCATTTGGAGCCGTATACTTTTTTCTCGATTTGTAACTAAAGAGAGACAAATCTGGAAGAAACGTTTTGATATTGAATATAACTGTTTTGCCTTTTGGCTCTTTTTTGTTACGCTAGCAAACCTGTTCCATTTACATTTCCATTAGAATCACATTTATCAATAATTTGATTCAAACAAAATAAATACATTGCACATTTTCATTCCTAAGACAGAAAGGCAAATGACATGCTTAAAGTCTTGAGAAAAATAAACTAATAACAACTTGGTATCCTTAAACGCCTCCTATCCTGTCCAGATCATCCCATTTTGCAATAGCTGTTATTCAATGAATGTCACCGTATGTCATAGTATCATTAAAATCAATAACCACCTTGGCTTGGTGTCCGAGTGACCTCCTCACATTTGTCCACCTTACCACACCGAACACCCCAAAAACTTGAATTTATAATCTCTCCAAACCTGGTGGACCACAGACGCTGGACACAATCTGTACCTGTGTTGATGTACAGCACTGCTGCTTCTGTTAACTGTTTTCAACAGGTAGTGCACCGAGGCTGCCCGAAACCCCTTTTGGAAGCTCATACATTACCTCGCTTATCTTGCTACTGCCGCTCTAACTCTTCATAAACACGTAAACAACAAACAGAAGCCACACAGCCACGGCTGTGGAACGATATCGAACGTTTCCTTTACCTTCCCACCTTCCCTTTTGCTCCCTGGTCTAATCGAATAAGACAGCGCACCGAAGTGCACTAAGGCTGGCGTATGTTTGTGCACACAAACACACACACAAACACACACACTGTATATTTCCTTCCCTAAAATGTAAATTTACCACCATAAAGCATGCTTCCGTACGCCCGCAAACATACATTTCCGCTTCCTGGTGTTGGTCGTTCCGGTTACGCCACGTACTAGACCACGGGATCAACTGCCAAACCTCAACCCCCTTGGGGCAAGAGTCAGGAAGGTGGAAGCGTAACGCGGGGAACAAAGTTTTTTTCCCCTCTTCCGAGCGATACATCCTTCCATCGCATCGGGTCGGCAGCCCCGATTGTGCAGTGATTCAGCACGGCAGCGTAACAACATGACAAGGGCATTACAACCCACGGCCCATGGTCGCCGCTGGAGCCTGTCAGCTGCAGCCCGGAACTTGCACTTATTGTCCACCTTCAGAGATGTCGGTTGGGATGGGAAATCATAAAAAAAGCGCTTTTGGCACTACAGTCCAACTACACGAGAGAAGAGAAGAGAGAGAAGAGAGTTAGAAGAGAAAAAAAACGACTTGCAAATGTCCGACCCCTGGGCTGGAAAAGTGGGAAGCCCACCGGTCAATGGGGCGACCGAGCAATGGCCACCGTTTGCGAAACGTCAAGTCACGGTGAACTTGCCGGCTTATGACGCGCTTGTTTTGCTGCTTGTTCACCGTTCAGTGGAAGCTGCAACATGTTTACGGCTCCCCGTGTGCTGGCAGCGATGGCGATGGTGTCAAACTTTCTTGTGCAGTTTTTGTACAAGCGTTTGCGTGTGTGCCTTGACTCAACATGGGAAAAAAAAGCTGCTTTTCAAACTGTCACTGACCTGAAGAAGTACGCTGCACGTGGTGTGTACCTCGGGTACCGTTTTGCGCTACCATCGAGTAAGACGCTACCGGCGAACGAACCAAGTCAACGGCCTGGCGGCCGGGCTGATTAAGCATTTATGCTAATTAATTAGTTTCACCTTAATTCTTGTTTACTGCTAATACGCAAAGTCTGCCCCTTCATCGCGTTGTTAGTGACCTTGCGGAGCGAACGCAGTAACAAAAGCGAGGCAACATATTATACTCGAACAGCAGCAACCTGGTACCACCGACCAATCAGTGTCGGCCCTTGTTCACCGGAACAACTTTACGACCTGCCCACACGGGAACGGGCTGGCCAACTATAATCACATCCGGTGGCAGCGCTGGTAAAAACGCACGGAAGAAGCTATTAATTCCAATTATTTACAACTCAACCGAACGGGATAATGTGCGGCCTGATGTGAACGAGGCCCGGTCAACGGGCCGCACCCAATCAACCGAGCTTCGTTGGTTTCACCCCAAGCGCCCGGACGCACAGCCTGCCAGTACGATTACGCTTTGATTGAACCGTTTGATTTTAGCATCACTCTACTCCCTTTTTTCTCTCCATCTCTCTCTCTTTTCTCCCACTCATATGTCAAGTGTTTGCCGTTTAATTTATCTCATCAATGAACGTTTACCGCAGCTCTCATTTTTTGTTGGTACCATCACATCCCATCAAATTGGGCCCATTTTCTGTGGCTTACCTGTTATGTTTCCTCTTTTCTGTGCTTGACTAAATGGCCACGGCCAGGGGAGAAAATTACAGCTGTTCTGGCTGCAAAAAAGAACGGATAAAATTCATCGTTAGTAAATTTGAAGAGTTGATTGAAAGGAAAATACTTCAAAGTGGAATAGTTTTCTACTTGAATAACAATTTTAGCTATTTTTTCTGATTGTAAGCAATTACTACTACTATCAAATGTATATTATTTTGCCTTTGGGCTTACACATTGATTTCATAATCAGTATAAGTTTTCCAAAAGCCAAAATTTTCTCGAGTTAAACTATTATCGTTGATTGAGCAATGTTATTTTCTGAATATTTCTGACCAGTTTTTGAAATTTATAGGGCAACATTAATTAAATTTATATTTATATTTTATATCTATCTCAATTTTATACCTTTCTCTTGTTAAGTCGAACATGGTGGACAAGTATACACAAATAAATAAATATATTAATGTAAAGTTTAGGGGATTTTGTTACAGAGCCAAAGTGTTCACTATCACAACATATTTTTATAAAACAATATAAAATAACATTTATTTATTTGCTTCTATTCCCCTAATTTTGTCCATCTAATCTTTGATTCTCTTAACTGTATCGAAATTGCTCAGCATCAGAAATATTTCCCCATACCACCCTACAATTACAAAGCCCTCAGAGGATTAAAACAAACATTTCTCTTCAAAGTATGAATTAATTTGAACCATTTCAACGAGCCTTCGAATGTTTGCATATTTTTATTCACATAGCGCAACTTAGATAATTCAGCAATGTTACAAACCCAGCGAAAGTTACGCACCCTTGTTATCACGGCAATGCGCCACTAACAAGCCCCATTGATGCAACAAAATTGAAACTTAATGGGGAAAAACTGCCACTTTTCACGTTTCCAATTGGTACATCCCTTTCTTCCTACCTACCAACCCATACTTGCCTCCTGATGACCTTCCATAAAGAGCATAGTGTATAAAAATCAAACCCTGCTTGCTCACTGTTGCAGCAAATTCGAGCACCATCCAGCGATTTGCTCTCCAATCAGCAACAGCAAAAAATAAACCATTACCCTTTTTCCAATGCTTTTCAAAATTGTTCTAATTCTTTGCATCGCTTTTCGCACAGCCCGATCGGATGCATCACTTTACAAAGGGATGTAAACGATCGCTTTGCACATTCCAATATCGGGGGCAATATCGACGCATTGATGGGTAAAATATTTCCACACTAAAACCGATTCCGGGGCTCGTTTCACACACATTTCCGTTGCAGTCGCCTCTCTTTTTTTTTGCTTTCATTTTCCTCGCTTCATTCATTTTAGCTTCACATTTCGCGTGGCAGTGGGGTAAAAAGCGCACACATTCACGTCAAGGCACATCAAACCATCAATGTCATACGCTTAATTCCCGACCTCCCAACGGTATTCAATTACGCATCGCTGATGCCGCTGTATGCTTCTGACCTTTTTTATATCTTGTGATTAATGTAAAAACGTGCTCGTAAAAATGAACGCGCGTTACAAGCTTCAAAACGAAACCAAAAAAAGCCGTACCTCGTATCAACTGAGCTTTTTTCAATGCGCAATCAACCGGCATTGTATGCGCGCAGTATCTGGTCCCGGTAGCGTACTTGAACGCTTTGTAAATCATTCCGTTCTGTTACACCAAATTGCCGATTTCAATATTAATATCATCGATCTCCCTAGTCGGAATGAATGCCGAACCGCACACATCCGCTCTGAGCAACGTTCGAAACCGACGTCAATAAATGATGAATCGAATGGTCTGAGCTCGCGACAGGGCCGAGTCTGTGAGTGGTCTAGTGGTCTAGTGGTGAGAGGTTTTCTCGCATCAAACAGAGTCGGTTGAAGCATTTCGATCGATCGAATGATAAATCTTGACCACGTACAGGCTCGTACAGGTTGATTCGTGTAAATGCTGTCAGGACAAGTTTGAAAGGTCCCGACAGACCCATGTGGACCGTAACAGCAAACAGGCCAATCAGGTTAGGGAATCACGCTCAAGAATGGATTTGGTTTGGATATGATCATTGTAATTTCTTGTTTACCCTTCAAGCAGTAAACACAGAATATGTTGATCATCTCTAGCTGCTTGATTTGTAGAGTGGTTCAATCAAACTGCTTAACGAGCTGACGAGTTAGTCAAACTATCGGAGTCAGGTGTTGATCGAAACAAGGGTAGTGATGTTTATTACTCACCCAAAGCCCTAGCTGTAACAGGAGAACTGCCTTACGTGCTTGGAGTGGTGACCAACGATGCAGACCCCCATTGCCCACCCGAAGTGTGGGCGATAGGACCAAAGGGATCGCGTCGCACCACGGAAAGCAGCGTAATAAGCAGAATCAGTAGACCAGATCGCCGCAGAAGATGCGTCGTGACCCAGGGTGCAACCGCACACACGACTCCGCAAGAAGTAATACGCACCACAAGCGTACCGGCCGAGTTGGGTGAGTCGGAGAGGGGGATGGAATATGCTCACTCTTCGTTAACAAAAAAAAAAAAAAAAAAAAGCCCTAGCTGTAAGACAAATCAATAATGATAATCAAAATAAGGCTAAATCGAAGCTCACAAAGAAAATGGGTGGTAACGTTCATCTAAAATCTAAACGATTTCAACAATTTATATTGCTTTAAAAAAAACAGGCTTTATCACGACTATTTAAACTTTCCAACATTCCATTACTATGAATGCATTTTAAACCCTGGTGGCCCTGTAGTATCTAAAGCGGACTCCATGTGGCAGTTTGTAGACTTCGTACAAGCCTGTTCCAGCATCTACAACATCTTGGTACTATTAGACAACTCTCAGAGCATGGACAGTAATCCAACTTCCGAGTGGTCGACGAGTCTGAGTGACTTGAGGTTCCAATGGAAGCTGAAAATGAAACCCGGGGGGCATGTAGCTACTTTGCTGCGTTAGCTTGGCCGGGAAGTTGTTGCAACCATCCTGACAGGGAAATAGTACCTGGGGAACATGAACAAAGATATTAGGAAGTAGAGCTCGCGTCCAATGACTTCACAGCGACAAGCATTTGACGCCAAAACTCAATGCGACGAACTCAAGCAAATTTCGGCAGAATTTTTATATGACACTCTAATACGTGAACCGGTAAAAACATACCCCAGGTATGTCGCAAGAGATTTTTCAGGATTAATATGATGCAACAGCTCTATAATTTGGTCGCGAAAACGCCGACACGCATGTCTTCGTCCGATTTTTTCGGATAACTGACGGCAGGTACCTCGCAAGGTCATAGATTTATTTTTGCAAGTAAGCTTAAAAAATTACCTTTACCAAAGGATGTTCATGGAAAGAAATCCTCTCACTTATGAATGTTATGAAAAGATTCTACCTGAATCAAACCATGTGAGACAATAACGAGCAATCTTACGTTAAATTAATAAAATCAATTTGTTGAAAAACGTTCCAACAGTGCATCTAAATTGATGACGTTTAGCAGCAATTACCTCAACATCCGAAATTAAACTGAGCTTTATTTTATTCAAGCTACAAGAACAATTTCATAAAATATTGAGCTGAAACGAAGGCGTTTGGAATTGTATTCTCCGTTTTCTAAAAAAAACTCCTTTTAGAGCTACAGACAAAAAAGACGCCTTCAGGCTTGATTGCCAAACGGTTCGGGGTTGATTTGCCTCGTGCTTAATTTATAACGCTCTCAAAACACCCCAGAAGCTACCACTACTACCGAACACACACACACACACACACATACAATCAACCACAATCTACGGAACCAGGTGGGCCGAAAAGGACGAGCTCATTCTTCATTGATGTGCGAAAACCACCGCCAGCAAACGAGCACTTCTGTATTCATTTCAACTCTTATTTATATTCATTGTTGCTGTACGCGCGCGGCCTGGCCTCGCCTCGCCGCCGTACGACAAAAGCCTCGCGCGCATTGACCGTAGTTGAGTAGTGGCTTCCGCAAAATAAAACGCTCAAGTTGTTCGACTCAATTTCCGCCCTTTGGGTGGGAGCGCGACCATGCAAAAGAGTGCGCACAAATGGCGTTAACGGTGGTGCGCCATGGTATCGTCGGCCGGTGCACGGGGAACGATAGAAACCCCCCCTCTCCTGCGGCCCTTAAAATTTAGCCACCCTCACTAAATGTGACCAAAAGTGGATGCGCCAGATTGGGCGCATTATTTTTCACTCGCACACGCCCAGACCTTTTAACCCCCTCCCGAAAAAAAGAGGCGAAAGAAACGAGGATCCTGCCTTGCCTTTCGTGCCTGCGTGCCAACGCGCACCCTTAGGAGTCGGTTCGGTTTCACCCTCAAACCACCTGACAAGTGGAATGAAAATTGAAATGGCACACTGAAAGGGCAAGAGTGAAATTTGATTTTTCCCCGCATGCGACCAAGCGCGATATAAGACGACGATATAACGGAAAGGCAGGGGAGGGGAGGGCACAAATAAACTGCACCGGAAACTGTGGGCCGGCTGTGTCAAAAGATATTAAGGATCCCTCTCGCTCTCGCTCTCCCACTCAGCTAACATCCCCGCTGATTACTGATTCCAGCTACCAGCACAGCCTTTATCTTGTGCTCCAATTTTATTTTTATCGACGCTGAGCAAAATTTCGTAGAAACGAACCGTTCGTCCAGCATTTATGCAAAGGCAAACTTCACCCGTGGACTTGTGCAAATATAGAAAGAATGCTAGAAATTGAGCAGTAGTATTGCCTGCAGGACATTTTCATTGAAACTAGCGTTGCTTTGAATATGATTTTAATGGCCTTCCCATTCGGTTCGGTTCAGCACGCAAGGGGCAAGCGGGAACGGGAACATTCAGCGAATGCTTTATAACATTGGCGACGAAATTGAATTCCCCCTCCCCCCTCGAACCATTCTTCCATGCCCATTGTAATGAATGCCAGCTCCAATTAGGGGACACAGATTATAGTCGAAACGCCCTTCTATGTGCGCGCTCTTTCTCCATGACACTGTACTGGGTACCGGCCCCGATGGCTTCCCGATGCTCATTTCGATGTGAATGAGCCAGTTGCCGGAAATCTGTTTGGAAATTTGAGCAAAACATTGTTACGCTCGTAAAAATGAACGACCCCAAAATGGGCGCTGGTTGTCGTCGCCGTCCCGGAAGATGGAAAATTGGAAATTTCTGTCTTGAAACACCAGGCGCCCCCATCGCATCGCTGTGAGGGGGGTCTCCATCTCCTCGCCATAATTGTACCGAATAGAGCTGTCAAAGCGACACATTGTTGGGGTGCAATTTCTGTCGTCAGCAGAAGCCACCGGCGCTCCGGGACCGTCCGAACCAATCAATTGCTGTCGGGCTTTTGTTGATCGTCACTCTCGCCCCACTCGCCGTCGTCAAATGGGGGAGCCGAATTTGAACACACTCTCGACACAAGTACGCTTTCCAGCTAACAAAAGCGTGCAGCAAATCGTCACCGACGCTTCGGCTTCTCCATTTGACAGCTTTATTTAGAGGCTCACTTACGGTCCCAATCACTCCTCACAAGGCGGACTGCAAATGTGCGAACCAGCAATAGCTCGACCGCTCTGCGACTAGTGAAGATGTGACACGACAAATTGCCCGACACGAGCATTAAAAAACACACACACACATACACATACAGCAACAACCCACTCGTCGTTTTGTAATCTCGTTCACTTCTTTTAAATGTTTACCCCAATTTTAAACGCTCTCAATTAAAAACAAGCCCACTCTGTTGCGGACGGTTGGAGTTGTTTGACTCAACACGATTGCCGAAGCTCACCCGGGGCGCACATCGAAGTGAGATTTCGCGCCCCCCTTGTGGCCGTGCTCTACGCTGTGGTTAAACAACACGCCCCATCACAAACAATACTACTCGAAACTTCACTCCATCACACAGGGTGTTTCGGGTGAGGTCACTCGAGAAGCCTCAAGCGCAGCGCGTGTGTACTCTACAGCTCTTTGCGGGTGTGCTTCGAGCATGCTGCCCTATAACCCTCGCTCTCGAAAGCTCTCTGTTGTCCGGGGGGGTGAGTGGCACCACAATGGGAAAACAATAAATAAAACGGCACGGTATGAACAACGTGTTCGAAAAGGGTAAGGCCGGTTAAATATTTTCCGTGTCAAGCAACGGGCGAACTGGCCTGTGTTTTTTCGTCGCTTTCGAGCTCGCGAAATAGCAAACATTCAAGGGGCTAGTAGTGCTGGTACACTGCTTCGTTTGCGCTTGCGATGCTTCGGCACTTAAACGAGAGCTGTTGGAAAATGAATGTTCATGCCTGAAGAAATTTATTTTAAAAACACATACACAAACGCACCATGTTTGCTATCCACGTATGCAGTGATGCTTACGGTATCTCGCATCAGCATTTCTGCCACAGCAGAGCAGACCGTTTGCTGGAATGAGGGCGCCCACTTGCCACACGCTTCGCTACGCTCTATTTTCTTTGCCACGTGAACAAATTCCAATAAAGCCTTAAAATATAAATACTACCACCACTGTACGTTGCTGCAATGTAGCCAAATAAGCTTCGCCATCTCTCTTTTTGCCGTCTTCAAACAACGCGCCACACTGGAGCTCATTAAAACCGTATTAATATTATTCCTTTTTCTTCTTTCTGTGTGTGAGTGTCTGTTTCGAAAAGCTTTCAAGTAATAAGCATTGACCAGCAAGCAAGAGATGGTAACAAAACTGCCGCCACCGGCAAACCAACACACGCATTCTCTCGATCGTGTGGTTTTATTTGCTGTTTGGCTGCTGTTGCGTTTTCATATCAAACCGAGATCCGCGTATTTAATTAGCAGACACAACACAGGGGCAAGCAGTGTTATCGTTGTTTTTTTTATATCTCTCTCCATCTGATCTGCTTTAGCACAAGACACGTGCAAGATCAAAGGCACGTGATGGCCTGGCTGAAGCTGAACCGGGCCTTCTTCTTAAAGCAAATAGACGTTCTGTTAGTTTTGCACACTTTTTTACACACACATTCGATGCCGGTGTGCCGAGGCTGAGGCTGTGTTTGACTACATACGGCAACAAAACAAATCGAACATATTTTTCGACGCACGGTTGCAACGTTTACCCAACAGTTAGCAGCAACTTTTCTCGTTTTTATTCTAAAACAAGACTGGCACTATATTTGTCCCTGGGTAAATATCAAATTCGAGATATTCAGCTAACGTGTTTCATTAAAGTTCCAACGACAAACACGACGCATGTAGATGAAAATAATGTGTTTAAGCAAAGTGGTAAGTGTTGATCCTTCTGCAAAATGGAAAACGCTCCTGGACCTGGACAGGAATGGACAGTTTCCGTCAGATCATTTTTTGATTGAACATGATTGAATATCTAACAGTGTTTTCCCCTTAACTAAACTACGAAAGTTATGAAACAGAATGCAATAATTATAGAAGGACCATACACATATTTAAGAAAACGATGCTCAATAGCAACAATGGAAAGGCAATTTTTACCATCAGAGAGCTTTAAACCCAAAACTGTAAGCCAATTTACTTGCTTTGGCTCCTTTCATGGGCTATTTCAAACTCCATATAATCATACTTGAACTAACTATGCATGAACTTTACCAACACTTACACTAACATTGCTTTTGCATGACAATGGTCTTCTCCAATAGAAGGAGAAGTTTTAAAGGAAGTCAGTTATCAATTTGTCTGGCATGGCATTACTTGTTCGTAAAACATTATAATATTTACTGAATGTAAAGCCTTTTGAATCATTCCCAAAATGTTCCCAATTAAAGGTTGTCCCCGAGATACCACTAATAAACCACTTATCTCTAATTTTCAGGTAAGTTGAATCACGCGGTTTGTAGCCAAAATATAGCTTATTTTAGTGTAATTTTCTAAGCAATGGGTTAATTAAACCAAACCAAAATTAATTACTTAACATGATTCTGATTCTAAAGATTACAATTTTGAATCGTTTTGAATGATTTTTAAAATTCGATAAGATGGGATGGGTCAAATCACTACTATTTGCTCCAAGCACTGTCAAATTAAGAAATCCGTGTATCTCCAAATCCGCGTATAAGAGATACCACGCATCTTGGGGACTAGCGGTACCTTGTTTCAAAAAATTGTAAAATATAATTGTTTATGTGCAAAAACAAACTGAATGACTTTTACAATACGTGTAGTCTGTGGTTATGTATCTTTTTCTCAAAATATCAACCGCTAAATATCAAAATAATTTGCCTTTAATCGTAACACCACCATTTGTTAAATAAACACTATGTATCAATCAATTTACTTTGAGTTGCCTGATCTTAACATACGTAACGAAACGTTCATCACACTGCATGTGCAAAATCAAATGGATTCTAAAGCCTCTAACACTAATTCTAATCTCTCTAAACTTATCATGGCATAGCTTACGATCTTGCATGCTGTTGAAAGCTTTAAGAAGCTTTTCAACTCATTTTATGTAGATTAACTTTAAGTCTATTTTTTCGATTAAAATTTAAACGAATTTTAATCATCTACAAACGTAAAACATCCAGCTTTCCCTCCCTAATATGCACCCTGTTTGTTACAGATCTCAGATTCCCCAGACCCACGTTTGAACGTTAAATTTCCCGCCCTATTTTGTTAAGTGCGTTGTTTGGTATTCTCCTCCTTCTCGTTGGTTCCTAGTGGAAAACGCGAAAAGCTGCTACGAACAGAATGTGTTTGTGTGTGCTTTATTTATCGCTATAACCCGCTGTCTAAGCCAGCAGCGACCGGACACTAAACCACAAAACCCCGAAATAGGCAAAACCCCAAAGCCAACATGCGAGTCGGTGTATGTGTGTGCACAAACACAGCCACACACACACACACACACACTTGCTCGGCATTTGCCCAACGAATGAAAACAACCCAAAAATCTCTACACCGTGTACATAGCTCGCCAAACATGTGTGTTCCAATATTTGTGAAAGATTGCCTCTGTAGATGTTTGCATGTATGTGTGTGTGTGTGTGCGTATTTAACCTAGAAAAAGGAATTCGCACCATTAGGTTCAAATGCTGCGAAGCTGCGTTTTCTTCCCTTTTTTGCCACGTAGTGTGTTCGTTCTCCTTTTCTGCACTCCCCTGTGACGCGATAGCAAATGTCGACTCAGTGTATGGTTTTGAGTCCTTCCTCTCCTATCTCTCTCTTTCTGTCACACACATACGCACACAGTTCCCCTCGTTTCAAACCCACAATGCAATTCGGTCACAGGCATTATAGTTCTGCAAGTGTTTCGCCCGATAAAACAAACCAAACGTTTGTACAAGTCGTCTTCCCAACGTGGTTGTGCCCTGCCCGTGCTGCACCCAAAATCTCCGCCGAGCCGCTGATTCGATGACTCCACTCGTTAACCTTTTGCGAGAACTTTGGCACCACTTCGGCCGGTGTCTGGGTGCCACTCTCGAGCAGGAAGTAGGAACTTGGCTCTGGGCGTGAAGACTTGCCCGCCCGTCCCGGTCCCGGGCACCATCCCGAAGAAATGCAACAACGACTCCGATTTCGCTTGCAATAAAAATGCACTGCGACAGCACAAGCTTTACTTGCCCCTTGCAGTCACTGTATAGTGTCCACTGTGGCACTGTGCTAGAGTATTCCCAGGATCAGCTTTGGCGGTAGATAAAAACGCCAAAGCGTTCGTTCAAAGTTCGCATGACAAAAAAGTTAATTAAATTCCGCAGCATTCGCTCACTCGCTACGAAACACAACTCCGGAACTTTGGTTCGGTGGGCTCGGTTGGCAACCGGGGCCATGTTTGGATCGGTTCCAAAAGTGCTAATCCTGATAATTGAAATTAAAAATTAACCGGAGCGCGCAACAAAAAAGAATACCACGCGTGAACAAGTCCATACACACAAATGCACTGGTCGTTCATTTGGCTGTGTTTTGCAGTTCGGAGTTTTCCGTTTTTTCATGTCCTTCGTGTGTCTGGGAATGTCCTTCACGGTTCAGCAGTTTGTAGCTTTAATCTTATTATTCCTAAGAGTTTTGCTTGCTCTGTAGTAATTATAAAATGTATATTTCTCAAATTAAATACAGACATGCCCTTTTTTTTACTCTGCCTGCTTTTCTCAAGCATCTTAAGCGTTGACCTCACTTTAAGCATCAAAATACCAAACATTCTACAAGCCATCATTCCACCTGACACCGTTCGTTCAACTTTCTCCCTTCCCTCCATCATAATGCCTCAAACCTCAATCAATTCTTCGCGTAGCTCAGGGACCAGCTGAGCCATAAAATTACTCACAAATAGTCTACGAAAGCTGGCTCGACAAAAACCAGCACTCCCATCCCTGCCCCATCCTGTAATGAACCGTCTGTGCTTGCCGGACCAATGCTTAACCCCGCACAATTCACAGTTCACTCACAGAATAGCTCCTCGCTTCAGCATTTCGTTCACCCACCAGAGGTGAGACTTCCCATTGACGGTAAGGTGAGATTTGCTCAAGATTGTCGCGTGACTTTCCACTTTTCCGTGTGGCTGAGCTGGAGCGTAATTACAGGCACTAATTAAGCTCCGTGATAGATGTCGATTCGAGCCGTCGCATGGTAGGATGGTGACGGTGGGTGCCTAGCCTAGCCTAGCTCCGCCTATAGCAGCTGTTGCAAGCACGGTAGGTGAACGCGTCCCGCGTACAATGGTTACAAGATTAAAGGTGTAATTATGAATCATCTCCAGCCTTCTCCGCCTTATCGCCTCGGCCTCCCACTCTTGATGGAGTTTGATGGGAAAGGCCGGTGGTGGTTATCGTGACGCTGTTGTCTCATCCTTAAGATGGCCGGATATCTCGGCGAGTGTTCAACGAAGACGATCCGACCTCCCCCGGCTCAAAACCGTCTGGGAGTTAACGATCTGGAAAAATGCGACACTGCGATAGTGACAGTACACAGGTGTGTATGTGTGTGTGTGTGTCACAGGATTGTGTCAGCCTCTCGGTAAACAAAGCTCGGCGTGGGGACTGTTTATCACACACACACACACACACACACACACACACACACACACACACACACACACACACCTGTAAAGGAGAGCTGTCCAGCAGAAATAGCAACAGAAGCACCTGGTGGTTCACAGCCATCTACAAGTTAATAAGACTACTTCGCTACCATGCCACTGTCATTAGCGTCATTATCATCTTTAGTAGATTGGAAGAGGTGCAAATTTAGATAGGTATTCACAGCTTTTCGGATAGAAAGAGATATCCAAGAATTGTTGGAAGTCATCGGATTGAGTAAGACAAAATTATTGCATTAAAAAAATTATATATTAAGCGATACTTTATCATTTTTAGGCATATCCTTAATCAACAGACAACAAATAATTTGAAAAATTAAGGCAAATATGGCAATATGCATCAATATCAACAACGTGTAGACCCAATAGCCCCTTCTGTCCTCCCAAGATAAAACAGAAACTCGATTGATAGCAAATGGAGCTAAATATCCAGGCGTACTTCTTTATGGGTAGAAACGAAATGGCCTAGATGCTGACCTTTTTACTAGGAAAAATGAAAAACTTTGTGACACCCGTCCGTCTTTATTAATAGCATCATTTTACAGGTGTCTGGGCAAGTTCTAGGAATTGTTGACGTTTGGCGAAGCCTACCGAATAATGCCACAACATTCATAATTACAAAGAAATTAGCAAAATTTGCATTAATTACTTTTAGGGTAGGAAAGGTAACACCACAATTCATTTATTAAAATCCAGCTCCGTCTACTTGCCGTTTGCGCGACTCGTTACACGGGCGTTGAAATGTGTTTTTGGGATTTATCACAGGGAATCTTGTAGCAATTGTTGACTTCAATCTTTTAAATATATTTCTATGATCAAACTAGCTGTTGAGCTATGCAACAGTTACAAACAGCGATAAAGATACCTATAATGATATTATATGAATTGCACATAAAGAACCCCTGATTGTTTTTGTGCAAACATAAGCTATCAGTGGCTTATTTTTATCCACACCTTGATAATGAGTACAGCGTAATAGGCAAATCAAGATGAAATTCGAATAGTTGCGTTCTTGGAGGCGACATGACCATCAATCAATTCTCAAGCTATGCTTATAAAACGATCCATGCGTATTTAACTAAACGCAAGCGTCCTCTGCCAGTGCACAAACATCCTCCATAAATCCATTCAATCATAACAGTACATCCTTTTACATCATCTAGCTACATGACCACTTGATCTGGGATTACCATCCATCCAACTAATCAATCTGCAATCACAACAGTACAGTATCCGGTGAGCTTACACCCTAATCCTGAACCTTTGCAACAATAGTACATGAAGATGTGTTTTCCTTTTTTTTTAAACATTTCCAACCACTGCAGTACACCATGCGACAAAGATAGAGCATGATGGTGACATGATCATAGCCTTAAAGGCTGTAAAACGGTTACGCCAGCCAAAAAGGTTTAAATTGAATTGAAGCTCGCTTTAACATGCTAAAGCTATCTACATTTATCTGCTGCAGTGTCAGGGCGTGTTTATGTGTCTATGGCATGTTCTTTAATATTTGATCATCTTTTAAAGGACCTCCAGCACACAAATGTTTGCCTTCTGCTCGAATGCTTCCACTGAAGGGCCTTAACGTTTGCCTACTTTAAGAAAGGTTCGTCTTCATTGTCTTCATTATTCAGGATACGAAACACACATACAAACGCGCGTACATATACAAATAATAGCTTCAGGTACGTACCTTCATTTGTCACGATTTTGTTCCTCCCTCGAATATCCCCAGAACCTCTCCCAAGCTACCAGCAATAAACAGCAACAGCACCACTCCCCGCAGTACACCGGGGCTGCCGACCAACGCTTTACGGCATGATGAGTGTGGTACGTACATCAAAATGTAAGCTGCAGCTGTCTGTCGTGGCAGACTTTGTGTACCGAAGCCGTGAGTGCGCTCGCTACAGCAATAGGGCGGACCGAATTGTCCGTTTTAAAACCAAACAGCAGCACTGGTTGACAAGGCTTTAACACAACGCAAAACTTTGGCGCTTGATGAAGTTCAAAGCCATGCCAGCGTTATCGCATCCACTCCGAATTTTGCTCCCCACTCACAAGAGCTCTCCTTCAGCCATTCCGGCTCAAGTGCCAGTGGCGTGTACCAAAAAACAAACCCATCGGTCCTTCTTGAGCCGTCATCTTGATTTCTCGTGCAGACGCACAAACCCTCCGCAAAGTCCCTCCGCGTGCCCGACCGCGGTGACTCGTAAATCTTTGTACGTGTCAGTGCCGAAAGTAACCACCCCGCGCTCGTCCCTTCACCATCCTAACACGAACAAAACCATCCATTTCAGCAATCTAGGAGAGTTTTTTTTTTCGAGGCCCTCACCGGAGCCGCCCAGTGTAAACGTTTTCACTAACGTAAACTAACGGCCGCACAAGCTATGTGGTTGCATCGGCCGACAAACTGTGGGACAACCGGCTGAGGCCAGCCGACCACCGAACGAACAACGCTATGAATCATTTTAATTTGAAGATATCTTTTGTGTCCTGGCAAACTACCAAACCCATTCCCGGCCATTAGCTACAAGCGCCTGGAGCCGGCCGTTGTTCAAAAGCGCTCGTGCTCTTCTGTGCTCGCTCCTGCACAGGTAGGGGGATGATGTCTTCGGCAGGTAAGAGTCAAATTTGTGGCGATACGATAGCCAACACGGGCAACACGGTTGTGGCATGTATTTTTGGGCACTCGTGCTCGTGCACACCGTCCGATGAATAGCTGAGTGCTGATGAAGAATGACTGCAGTTTATGCTTCACTCTTCACATCCACTTGAGCCCACCCGTTCATCTTCTCGCTCCCTCTGGCTCTCCCCCTAGTCAATGTCAAACGAAAATTTTGATTTACCATTGTGTCGAGAGAGAGCGCGCCATGCTTAAAAGTAAGACACACCCGCATTGTCTGGATTGTTGGGAAAGTTTTACTTTTATCGGTGCCAGGCACGAGTGAACCTTTCCATTTTCCACCGTCCAACACGAAAAACAACGCACGCACATACGAAGACACATTGGTGAAAAGTTTCATCTCGACGAACGCGGGAGCCCTTCGCCTTTCGAATGATGCACCCATGTCGTGTTTGGGTTTCATATTCTGACGAAACACATCTGGCACCGATGTGTGGTTGGGACAAACTTATGACGAATTACTACCACCCCAACCTCCGCACAGGCTGTAACGTTGGCCAAAGGGATATTTTAATTAAGGGAGGTTCTTCGAACACGCAAACGAGCCCATTAGCACAAAAATGTTCCTACTGAGAATGTGGAGCTTTTTGTTTTTACTATTGAAGTGCTTTGAAGGAATGGTAGAAATAAGGGAGATTCCATCACACTTGCTCTATTATCACACTAAAACACTGGCTTATTCCTACAGTGACTCAATGACATGTTGGTACAGCTGCATTGGATTGGTAGTTTAATGTAACTTGTGTTGATGGTGGAGCTTAGTTTTGTTTATTAAATTACTTTGCTATCTAAAGATTAAGCCATTTCAAAATATGTTTCTAAGCATCTATTGGGCAATTTTGAAACCAAAAATTGTACAACTAACCAAGCCAAAGGTCAATAATATGGTTCAAATGTAGAATTATGAATAATATTTCATTTGATTTATCTTAAATACATATCAAACAATTGTTCAAATATCATAATGTGTTCAACGTGCACAGCTTTGATCAAACTTCCTCTGTTTTCTTTTGGCTTTACACTCTATTCCTACGAATACATCGATTTGAGTCGATTTGCTAAATTCGTCGAATTACGAAGAATTCGAAGAATTGCCCGAAGAATTGCCCGAAGCTAAATTCGGGCGCTAGCGCTTGTCTTTGGCGACTTGGGAGAAAAAGTGGCATCAGATCATGTCCCTTCATTACCATCGGGACAATTGGATCATTCGGCAATCCTCGATCAACGTTACACGCTCACTCTCTATCCTAAACAGCATCTACGGCGCTCTCTGTCGACTTCCATAGAAAGCCTGTCGTACGATCGAATCCACCATTAATATTTAATAACAGTTGCATTAAACAGACAATCCAGTCCCTGCTACGAGGGAACGGTCCCATGACGGGCATGTTGTTGAGTCGTTCGAGCTGAATACTGTACCAGAGGACCGACCTTAAGAATAACTTAGACCAACTTGTTTAAATTTCATAGAAGTGTCCATGGCTAAATTAGCATTTATTCTAAGTGTGTAAATTTATAAAGCCTAAGATGTTTAGAAAGTCTTGGATTCTCATTGCTCATAAACATTGATTTAGCAAGAGTTTACAGGGTTTCCCACGATTTATTGGTTGGATCCCACGATTTATTGGTGCGTTCCCACGATTTTTTGGTCATTTCCCATAATTTTTTGGTAGCAACCCACGATTTATTGGTCGGTTCCCAAATATTATTGGTCGGTTCCCAAATATTATTGGTCGTTTCCCAAATATTATTGGTCGGTATTATATTATATTATATTTGGGAACCGACCAATAATATTTGGGAAACGACCAATAATATTTGGGAACCGACCAATAATATTTGGGAACCGACCAATAAATCGTGGGTTGCTACCAAAAAATTATGGGAAATGACCAAAAAATCGTGGGAACGCACCAATAAATCGTGGGAACCAACCAATAAATCGTGGGAAACCCTGTATGAATCGATACATACAGGAGCTATTTCAACAATTATTTATTTCGAAACAATTGCATTGCAATACGTTCAGGTCAACACACGAGGGATAAATTTAATAGTTAGGTATTCAAGCAGCTTTTTTACCGAGCTGAACATCATAAACGACAATTGCAAATCCGCAAAATATACGTGAATATTGCCAATGGTCATTCAAATATTCTCCATTCGTTATTAGGAATGTAAATACGATTTGCACATACTATCCTGATTTCAAAGCCAAAGTAACGAAATTAAAAATGAACTTTTCTCAACCATCAAAACCAAAACCAGTTCATCAAGTCGATCTCAAGACAACTTCATTGTAAGAGCGCAGAATACGCTCGATTGCCATCCGATACAGCTGTACCATCAACACTGTAATCCACTGTGTATGGATTTTAATCAAATCACAGTGTTAACTGTTAATGCTGTAGCGTGCATCTTTCCCATTGAAATGAATGCCCAAAACCACAACCGCTCCCGCCTAGTTGAATGATAAATTGTTTTCACAATTTCACGCGAAAGCGCAGTATGAACACACACACACAAACACATGGAATTCCTCGATGATTAATTACCATCCGCATTCCGGATCTGTCTCACCCGTGCGTCCCCGAGTGTTAACTTTTGTATCAGATCATTTTCACTACAGCCTCCCGCCCCTTGTTCTCATGCCCCAGTGTATCATTGCACGGTCGCATTACACATCACAATCGTGACATTGAAGCACATCGTTGAAGCATTGAAGCTCATACATTTCTATTAGCTGCAGTCGAGTAACATCTAAATACACTTCAAGATGGACCGCCAACAACCATCACCCATATTACAGCTTTGCTAAATCCCACTCCCCAGGTTGGCAGGCCAAGATAATGTACACTTCCCGGTATTTATGAACTGGCTATAAATTTGCAATTTCCACAGCAATTTTGGAAAGCGTTCCCGCAGAAAAAGCCTCCCTTTCAGCCTCCCAGTGGAATGTTTCAGTTTTATTGTTATTTAGCGGCGTTTTCAAAGTGACGATTCGCGTAGGTAATAATACTAACTACACCCACAAGCGCTTTGCAAGAAGCGACCCTCAGAACTTGCCCGTGGCCAAGAGCGTGGGCTGTCCGCGGAGAGGTAAGACAGCCGGGCTAATTAGATTAATGGAAAATGCTATCGAAACCAGGGGACCAGAGAAACCGTTTCGGCTGAGTGCCAGCTCTTCCGTTAGTCATCTTCTAATGCCATCCGAAAGACCGTAAGACAGCGCACGCCATCTTATGCGTGCGACGGGGATAAGTAAGATTCCCAAGAATCTCCCGCACTCAGTGGGGAGGATGTGAGCCGGTTTTGGACGGACGGACACTCACACACACACATAATCATCCGACGCTAATGCCTTTCCGGTGTTCGTCGGCAAACAAACAGGACTTTAATTAACTATTTTTCTGTCAGTGTCATCAGTAGAGTTCCTTAGCACCGGTGTCCGTCAGCACCGGATACTCCAGATCCGGCTAAGCTGAGCTGATGTCCTTTTGCATCCGGTCAGGAGACCTTGTGCATGATGTTGGGATGTGTTCTAAGAAAAAAAAATCCGGCATTTAGCGATTGATTAGTAGATGGACGCTTCCTGACATCCGGCAGACACGCGCGTTGAAATTGATATTCATATCCGGAGGTAGGGTTTGAAGTACACGCAAACGACGTCGTCGGAAGGGACAATCCCTCACCAACAACGGCATGAGGTAATTCATGTTGAATTCGTAATTCCTTTCCAATCCGGTACATGCGAAATCGAAAAGAGGGATTTTTGTTTTTGGTTCTTGTAGTTTCAGCTGTTGTCCTTCCATGCACTCTTAGCATGTCCCCCAGCATCCCTGGTTGCAACGGGAAACGGACCATGTCCGGGGAGGGCGCGCGCGCGTTCACGTCGGAATAATTTATGGTGTCGCAGTGGAATTTTCATTTTACCCATTTCCACAGTGTGTTTATGTGTGTGTGTCTGCTGTCATGACGAGAGTGTTGTGCCCTGTTCCGCAAACACCACCAACACTCCAATCGAGTTGTCCAGAACGCAACGTGTGTGTGTGTGGTAAACACCACAAGAAAACATTCACAGAAGAGATGTTCGGGAAAGTTTTTGAAATTGAATTAAACTGACCCGAACTGACGGGTGTACGGGGTGGATGTCACCGGCGTTCCTACGCAATCCAACACGCACAAAACAGGCACACACACACACACACAAGCACTGTCACACAATGAGGTCACAAAGCATTACTTATGCATGTGCTGTGGGCAAACGTTTTCCCTCGTACCTCATCGCTGTGGGCACGCTTCCGCATCAAGCCGAACGAGAGCGTTGCACACGCGTTTGATAACTTATCCACCGTGTATAGTTTTGCCTATAGAGGGAGGGTCGGGGGAGAGCGATGAGGACCCGCTTCTTAGAACTTATTTCCCTGCTAAGAGCTTTTCCACCACCAAGCACACATACACAGAACAAAAGCGCCAGTACACGCATCGCTTTACCGCCCGTCCGTTAAACCGGGCCCAACCACTTGTAACCCAGCCCGTGTGAGCAACAACATGAAATGGCAATTTTCACCAATTTTCACCCCGACTTTTACAAGTGTGGTGTTGTGTCTCACTCACCTGTGGACTTTGTTCCCTCTCCCCGAAATCACCTGAGCGAAAGACACGCACCACACACACACACAGCAAGCGGGAGATATAAAAGCCTCCGAAAGCGATAGGCTGAATTAAATTTAAATAAATTAC
This sequence comes from Anopheles gambiae, assembly GCF_943734735.2. Lineage (NCBI taxonomy): Eukaryota > Metazoa > Arthropoda > Insecta > Diptera > Culicidae > Anopheles > Anopheles gambiae. Next base: position 92,505,856 of record NC_064602.1, read on the forward strand.
TTGCTGTCCTGTAGAGCGGGACGCTTTTGTGGCCTTGTTTTCTCGCAGGAGCGTTAGAGAGCGCCTTTCCCCCTGTGGTCGCTATTTTGTTTGCGGTTTAGCACTACAAAGCAACCGCACAGCACAAGGTTTGCTGTTACGGCGGGGCATCAAACAGCCATCAAACGGGAAACCTTATTCCCGCTTCCCAATCCGACTTTTGAGCTGTCGATCTTTTGCGTGAGTATTTCCCGCATTTGGCCCCGCTCCTGCGGAAGGTAATTTGTTTACGAACTCCTACTCCAGCTCTATTGGAAACGTGGGCACAAACGTTGAACTTCACTACGGTGGCAGGCAGGCTGGTGAAATTAATGATGGATTGTACACCACGTGGCGCGTGTTTGATTTCATCAAAAGCGCACGCTGCCTCCCACCGCTCACCGCTAATTATTATAAACGGATATTGTACACCACCACCACCGACATGGAGGCGTGCCGATCGTATCGAGACTCTACGAGTGGATGTATAAGTCACGCCAAACGGGATGGGTGACTTCATTATAAGGCTTTTTTCTTTCTTTTGCTGTTGGTTTTTGGTTCTTTCGCTTCTTTCTATCTCTTTGCAAGAGTAAGAAGAGCCATAAGACGACTCCTACCACACAGCGGAAGATACTTGACACGCGTGTAGCATATAAAATTAATCATCAGAAGTACGGGGGCGAACGAAAGAACCATCTGGGTCCTCCAAAAACCCCTCCCATTGGTCTGAGGATTCAATAACCTGACGACCTGACAGCACTGCGCCCGTGCACTGCAAACGGTAATCAAGCTCGAGAGTGTACGTCCTACCCAATTCCATGCGTACGCGTAAAACTGATCCAAATTCTCAGAAAATTATTCAAAATCGAACAGCTTTTTATAGAAAGCTCATGCGAAGGTTTCGCGGTTCGAAAAAAAAATCGTTCGATCAGGCACTACACATGACTGAGCACGGTTGCGCGATACCATCCCACCTCCCCACGGGGCATGAATGATACTTTACAACCATTTCATTCAACATGGTTCCGTTCCGCTGTTAAGTAATAGGGAGAAAAATAGTAGGGAAAAACTCCCATTTACATCAAACCATTTCCCGTTCTCCACGGGGCGAAGCGAAGCTTTCCGCACGGGCAACTAGATGAGTGGTGTAAATATTACATCGGCGGATAATGCTCCCGGTTTTTTGGTGAGTTTGATGAATACAGCAACCAAACCAAAAAAAAGGGAGCATCAATCCCTCCGTCACGTTTCGATTGAATTATGAAAGCGGCAGCGGTAGCGGGCCCACTTCGGGGAAGTCGCACATCCCCGAAACCGCTCTTAAGGGGACGCTCTTGAAGCGTTTCTGGGGGCCAGCAAACCTTGAATCGGAACCCTCGTTGCTCGGACGCAATCAAACTGCCAAGCGGTAGTCCATTTACGACACACACACACGCACCCAGCACGCGTCCAGGAAGCGGCAATCCCAACCCAGTTGGGCAGGTTTAACCCTTTTTGGCCTTATTTACCGGTGCTCACTTTCAGCTCGATTAGCTTTTAGCGTTTTCAGTGCAGTAGGGATTTTAAAAAAACCTTTTTCCCCTCACTAGTGAGCCCCTTTTTTGCCATTATTGTTATTTTGGTAAGTTGAAATGGTCACAAAACGCGCCGACATGCAGATACGATTAGAGCGATGGTCAGCAAACGGTCAAACAACCTACCCGGCGAAGATGGTTGGCGAAGAAATTGGGTTGAAGAAATTCCTGAAAACTTCCCCTTTTGCTGTAACCTCCAAAAAGCAGCCCTTTATTTCGATGCTTGATAACGAAAGGGAGCTTTCTTTAACACTTGGTGGGATCTCTTTTTTTCCTTTCCGCCTTCCACAAAAGGATGTCACAGCAAACGGCAAATACACTTTTATTTCCCCACTGGATGAAATTTACACTTCATTGCTGGGGCTCTTAAAGCTTCTGGGGGGAAAGCTCACATACCCACACTTTACGCCACACGGCTATCGCACAAAGATCTTCGCACAACATCACCACCATCAGGCAACAGCATCATCAGCATCATCATCATCATCATCATCATCACCATTAGCATGAATATTTGATCATTTTCGCTGAAACACAAATGCACCACGCACACACACGGTTACGGTAAGCGGGCCTCCATTTTTTGCTGCGCCCTTCCTACACAGCCGCATACCACCAGCGGCATTTAATCACCCCCCTGAAACACACACACACACTCATTCACATTCACATCTACCCAACCAAGGATAAGTTTAAGCCAAATCCACCGTTGCCTTCATTCGCCGTATTCACTGCAGCAGTACACACACGCACACGCAAGCAGCAGTTCCGCTGTCCGGGCTTCGGGCTATTTGCATGGCCGGTTGCAGCGGAATTTTATCATTTTTTTTTTTGTTATCTCCACTGCGGGCACAACATAAAAGATTCCCGCACACAAACGCACCCGAGCTGACGCAACCAACCAACGTACCGCTTTTGCTCAACCACACATTCGCGATCCACGCAAGCAACAATGTTTCTCCGCTGCTAAGGGAGGGACGCTTTACGCACTGCACACACCGGACGTCCGGACGTTGCCAGTGGGGCTTTTGCGTCAGTTTTGGACAGCCGGAAGCAATGCAAAACCAGATGGAAATACCTGGATGCTATTGTTTTTTGTTTGCAGGCAGCGCGGCGGAAAGTGAAACAATTCCACTTTTCCGGCTTCTGGATCGGTTATCCAAGCGCTAACCCCGGGGAGGGTTGATAACGCAAGTAGTACGCGACAGAACACAGCACAGCACAAACGCCACAATCACTCCGCGCGAAACGAACGAACCGCTAGCTCGAAAATGCCGCCGTCAATGCCGCCGCCGTCGGCAGAAGCTAAAGTGGAAATCGTACGCTGGCTGGTGGACCGACTAGCAGCGGGGCTCAGCTTTCCAAAACGGTTAGGACACTCACCACGGGATGGGTTTTTCCGTGGGAGAGGTTGAGGCACTCATCGCCTTCGTTCGCTCGCTCTCTGGTAAGGGTGAGTTTTCCGGTCTCTCTCTCTCTCTCTCTTGCGGGAACTCATTGCACGCGTGTGCCTTATCTGTGCCAAGAGAAAAGTACGTCCACGTGAGGTAGTAATGCAGGGGTTTTCCAACATGTTTTTCGCGGTGAGCGATGCGATATTATGTTTATTTTACGAAAGATACGCAAACACATGTAAACCTCTAACATTTCCATAACTTCTTGTTATGAACATTCCCCTTATTCATTCCTTGTAATAACCCAGGACACTCAAACCTAGGGTGCAAGCTCCCATACGTAGTAATTTCCATGTGTTAAATGCTTATTTCTAAACTCGCCGGCAAGGAGATTTAGTGTTGATTCATCATACAGCTCAACAAGCTCGTCTTTTATCGAAATAATGATCGTTCTTTTCCTCCACCCTAACCAACACAAACTTAAGTCCGATGCGCGAGCCATCCAAACACAGCAAGACCGTTTTGATCCTTCACGCGGATGGTCCAGGACTCTTGTATATAGAGGATAATTACGAGAATGAATGAGCAGTATATATCACGTCTTATGCTTCTCTTCTGGTTCTCATTAGATTCTTGTAGCTAATTAGACTTATAGCTTCCCCAGAGCATTGCAGCCTCGGATGCAACTGCTAAGATAATTTTCCCAAATAATACATTCACAAATGATAAATGTGTTGCTATACCACGTCCATTATTTTCATATACAACAAATTGAAGAAAAGTATAGTTAAAGTTATGAAATGGTACAAAATCAGCAGAAGAATAGATAAACAGAAGACTGAAGGTGTTGTCGGTCAGATTTGACTTTTCTTTGACATGTCAGATTATCGCACAATTGTCACGGTGATGATCATACTCCGATCCGACAAATTGGGCACTATAGTCTAACCAGGGGGTCAAATCTCAAAGATATTACACTACCCCCTCTCAAGTTTCAATTAAATTCGATTTAAAATTTCCTTTTCCTGCAAATTAATACTCTCTACAGCAACTCGCTACTATCATGTAGCTACTATCATGTCTAACGAACAAACCTATGCGTTTAGATCCGTTTAATTGAAATTCATTTGAAATATGTATGCTTTTGAAATTATTTTTTTCATTTCGCGCAAAGGCAATCCCAATTTATGAACCATTACGATAACTATTTCTCTTAATGCTACTAAAGGTTGTATTGAAGAAAAATGTTTTCCTTGTTTAACTTATTTTTCGTGCCACCAGCTGATAAGAATGTTTGAAACTATTAGATGTCAAACCCTGCAGTTTATCAGTCTTTTGAGGCTACCAGCTGGTAGCTTCTGCACCTTAAAAACCCATTTATGCTGCCAGTGTATTACTCTCTTTCTCTCTCAAATCAGATAGTAACTCATGAGAATGCTCTAAAATAATCAATCCCTGCCACCCGTATGCAGAATGGCGCTGCTATCGCTAGAAAGATTTTAAACCGAACGAACAGATGTTTTCTTCCACAGCGCCAACAGTTGAATTGAAAGTTTTATTTGAATGTTTTCTTGTGTGTGCGTAATACTTATTGCTACAAAGGAAATCCAGCAAATTTTACTCTTTTTCTCTTTCTTCAATCGAACCTCATTGCTGTCAAAAAAAAATCCTTTCGAGCGCAAAAAAACTCGAGCAATATTTACCAACACGAGAGGGCCAATTTGTACGTCCATGTTTTATGCAGCACGCTTGCCTACGCGCATACAAAATCAATCTCGATGCTAAGGTTTTTTCACGGTTTCCGCAAGCAACAAGCAAACCACTAACGGAGGAGAGCAGAAACGTACGACACGGCCAGGAATATTCTCATATTGCAAAAGTTGTTTTCTACCACCACCACATCCACCACCACCACCACCACCACCACAGCTCAGTAGTAGCATCGGGGTGCAGCACTCAACTTTGCATCTTTGGAACAGGGGAGTAGTAGTAGTAGTAGCAGTAGTAGTAAGTCACGCTGGAAACTGAAAACTGATTAAGCAACTGTGAAGTACTAACCAAGTGAGATCGCGCACTCGTCCCTACGGCGGGTACGGCGTTGTCTTGTCCGAGGAAGGAAAAGGAAAACAAAGAAGAGTAGGAAAACTTTCACCATTTTTACAATTGACTTTCCCTCCCTCTCTCTCTCGAGACACATCCTCAACCAGATCCGAACCGAGCGTACTAAAAAGCCTTCCCTTACGCCAGACCATGACGTACGCATCACAATGCATCGCATCCATCCATCCAGGAGCAGTCTGCACACAAAACTGCTCGAATTACTTTCGCCACCTCATCCCCCTCCTCACCCCCCTAAAAAAAGAACCAATTTTGCCATAAAACTTCTACCATCAGCGGCCAAACTTTCCACGCACACTGCAACACAGCTATTTTTAAAGCAAGCGTGGGCCTTATTCTACGAAAAAACAGCGTTCCTTCCCAACTCGCCTTCTGATCCATTTCGTCAAAAATTAATCCACCACCGGTGGATACAAATCGGAGCAATTTGGGCGAACAAATTTCTCACAGATCTTTTTATTGACGCGTTACACACTTTCTCTCCAAAAGGCTCGTACGAGATGGGACGCGGCGAGTACGATATCTTCATTTTCACCTTCACATTTCCTTCATGCGTGCACACACAGACAAGCGGCTTCGAATGTACTTAAAACCTCGTTACCGGCTCGTAAAAATTCCGCTTATTTCAACGACGCACGGGGAACACGCACCATGACCCGTACCAATTTGAACTTGAAGTGGTCGAGAGGATTAATTTTGGACCCACGTCCCACGAAACCCATCGAACACGTACAGTACAGTGCGTGGGAAATTTCACCATGCACGCCAAGAAGGACACGGACACAGACAGACAGACGTAAAAACAAAACAGCAACAAAACCCGAAAAAAGCACCTTTTCCAGTACAGCGAGATTGGCGCACTCTCATCATTAACCGACGACGGCGAACGACACGGTGTGGGACGTTCCCGTTCAGCCAACCGAACCCTCCCATGGGACCACCTTCCCGTTCCCCCCAGCGTTCGATTGAGCTGTGTGCAGAAGAGATCGTTTTGTTTTGTAATTTGTATCGCTTCAATTCACTCACCAGGATTGCGCGCGGGAGCGAGGAGAAAGCAAACCGGAGCAACGGGGTGACCGTAATGGCAATCGGTGGCAATCGCCAATTGGACGCCGTCATCGTCATGCCGGCCCTATTCGTATCGTTCCGTCCATCAGAGTGGGAACCCAATTTCGCTCTCCGGGGCCGAACATCATCGACCATCGCCGTCTAATGCTGGCGCTACTTACCGATGAAATTGGATTCTGGTTTCGATTTCTCCCTTCCCTCTTTGCCCTTTAATTTCCACCTCAACACCGTTTTGGATACGACAACGACCGTTCCACAACGACCGGTCGGGCGGTGAACAGCGTCTAAATGTCACCGAAATTGGATTATCTAATTCCTGCTAGCGCTGACAGCCTCTCGTTCCCTCTAGCGATGCCAGAGAAGTGCATCAATACTTTTATGCATCTTCGCTTTACTGCATGCAACGGTGCACTGTATAATTCGGTCAACTTTTCCTGCCCTTGTGTAAATGATTTACTGCCCAGGGAGGTCAGTGATACCTGACGGCACGGGCAGGATCACTGTTTTATCCGATTTGTTGCCGTTGCCCGGTTTTCGGGTATCAATGAATATCAAAAGCGACAAAATCGACATGCTTTCTCGCTCTCTCAGGTTTACTGATCTATTGGGTAGAATGAGAAAGCATGTCGATTTTGTTACTTGGGATAGAAATGCTACGGTGAAATGCAAGCTCTGTAAGGAGCGGAGGTAATTCAATTTTGACTTTGAAATTAATCGCTATTGATCGTTTGGGTTTGGAGCAGCATGGCACAAGGGAGCTAGCATTTACTTTAGCACTTTACCTCTGTTTACGCAGGCGAAGGGGCACCTGTTTGAGATGCATTTTAATTTCACAGTCAAATAGAAGCATTCACTGCAAGTGACATGAGTAGTACCATTGATAAAAATGGTTTGCAATTTAAAAATATATATAATTCTTGGTGCTTGCATCACTCCTTCTAGTTTCATATCGTCAGAATATCCCTTCTAGGATCAACAGGTATCATCCTAAGTACCTAATCAGTCCGTTGGAACTATTCTACTTGAATGAAACATATGATAGTCTTTCTTATAATCTCCTTTTCGCTTCGTACAATCAGACGTTTGTGTACAACAATGTTAAATGAAATGATTTCATAGCATTAAGTTTACCAAGAATACCCGAGAAAAGGTAGCTGCAGGCAGAAACTGGTTTACCTTCAAGCCACTCTAAGCGCTTTCCAGTCCTGATGCTCTTGAAATTGTGCGTCGAGAAGTGAGTTATCATTACATTTGCGAAAAAGCGGTGCCTCTTAGTATACGACTACCCGTCAAATGTATCTACCATTGAGCGGTAAAGCTGTGCCAGGGATCATGGAGTGCTCCTTGACGTAAAGTTGAGCCTCCACGTTCAGCTTAAGCACGTTGTTGCTGTGAGAAAACAATTGATCGGCGCACTAAAATAAATAGCGCGCGACATCACTGACCCGGTCAAGACGGTCACTGTGCGGTATTAGACCTCGAATCGTAGAACCAACAAGATTGCAACGTCCAGTGACTTTCGAGCCTCAACATGTATATCCCGCTGAGATCGCTCCGAACTAGATCGCTACTCGACGTAGAGGAAAACCGCACTCGCTTTGGCTCCTCTGATCAGTTTATCGGAATGTGGCGTGTGTTCAACTTTATCTGTGATCGTCATCAACCTGACATGCCGCGTGCCTTATTATTAGATAATATTGGTGCCTTGCGTCCTGCTACGTCCTAATTTTTACGACTAATGACTGAACATGAATTTATACATGTATTTTGTCAATATTTTGTTGAGCATATTGTACTGTATTGAATGCTTCAAGAGGATCACGCGATCCGTTAAATGGTAAATAAACAAATAACAAATAACCTTTTAAAGTTGTCTAGCTGACGCGATGTCGAACGAAGAATATCAATATTCGAAATTCAATTAAAAGCTAACCTCATACCTCGATAGATAACTTTGGAATGATACAAATGACTTTTTTTGCATTCATGATGAATGACTGGGCTGATTATGTGAAATAAACTAAACGACTAGCATTAAGGTTTAAATGTACGAATATATTTAATTAATTGTGCGTTATTTCTCTGCTGAACAACTTAAGCGCAGCTGGTTAGACCTTCAAACCCCTCATAGTCATTTATTTTAAGTCTCTTATTAATGAATGGACCAACACTAGAACTACCTTAGAATAAATTGGTAGCCTGTTGTACCTTGTTGCTTCAATTCAAATCTTCAATCCATATCGTCAACATACGTCACTGCTCTCAACAAAAAAAGTACCCCCAATACGCTATCAAGACAATCTGTGCCTTATCAGCCATACCTTATCAGCCACTACCTCAATGTCTCTACAGTAGCGACCCTCCCCTTAGAGCGATAACAAACAACTAGTCTGGTTTGAAATGCTTTGCTTTATTAACCTATAATGTGAAACATCGGTACTACCGATCGCCAACGCCAAACTTTATCACATCTTAGATAAAGTTCAGAATCCAGCTACGCACGGCCGAGATACGGACAAACACATCTGGCCGGCCGGTAGCGCACGGAATACCCCACGAGGCGACTCCGATGGCATAGTTGTCCAGCACAAGTGCGCCGCCCTCATCGCCCTAACAGAAAAAAAACATTCATTTAGTACATACGATCACTTCATGTACCACACACACTCCTCCTTACCCCACAGATGCCCTGTCCTTCGCGGGTCAGCGTACACAGCGAGGACGGTCCAATGCGCCATCCCTCCGCACCGAGGAAGTTGGCACAGTCGTCATTGTTCAGTGTGTTTACGTTCAAAAACTGCAGCGCGTTGGTGTTTCCTCCGTTGGCCTGAGAAAAAAACCCGTTCTTGAATCAATGGCAGGCAGCAAAGAATTACATACACCAAACTAAACATACCTGCGAAGCTCCCCAGCCAAAGACACGGGCACGAACGCCCACGCCAATCACATCAGCCGACAGTGGCAGCGGTTGGACCGATTGGGTCAAAATGAACTGCAGTGCCGTCTGGAACAGGGCGACATCATGCTCAAGCGTGTTGACGTTAAAGTTCGGGTGCGTTATGATCTGAATGCCATAGTACGGAATGGCGGCCGTGTTGAGGAAGCGGGATCCCGCCACAGCCATGGTGGCCGTTGCCAGCCGGCCCGACAAGCAGTTGGCCGAGGACAGGACGAACCGGTTGCTTAGCAGCGTGCCACCGCACAGATGCTGGTTGATCGAGTTCCGCAGCGAAACCATCCATGGTGCATCTCCGGCCACGGCATCAATGCCACCAACGATGCGCCCGTTCGGTCCAGCTGCAAAAGCAGGGAAAATCAGAAGCCCCAGTTTCACACAGTGTCTTGGAACGTTTGTTTGAACCTACCGATCGCGGAAGCAACCACAAGCAGGGCGCTCAACACCAACACCACCTGTTGTACGCGAGTCATTCTTGCAGCAGGGAAAGAGCACTAAAGGGCCACTGAAAGGGTGCTGCCCCTGGGAGGCACATTTTATGGGCTCGTACCAGCGATACACCCCCAACCGCTATCGCCAGATTAGCTTAAGCACCATCATCATTGCCTTAGTAGATATCGAGTCCCCGTCGATGACGATTTTTAAGCGAACAAGCTCTGCATAAGTATGAGTGAACCAGTTTAATCGCGTGATATTCGGAGTACATTTCGGCGGGAGATAAGCGGACCTCGTACACACCTATTTTAGTAACCAAAGAAACGAAACGATTCGTTGATTTATTTGTCGTCATGCTTTAATCGCGCTTGCCTTCGCCTGTCCTGTCGCTCGCTCAGTACACTCCGGTGACTGCACCGATCCAGGCGCGGAACGATGAAACACGCACATACACATCCGGATAGCCGACGGCACAGGGAATGCCCCACGACACGATGCCAACGAGCTCGCCATCCTCAACCAGCGGGCCGCCCGAATCGCCCATGCAAGTGCCCTGCTCGTTGCGGCTGAACGTGCAAAGAATGCTCGGCGTGATGGCACGATTCTGCAGCTTGCGGAACCGCTCCGAGCAATCCTCGTTGCTGATCGTACGCAGCGCCACGTACTGCAGCCGGTCGGCCGGTTTCGGTACGCTCAGCGTGGTCAAACCCCACCCGGATGCGAGCACGGCCCGATTGGCCGGCGTGTACGTGCGGGCCATCTTCACCGGGAACACCGCCGTATTGAAGCTGATCGACCACTTGGTGCGCACGAGCGCGATATCGTTCTGCTGCGTCCACTCGTTGAAGTTCGGGTGCAGTATGAACTGCTCCACGTCGTAGTTGTAGCCACCGCGCGCACTCGTCAGCGCACCGACCACGGCGATCACTTCCGCCGGCTTGCGGCCGGTGAGACAGTGGGCCGCCGTCAGGATCCAGTGGTTGCCGATGATGGCACCGCCGCAGAAGTGCTGGTACGTTGCCGATGTCAGCGACACCTGGTACGGGAACTGGCCCGAAACCGCGTTCAAACCATTGACAATACGTCCCTCCCAATCCGCTGTACGAAGCGCTGCGTCTGTCGGAGGAAAAAGCACAATTCCACACATTTAATCTCTATTGAATGTTTCACGCTGTTGGATTCATCCAGCTTTACCTTCTCCACAAGCCACACTGGCAACGCACAGTACTACAAACGCGACCCAACGGTTCATTATCACTGCTTTATCCTGTCACTTGTGGGCTCAGCCGTTCTCCTAAGCCTGCTGATTGGACGCTGTACTTTGAGACATACCCGGCGACGGTCGTTCAATTTATAGCAAATGGCATGAACTGCAAGGCATTCCAACATCTATGTCGATATGCCAAGAATGTGATCGCAAAAAACTTTCAACCGCAACAAAAGAGGGATTGACAGTTTACATGGAGGCGCGTAAGTCTCGGGCAGATAAGAGCTGACTCCACAGCGCGTCATAACAAGCGCGCCCAGTCAATCCTGTCACGAGACTGACACTCGATTATGATTGATACTATTATCGGTGACGATCGCTACTGGATCGTATCCAGTTTGGTTCGCAAAATGCATTCTCGCTACTCGGTCGGGCAATGCACACGTGCCATTTTATGATTGAATTATCACGAGACATAAAAATGACAGAATTAGCTGCCACATGTACAGTAGAACATTAATTTGTTGAATTGCCAATTATCTTCTTCAAAGCGATTCTTAACACTGAGAAGCTGAAAGAACTCCAAAGAGCAGCCGCGCTATGACTTTTGAAACGTAGCTGGAAACTAAACTTTACTGGCTAAAATGGAACCGACTAAGGTTCTTGCACCTTTCTGTCATATGATGCTACAGATATCAACTATTTAACCATTATCAACTACAGATTAATTGATTTGTTGATTGTTTTTTTGTTAATAGTTTGTGATTAAAACTGATTTTGTAGTTCGTTTTTGAAATTATTGGCGCATTGATGAATTGGTGCAAGATCTGTACTGTGTTCTCATGTTTTGGAATTCCAACTGATAAAATTGTTATTATGTTGAAGTTATGTTGAAACTATGTTGCATCCATGTGGAAATAATGTTTCAACTATCTTGAGATTGGGTTGAAAACTAGCTTGGAGTATGTGCTTGCATTTGTTTTTACAACTGTGTTTCAATGCTTTGTGATTAACTTATGATAAAGTTGTCAATACTATTTATTTATTAGTCTTTATTGTCGTTGTTAGAATCGGGGAATCATCGTCAAGACTACCAAATAAATCTTTTTTTTAAGGTTTATCAGAAGGTTGCATTGATGCATGGTTTTTTTGTTGTTTTTACATGTTTTATAATTTCAACATCAACTTGTTCACATTCCTCATATCCAGTTGCGCAGTTTTGGATACAACTTAAATTGCCCGGGTAACAAACAGGGTTATGCAAAATAACGGTAAGAATATCTAATAACTTCAGGATGCGCGCAAATGGTTTTTAAAGACAATCAAGACCTCGAGACAAATTGGTTCTTGGAGTTTTTACATAGTCCGTACTGGTACTGAATCTGATTCTAGCTCTTAGAGCTGGTTATAAACCTATACTACAGGCCCTGGAACTGATCCTGACACCATATTGCTACTGAAACTGATCCTACACCGGCCCTGGAACCCATATCAGTAATTTAACTGAACCCATACCAGTCCTGGAGCAGATTTCGCCACTTTACTGGTTCTGGGATTGATTTCGTTTGCAATCCTTTTTTGTAAGGATTCAAAACCTGTACCAATCCTGGAACAGATCATGACATCATTGCTAACTTAGAACTGCCCCCAACACCATGCTCTCTGAAACTTCTGCCATTTTTATTTTGGCTTAAAACAGAACCTGCATCTCAAAACTAGGCCGGCATTGCGTTTTCCATAACCAAAGCGGTTGTATTGTATGGATGTAAATTAAAAGCATTCAAGCTACCTGAAGCTACGCTGAAAATAATACCTTCAATTTCAATTTCGTCTTCAAATTAAGTCATTTTTAGATAGGTATCTATTTCACCCCGTCTTTCCTTACCATCACTTTGCTGTAATACAAACATGCCATACAGTGCCTAACATTAGGCGCAACTGAAACCATACATACTGCTGTTGCGATTTCACTGACTTCATTGACTTTAATTTGCTAATAAATGGGTAGCTAAAATGAATCAACATTTTATAGTTTGATAGTGCATTCGACGTTCCATTTCGACGTTAAATCAGGCTAGAAGGAAGGAAACATGAAGTGTCAGGTTATGCATGAACTGTGACAGTTTGAGTTTCAACAAACGCTCCCAAAAAGCAAACAAAACTATTTATGTTTAATTTTTTTTTTATTTTATATTACATTAAGTACACTCATTTCCTCCTTCTTGCTTAAGTTCTAATGTTACGCCTGCGCCTTAAATGAGAGTGTGCGCAAGGATCCAGCCACGGTGCGACGAGATGCGTGCGTAAACGTCCGGATAACCCTCACCGCACGGAATGCCCCACGAAACGATGCCGTGCAGTTCGGCACCGTGGATCAGTGGACTGCCCGCATCACCGAGGCACGTGCCCTGGCCGACCGGGCTGCTGCTGCACATGGTCGAATCGTAGATCCGTGCATCGTACGGTGCAGCGAACCGTGCGCGGCATTCCAGCTGCGAGATCACGTTTACCGCAATGTACTGCAAGTTGTCCGGGAACTGGGGGTTGGAGAACTGCAAAGCACAAACACAAAAGTGAAGATTTGTGGTTAGCGTCACACCGTATTGTGAGCTCTCTGTTGTAACCGTTGTGCTTTACTTACCTCGATACGACCCCAGCCGGACACAAGGGCTCCGTAGGCCACGTTAATGTTGTACGAGCCAAGCTGCACACCCTGCACGGCATCACTCAGCACCATCTGCTGTGCCACACGAGCCACCGCAACGTCGTTGGCCAGCGTGGCCGATGCAAAGTTGGGATGGATGACGATGCGTCGCAGGCCGAGATTGAAGCCACCCTGGCTCAACCGGTAGGCTCCCACCACGACGCGCGTGTCCGCAGTCGAACGGCCAAACAGACACGAAGCGGCCGTAATGACCCACTGCTGGTTCAGCACGGCACCGCCACAGATGTGCATACCGTCCAGCGTGCGGAACGAGGCCTGATACGGGAAGTCTCCATCGCGTGCGTAAGTGCCACCGACGATCCGACCCTTCCACTGCTGGTAGAGCGGATCCGAAGTGGCCGACTCACCACTGACGGCCACTGCCAGGAAGCAGGCGATTAGTGCAACAGCTGCTTTGCGATACATTTTGCGGACGCACACGTTCCCACGATACTAACAAACCGACGATCGAACTAGCAATTGTTCTTCAGTGACATGTGGTCGTGGATTTTTATACCAAAAAAGCCAAAGGAAGTGGATGGTCGACGGCTTATCGCAGATAATAATGGTGGGCAACGGTGGCCGCACCAATAGCCAGCCATTTGGAATTAGACAGATCAGCTCGATAACGTCTTCTACACAGCTCGGTTTATCGCTCCTCGTCGCAAACTGATGAATGTAAACCAAACTTTATCACCCATTCCCAATGCAACGCGAATGTTACGCTCGAAAATTCTCGTCTCACCCTTGCCGACATTCCTACATCGTTACATTTTAACCCTCTAAAGCGCATTTACGAGCAAGATAGTCGACAGCTCCTCGCCACAACACGCCACGAGCGTCGTGGATGCAGGTGTTCATTGCGGATTAATCAATGCAATTAGCAACCGTGTCTAATCTTTTGGCTTTCAATTAAGCTTATCATGCGAACGATTGCAAAAGTGTTGCAAAAAAATAAACGAGCCTAAAAAAGGATTACCAGTACAGCAAGCTCATTCGACATCAAAGAAAAACACCAACACTCGGCACAGACGATTAGATAATCAAGCACCGAGCCGCAAACATTCACATCATGTCTGGGAGTTATTTTTAGAGCAAGTTTACAATTGGCAGAATCGTATTCAATCTGCCGCCTCGTGGATGGTGACTGCGCGTAATAGATAAGTACTTACAATTATGTATGTATTGATTACTGGCACATTTTAGCTCCGACATAAGTAAACAAAATGCTACCATTTTGTAATGTGTTCATCGATATCATGCAGTATCGAAAATGGTCAACTAATTCAACAGCCGAATGGAATTGTTATCGATTGATGAATGCTGTGATACATGTAATTTGAACACGTTGTCGACCCGTCGTTTATATCGTTATCAATCGCGAGCAGCGGGTGTTTTTAAATAACAGTATTAAAATTAATACATGCTTGTATGATATCACCTGTTTTATTCTTTTCGGACAATATATATTTTTAATAGGAAATATCAGCAATAAAACATTACCATTCTGATGTATGTACGTTTACAGTGTTTGCGTTAAGTTTTGGTCTGTAAAGACGGAGGGACATTGTCCGTGCTCACTAGTGTAATTTAGTGAACGCACACGTCATCCAGTGGCGGCGGGTGGAAGCTCTAGGCTGGTATAATTTATCTGTCAAAAAGTGTTTTGGCTCGAGAAGCCTATAATTGTCCCCTAAGATGGATAGAGATTAAAAGATGGGGAGAAATGTTGCCTAGCGCTTTGTATGAATGACGATTTGTGCAACAATAACACTCAACGGCATATTCTGTAGCAATTTATGTACGTTGATCAACATTTCATACGGCATACAGATAGCCTGGTCAAAAATTGATGAGACACCAAGAATAAATAATTTTGACACATCAATTATAGCGCCCTCTTGCTTGTGCTGGTCGTCGACAGGTGCGCTAGTGAAAATAAAAATTACACTAGCGAGTACAGACAACCCCCCGGCCTTAATTAAAGTATCTGAGGGAAAATCAAAAGCACAAAACCATGTCATGTTTTTTCGTGAAAAGCATTTAGAAGATTCTGTTAAGACCGGGGTACACTGTCCGTACTCGCTAGTGTAATTTCGATTTTCACTAGCGCATCTGGCGGCGGCTGGAGGAAGCTTTTTTTGTCATCAAGGGAATGGTCATACCAGATCTCAAATATAAGTTGTTTTTTCACCGTTTTTTGATGCGAAAATGGCTGAAATACTTGCAAAACATAATCATCTATCAATTGCATAGCTTTTCCATTCCAGTTAAAGTAAAAAACAAGGAAAAAAAAAACATATTTTCTGAAGCGGCTACAAATTGTTTGGAAAAATGCTTCCGACAGCCGCCGCCAGATGCGCTAGTGAAAATCGAAATTACACTACGGAGTACGATCAATGTAGCCCGGCCTTTAGATTTATATTTTTTCTCATTCCTGAAGATATGTGATAACTTAGTGAAAACTCCAATGAAACTTTAAAAATAAGTATCCTTGATTTGAATAATATGGATAATTTAAGAAATTAATTTAAGGCAAAAATTGGTGACTTAAATGCAAATTCAGCTGTGATGAATAATTTTTAACGTTAAAAATACGTTGATAATTTTAACGAAGCTTAAATGCGTTGACCAACACAACTTCGCAGTTCTTTTGGAATCGTTCAAACTCAAGCAACGCGTTGCTACCAGAATCAAGATGGCGCTACAGCGCTAAACAACGTTTCTTTATCGCCATTTAGGCGTGAAGCTAGCAGTTGCACTAAAATAAGTTTCACTTCATCGGTCAATATTTTGTTGTGTTATTTTCACAACGTTCCGTATGTTCTGTATAACAGTTGAATGAATGAATATTAGATAGTTATGTAATTGAAAAAATCTTCTTCTTTTTCTTTGGCATAACAACCATTGTCGGACAGGGCCTACCTGTACCACTAGTGGGCTTGTCTTTCAATGAATTACGGATTGCCTTTAGCAGGATGGTCAGTCCTACCTATGAGGGTGTTCGAGCATTGCACGCATGACGGGCATGTTGATGTGCCCCAAAACCAATAATTTGTACAAAAATATTGTTCATTAATAAACTTACCTTTACCGCATATCGACGACTTGCCCTCTATTTATTGATTAATTTATTCACGATACAATGGTCCGATACGGCTTTATTTCTTGTTTCCCTCTGTTTATGAATTTGCTCTGGTTGGTTGATTTGCTTGAAGACAGCTTACTTGTTTTGAAAGGAATGCTTGGACCTACCCGATATCAGTGGGTTTACACTCATTAAGATAGTTTGACAACCTATCCGTGGGATAGCATCTTGCTATCCAAAGTGAGGCCCAAATATTTCACGCTGCTAGTCCATTCTACCAGAAGACCGTTAATCTCCCATTTGTTGCTGTTGATGTCTTGGGACTTTAAAGACTTTGTCCTTTCTTGAGACATCGTTAACGATTTTGTAAATGGAAGAGATGAAGTGTAATGCCAGCACCATTAGTACAGCACACAGTAGAATACTTACTGCCGAAGATGCGTAAATGCCTTTATCAGCAGTATGCCTGTTGAATTTCAATCCTTTTTCCGATAAATCGATAGTCGATAGAGGATAGTGGCGAGGAAGAAATGAACGATATGTGCTGGATCGATTTCACTCACAAATAATCCTGCAGCAAACAGATCACATAATGACGAATGGTTCTTTCTCTATGCCAAATTGTCACCATACACGTTGCATTTTCAAAAGTAAAAACTCTTTTAATTATCCTATCCAATCAGTGCCAAATTCATATCATCACAATCACACGGGGTTTTTTTTTGCTTCTGCCAAGCGACGATCGCTTAGACAGCGTTGGCATTGATCCAGCCGACGAAGGACGAGACGCGAGCGAACACGTCGGGCATGCCGAGACCGCACGGGATACCCCACGAGACAATACCGTGGAGGGCACCGCCCTGCACCAGCGGGCCGCCGGAGTCACCCATGCACATGCCCTGGCCGGACGGGCTCAGCGTACAGACGGTCGAGTCGAAGACGCGGCCAGCGTTGGCTGCGGTGTGACGGTTGCGGCAGTCAGCCAGCGTGATGATCTGGGTGTTCAGGAACTGGAGATGGTTCGGGATACCGATGTTGGCCTGTTGGTACAGAACAAAAAGTAAGTTACAATCACAGATCTTCACCAGCGAGCCAGCCAAGCCCAAGAACTGTCGAACTTACTCCAAGCTGACCCCAGCCGGAAGCGACGGCTCCACCACCGGTGACGAAGTTCGTTCCGAGGGCGATCGGCTGCACGGCGGCAGTGTACGTGATGAAAGTGGCGGTCTGCACCAGCGACACATCGTTGGCCAGCGTGTTGGCGTTGTAGCTCGGATGGTTGACGATGCGGGCAGTGCTGTGCGCAATGCCGCCTCCGTTCAGGAAGATAGCACCGACCACCGAGATGGTGTTGGCGGTGGTACGGCCGACCGTGCAGTGAGCAGCCGACAGCACGTAGCGGTTGTTAATGATCGAGCCACCGCAGAAGTGCGAGTTGCCGGAGGAGCGCAGCGACACCTGGTACGGGAACTGGTTCGTTCCAGCGTTCTGGCCACCAACGATACGGCCGGCCCATTCGTAGTACTCGGGCGACAGTACTGTTTGGGGAGAAGAGGAACGTTGATGAGGACATCCATACACTTCGTAGGAGGCGATCTTTTCCTACTTCAAACACATAGAACACTACTACGTACCGTTGCCGAGGGCCGTTGCGGCCAGACAGATGGTCAGCAGAACGCTAAGACGGAACATTTTGCAGAGACGGTTAGACGACGGATGGTCTTCCCGGTAGCCGAGCGGAGTCATTTTATATGGTGGCACCCGATGGTTACGACACCCAACAACAAAAAAACCCCTGATCGACTCGAGCCGCGTCACGCTGCCTGATAATCTACGCGATAGTGAAACGTCCGAGGATTTTGGAAAGTGTGTGTTTGGATTTGATTTATTGTGCTTCAAATTATCAGGCCCAGCGTGATAAGGATAAAATGGCGATAAGGGCAATCGTAAGGGAAGTCTCATTTGGCAATAATTAAGCGTTCAAATATAACGATCAGTTGGTAAAAAGTAAAGAAAATGTTTACACTTGTGTTCTGTTTGTACTGTCCGTTGTAGCTCCATTTCATTTTTTTTTTCTTGCTCCAATTCTTCCACCCACATCCACCAGTAATCAATTCTAGCCCACCGTCAAACCGACAAACGCCATCCTGAGACAAACGATATCACACTCCAGATAATAACCCATTTATAGATATCAATTACGGGAATAACCAGACCAAGAGGTGTACGTGTCGGTAACATCGCCATGTTGCACTAGGCCGCGCTCGTGGCTCGTGGCTAGACCTTGTCAATGAACCGTGGCTCAATTACGCGCAACGTCACGGCCTCTGCCAAACCGCTTGTTAGCTGTTCAAACTAAGGCCAGCTGCGATCGTCATCAAATCAATCTCAGTAAGTTTTACCAACCCGACAACGACACAGTCGTTGGCAAGAGCGTTAGCCAACCTTCAACGTCTGGCCACGAGTTATTCATACTCCTAATAAAAAAAAAACGGCGTCATCAATGCCCGCTGCGGTACAGAGTGCACTCCAAAATATTCAACCTGGAACGCAAAATTTTGCAAACAATACAAGGATTATTAACCCCCAAACTCTGGCGCAAAAACGGTTTATCGGGGTGTAAAGCTACCGTACGTAACGATACAGTTGGATGACTGAAATTGGATTTCCCTGTGTCATAATCGGGAAGCGATAAAGCAAACAGCTACAAGTAGCTGCACAACCCGATTAGCGATATACTACTGTTTGGTGTATTATCAATACGAACGGAGCTGCATGATTGTGATTTTTATTGTACGAAAGTTGGATTTCCAATTGTTCTTTCATACTTCAGTTGGTTTCGGTAGTGTGAGGCTTATTTTTAGCTTGTAGTTGTAAATCGTTTCAGATAACTGTCCACCAAGCAATCTTTGTTTTTATTTACGTACATTCCCATGAAGTTGTAAATCGTTTGAGATAACTGTCCACCAAACAATCTTTGTTTTTATTTACGTACATTCCCATGTAACATTTCATAACGGTCTCGTTTGACGTGTTGTATTGGGAAAATCCACGAGGATTCTAATATTGATTATGCTTGATCTGCAAATGTGATGATATTTTGAGAAATACGAGATTACTTTGAAGCTTAATACAGGGTTTCCCACGATATATTGGTCAATTCCCATGATTTTTTGATGCGTTCCTACCATTTTTTGATCGTATCCCATAGATTTTTGGTTCGTTCCCATAATTTATTGGTATTTTCCGATTGGATAGCAATACAATTGGACCAAAATATTCTGGGAAACGGCCAAAAAATCGTGGGAACGCACCAAAAACATATGCGAATTTACCAAAAACTGATGGGAAACAACCAATAAATCGTGGGAAACCCTGTAATTGCAATTATTTCAGAAACTAATTCCTTTCATCACATTCAGTGCCAAAGCTATCATATATGATAGCCTGGAATAATTGACTTTAAATCCTAATATCTTGAAACAGATAGGGTGTATTATCATGAAATTTTGCAAAAAGATCAACAAAATGCTAAATAACTTTATGATGTATACGATTTTTGGCAATTTTTTGTTCTTTCCTTTTTTTATAGAATAATTCATTGATGCCCTAAATAGTTGAAAATCGAGAATATAAATGCAAAATAACAGTTCCTTCGTTCAATATAGTGCAGCCACACATATTTGCGTTATTTTGTGAGTTTTCAAACCGTCTAATGTACAGCAGATATTAGTTAAAATATTCTCTAAATGTAAACATACGTTCTTTACACGAGCGCTTTTCAACAAAGCGTTCTGTTGAAAACAAATCTATACATATAGCTTGAAACAGTTGTTTTCCTCTTATTCGCTATAGCTACAAGAGGGTATACTAAAGAAGAACTTTAAACTGAAGACTGCTGAATTTATTTATTTATTTACGATGTTTTTAACTATAATTGAAACTCGATAGACTAAAGCTAAAGCTAAATTTTATTAGTACAACAATGTATGTACGGAAGTAAGAGATCATTCAACTTGATTATAGTACAGTTTCTACTAAATGAAGAAATAATCACTATAAAAAAAAACTAAAAAAAGTGTCAAATGAAATTAAAAAAACAACATATAAGAATCGAACAAGAAGACCATTCAACTTGATATCAAATAGATATGCAGTCTGCATGCAACACGTAAAAAACCTGAACTACATCCTACCAACAATATATTCAAAATAAGTTCTTAAAATTATAATATTATAGGAAAATTATTGATAAACACGCTACTAACTATTGAATTTTAAGTGAACCAAACAGCTTCATAAACTCTTTTACATGAATCCACCTCTTGAAGAAAACTTTTTGAAAGACACCACATCTCACCCATCAAAACAAACTTTTCCCTTTGTTCCTTCTAAAACTGCACACGTGCAAGTTTTCTATCACCCCCCTCTCCCCTCTCCCCTGCACAAGACGCTACCTAAACTTAATCCATTGCATTTTCCGAATTGTTGCTATCCCGAACAGCTACCCCGAAAAAAAAACACGCCTGTATGTTCTGTATGTCAAAAACAAAAACGGGTCAAATCAATCGTACCATCCGCCATACCCACCACCATTACCAGGCCTTTGCTTTCCCCTTTGCTGGGCATGTGCGCTCACACATTGGGACACCGTGTTCGCCGTGCCCATTTCCTATCGATCTAACAACTTAACCCAGCGTTGAGCTGGGCACGGATTCCGGGATTCCGAGTGTTTTGGGAAGCCGTTGGGTACCGAGACACTTGCGTTCCAGCGTGCCACCAGTATGGACGCGTACGAAGCAACCGGTTCGAGTGAAGATCCCGAGGTCCGGCAGGCATTTTCCGACAGTATTCTTCACATACTAAGGCCTCTTTCGGTGATGGAGCTGCCCGGGATCGGTTCCCGCCGTGATAACGGTTGCGATGCTACAGACAGTGCCCTATCGGAACCATTTTCCGATCTGGACGATTCCTACATCCTGCTGGATCAGCGCAAAAAGGTAAGCGTAATGGGTTCCTGTAAGCATCTTTACAATCTAATTACTTGCCGTTTACTCTAGCCAGTGGGGAAGGATGAAGGCGACGATATGATGCTGCTGAATCAGTTCACCTCGGAGTTCCGGGAGGTGTACGATCAGCTAATCGCAGAAATTGACCACGAGCAAGAGGAACCAATTCTACCCCCGGACAGTGAGCCAGACCTACCCTTCAGCGCCGAGATGCCGTTTGAGGATGCCGGTGGCTTCAGTCCACCCTTTCAGAGCTTCATCGATGAGATGCTGCTCAAATGTGACCTGAAGTACCATCTGGACGAGCGGAAGCGGCAGCGCGATCAGCATCGCCGCAAGCAACGGCGGGTACGCAAAGCGCCGCCGCCAGCTGCACCGAAGGACGCCCTGGAGCCGGCCGAACGTGACTCCCTGTCCGGGGTGTGGCGTATGCTCGATGCCGTGTCCGAACCGAACGGGTTCCCCATCACCGAGGGCCAGTACGATCTGTACGAGGACGAGCGGTTCGAGTGGTTGCTGCGCGAGCGGATGCCCTGGCACCGGTTGGAAGTGTCGCGCAAGAAGTGTGAACAGTGGCTGAAGATAGGCCCGAGCAGGGCCAAGCAGGCACAGGACGAGAAACGATCCCGCCAGTCCCATCGATCAGCGGGCAGGCGGTGAGGTGGGGTAAAAGGACGGTAACAGCATTGATAAAAATCAGTATTCAACATCCACATGTGCCATGGCGTGTCTGTGTGAAACGATATGACTGAAGACCGGTTCCGGATCGATCCATTCAACATGCAGCACTGCTTTCTATTCGGTATCTAAATCGGATTCCATCTGCTTACGAGTTCCGAGAAGCTGCACAATAGGAGAAAAGTGCACCAACAACAACTGCAAAAGAAAACACGATGCACTTTGCCACAAGTCAACCCGGATGTACTCTTAAAGGATTATAATAAAAGAAAATGTACCGTATTTCAATAGGTGCTTGTCGATGATGTGCTGCATGGATTGATAATAATTCGAACGAAAGGAAGCATACCCCGGTGCGATAAATTTGCGTTATGTGTTATCCATGTAGCATCTACTCAAAGGACGGTTTATGTATTGATAAATGGAGAACCAATGCACAGTGAAAATAGGACAGGATGATTTTTTTTTTATATTTTAATGGAGGAATTTATGGCAAAAATATAAGAACAAAAATTATAAAAAAGGCTAATTATGTCTTTTACATGGTGAAAAATATTGATTTTAATACATTCATGTTTTCCCTAGTATTACACATTGTAGAACGACTTGTTATATAGCTTGTATCCAAAAATCAAGATGCTTTTTCCGCAACCTTAGAAGTTATACCATATTTTGTAATTATCATTAATTATCAGTGTGTAAGATGTATAGGCGAATGTGCGTGTTGGGCCGGTCTGGTGGTACAGTCGTCAACTCGTACGACGTAATAACATGCCCGTCATTTGTTTATTTATTAAAATGATCGACGGACCTTATAAGCCCACTCGATTCATGCAAGAGTACAATATAACAGATATAGTCACAAAATTTACACAACAATAACAAGGACGCTAAAGATTCTGGCGAGATGCGCGAAGCAAATTAATGCGACTCAACAAATTTGCTATCGTCATGACGGGCTCATACGCATCAGATGCCGCATTAAGAGCAAGACATATACGCAAAAACGGGTCTCAGGAGGCGAAGGCGGTCCTTGACTCTGGGATGGCCAGCATCGCCCGAGGGCGGAGGGTTCTTGCAGGCACGTATAGCTGTATCGACGAGAGCAAAGCCGGACAATCGATGCTACCGTTGAGAAGCCCAACGATAAAAGCCAGCGTGGCATTTCGTATTCGGTTTGGGTTCCCGAAGAGTCCCGAATAGACCGTGCCCCCATACGTAGGACTGACTATCCTGCTATGATAACAATAAGACACTGAAAGCCAAGCTCATTTCACTTAGTGGGTACAGACACGCCTTAATCGACAACGGTTGTTGTACCAAAGAAGAAGAAGAAGAAGAAGAAGATGTGTAGGCAATACTACTTCTTCCAAATTCCAAGTCCAATGTTTACATTCGAAAGTGACTTTGAAAACTAAGTATTTCAGCATGGATAATAAAGAACAAAGTTAATTTAAATAGCAGACATCTGAATTATGAGCTTTTAGAACTGCATGTTTATAAGACGGTGAAGATATATTTGAGCAAATTTAGTAGGTAAGAATAAGATTATAAGTCTTCTTCTTCTTCTATTTGGCGTAGCGTCCTACACGGACATGTCGACCTATACAGGCTTTCGAGACTTAATTCATTACCACGCAGACGGATAGTCAAATCCTTGCTACGAGGGGACGGTCCACTCTAGGCTTGAACCCATGACGGGCATGTTATTGAGTCGTTTGAGTTGACGACTGTACCATGGGACCGCCCCAAGATTATAAATATATAGTATAAATCACAGCTGGAATGTTAGGATTTTTTATGCTTTTTTGTAGATGTAAATATTAAAACAATAAAATGTACGTAGGTAATATTGAAGATAAACCTTTTGTTTTGCAATAATAAATGAATACTTCAATTTATCCTCTCACCGATATATTCAACTCGTTTGTTCCATCGTTTGTTTCCTGTGTTGTCATTTCTGCTTCCTCAATCAAGAGCGCAACAATTCACCCGTACCACGTGTTTGCATGTGCAATTCAATTATCAAACCATAACATTTACGCACTACGGGACAGCGAACAGAAGGAAACAAAATAATGCAGATGAACATTCACGCACGCCTTATAAAAGTATGACTTTAATTAATCACGCAATCTATCGACACACCGACACCGTGCGTCCAATGCCCTCCAATGCCGATTTCGACCCGAGTCGTGCTTAAAGTCGACACGTGCTGCAGCCGGCCCCTGCAACGCCGGAAAAGCTAAAGGAAACGCACTTGTACACCTATCAAAATTAATTAAACCAAAACTTTACATTCATACCGACACCCGACAACGAACGGCAAGGAATGGTACGACTTGTCACAGAGGCAAACGGAAGGGCCAGAAACGGGACGGGACTTGTTTGCTTTAAAAACCTTTGTCACCAAGGCACCGACGATGACGAGGACGGGCGTGAACCGTAGCTCTATCGTGCGCTCAACCGACAAACGTGTGACTATCGTGCGTGCAGCACTGTGTTTGTCTGCCAATCGATGGTGTGCCAGCCCAAAGGGGTGTGTAATCCATCCGGGTGAAGTGGATACCGGCATGACAAAACATACCGCCCCGGGGGCACCGCCTGCTAAACACGCAACACGCCCTTCGGTAGTTGGCAAAGAGGACATTTCCGGCCCCCGAGGACGGTATAGGACGTTCGTCAGCACTTTGACTACAGCCGCTCGCACGCGTAAGTTGTTGCCATTTTTACGAGTACCTTCAGCTGTCCCTACTGCTGCGCTCACCCGTTGCTGTCGCCCTTACACCTGTGTTCGCTGCCGGAGTTGTTTGGATCCAACTCGACGCTGCCAACCGCCGGGTGATAAAATATCTGTGTAAGCATCAGCACCAGAGCCACCCAGACCAGTCAGGCCCAAAGCCAACGCCAAAAAGTGGGCAGCAAGCACAAGGGGAAGCCCTGTTGTGTGTTTCGTTTCATAAATTTAATCAAAACTAATGACAACGGCGCATTAGTATGCCAAGTCAGATTTTACCAATTAATTCTGCGCCGCGTCTCCACGCCGTGGCCACTTTCAAGCATCATCGTGCATCGAGGGACCAGACGTTGCGATGCGCAACCAACAGCATGTCCTCTATTTGGTGGCCATTCCATCCTACCGCCCCCTCCCCGGAACGCAAATGGGGAAAGTTTTGGAACTAGAAGAAGACAAAAAGAAAAGAAAAAACAGCAGTAAAAAATAACCACCCCAAACAACACTTTCCTGAGCGCCAAACCCCGAGAGCCAACCGGTAGAGAAAGCTAATGATTGTTTCGTAAATTCGAGAACACGACGCAAAACACTACTCTGCTGCTGCTGCTGCTGTTGCTGCTGTGTGCAGCGGGTGCTGCAAATGTGTTGCATCGCTTGTCCGTTCGCAAACCCAACCCAACGCGAGAGGTTGATCGATGGAAGTGAGCCACACCGCGGGAAAAGGCGGAATCGTTCCATTTGTCAAAACCTGGGCCGGGTGGGGATGCAGAACAGCACAGACGAGACGAAAGTGCACAGACACAAACACAGCAAAATAACCAGGCTGCTTTCTGGTAATTAGCGACAGGAAATTTATTCATTCGAAACGCTTGTTGAAGGCAATGATGGAGCTGTTGTTTGCTGTCCTTTTGCTGTAACAATGTTACAGCACAAAAGGAGATGGTAGCTTAGGCAAGTGGGAGAGAAAACATTTGCAAGGGTGATTAATTTAAAGAGAGAGAGCGATGCAGTTTTTTTAAACTTTTTTCCTGTAAATTGTTTAACATGAAAGCTGAGATATTGAGGCACGGCAACAGATTGCTTGCTTTTTTCAATTCGTTCTACCGAGGTTATGTGAAATATTCCCTTTGTGTAGCAGGAAAGATGACATGGCTTAGTAACATGGTCATGGAAAGGTTTAAAGTCTAGTTTAAATCTAGCTTGATCGAACGACTTGAATGACTGTACTGGTGTCGAGTATAAGGTAATTTATAACGCTCAGACATCCAAACCCATTGATGACTTACATAGTTAATTAGTTGCTATTTAAACATTCAAAACAAAGAATAACATCGTAATCAAGGTGATAGGAATCGAGAGCAACTTACACAAAATACTAATCTATCCGGTATCATTCTCTCTAGGTCAATGCTTCAAAGGCCGTCCCTGTTTAGTGCACTAAATATTAAAGAGCACAAACAAAGTGTTGAACAAACGATGTTCTCTTCTATTGTGCATATGTGTTCAAGTATTTGGAAGAGCATTTTCCCTCGCTCATACTACCCCGAAGAGATTCGTCAAGATTTGGACAATGTCTTAAAGGAGCAAATAGGCTCAAACTTCAGCCAAGCTTCAAACGGCAGTGAAAATTCCGCAGGCTACAGCTCGCAATTTTGACATAGTGCATTGAAACTCATCGTGAAATTCATACCATGAAACTGAATCTCATGTTGTCAATGATACTCCTGCATCCTCATGTTGTCAGCACTAGTGATGGGGGTAAAGTTGGCAAAAATCCGGAGTCGACTCCGATCTGACTCTGAACATTTCAAAACGAACTCCGCAAGGTAGTTCCAACCAGCATTATCGTCCAGAGTTGGCCCCTTCTGAGTCATCTGGAGTCAGAGTCGGAGTCGATCGGAGTCGAAATGTACCAGAATCAACGAGAGTCAGTGAGTGTCTGGGTTGGGGATCCCCGGTGCACAGATGATGGTACAAAGCATTGCTGTCGTCGCTAAACGATACTCTTAGAAGCAAAGGTCTATTTACAAAGAGCAAAGAGAAAGCAAAAGACGAAAAATCCGACCCTGGACGACATCCCCATGACTCCGAATGACTCCTACTTCGGGCGGAGGTAGTGATTCCGGTTTTGCCGAAGTCGGAATCGAACTAACAATAACTCTAGTCAGATCAGGGCCGAGCTCCAGATTACGATCCAGATCACACTGACTTCAACACGTGACCGGTGTAGTTCGAGCACGTTTCAAATAACACCGTTTTCCATTGTTTCTTAGTAGTTTTGGAGCTACGCTTCTTCATGTTTGACTCATCAGTTATCTATATGATATTCCCATTCAACAGTTAAAGTCATTATTTTCAAGCTTAGATCTTGATATACTCGTAGAAATTGGAAATTAGAACATCATTTTAAAGCCCACATTACTGGACATTCATGAAAAATCGATTTTTTAATGGCCGGCTTCTAAAAGACCGGACGAGAATCATTTCCTACATTTTACAAATAAATCTTTTTCAGCTGTCAGATTTGACTAGGGAGTATATTTAATCACAATAGTAGTCCAAATAATCCAAGCCTTTGTTTCAGATTCTACAGTATTTTAATTGCTTAGTCGTTTGAAGTAAAATAACTATTCCTCATTGTTTCCTTAGCAATTTAATGGACTTCATTGCTCAACCGAAACCAGTGTAATTATCTAATAATCAATGGCTAATAAACAGATCCACTCGCAAACAACTCTCCCACGAAGCACAGCAAAACAAAAGCGCAATCTCTACACCGAACGGCCAATCATCGCAAAACCGACATGATGATGCATGATGTCACACCGTTACGCGTCCCCTCCCTACTTGACCAGTGAGCTGTCTGTGCTGGAAACGGGCCCACTAAGGCCACACTAAACCATTCATCTAACGACCCAGAGGCACTCGCCATCCTGTCAGCTTTCGGTCCGAGCTTAATTGAATTGAACCATCCAACTGACCGCATCCGTCGGAACAGCCGTAGTGCTAGCCGTGAGCAGACATTATCTTACCACGATCCCCACAGCAGCAGCAGCAGTAGCAGCAGCATCCAACGGGCTTGCGGTAAACCATTTCTTCCTCCTTTCTTTGCTCCTCAAACGCACCCATCCGCTTTCTTTCCGTTTAATGCCGTGGCTTTCGTTTGCTGCTACCTCCCCCCCCAAAAGATTCCACCGTAAATCTCTTGGCGCTTCGTCTTTTTTACGACCACTTCCTCCAAGGTGTAGAGGACCACACCACACAACGCAAAGAGTGAGCAAAACACTTGCAAAACTTTATGTTAATTGTCATAAAGGATTACGGGCTCGTGAAACAAAAGCGTAAAGTTGACTAGACGCCGGCCGACGGTAGAGAGCTTACCGTGCACTGTTTCTCGTTCCACGGGCTGGAAGTATCGCACAGTAGTAGTAGAAGTAGCAGCAGCTCAGCAGTAAGGTTTTCCTCGTCAAACCTCAAAGCCTAGGACCAAAATCGCACTCCTGACGAGCGCCTTCCAGCGTGCGAAGTAAAGGAGGGCGTGTGAAGAAAAAACGACCACCCGAAACAAGAAAGTGAGTGTTGTAATTTATCTTGATAATTTATGAGGTGTCGTTTCCATCCACCAGCGACGAAGGATCCGATGGAGGGACGGTCCGCCAGGGTCCTGAAATTGGCCAACCAACTTACATACTCTCTTTCACTCTTCTTCTCCCACTTTCTCTAACCCACACCCAGCTGAAGACCACTAAAAGCGGGATTAGAGAACGCTTGCAGGAATACCGCCCGCTTAACCGCGCAAGAAGGAAGAATGCAAGAATTGCCGGGACTTGCCGTTTATACATACGCGCCCATTCTTATCCCACATCCCACACACACACACGGCCACCACTCCAGCTGTAATGATCCCAATTTACTTACGCCCGTGAGCCAACACCCGAGCACACTGCATCAATAAGTGCACCTGCACCACTTGGTGGTTTTGGTGGACTTGTAGACTGGTCCTCTAACTTCGAAAAGAAAAGAAAAAAGTGCAAGCACGTGCGACACCCAAAAGAAAGTGTGAACTTTCGTGCGGCCGTAACCTAACTTTGGACCAACAATCTGGGCGGCGGCGGAATATTGGAGAAGGAAAGAGAAATCTTTCTACCGTACCAACGCCTTCCGACGGCTGCTTAAGGAGGATTAAGAATGCGTTAGTTCTTGGTTTGTTCTTTTGGGGTTTACTACAATGCTAACCAAAAATGGAACGGGGTGCTCTGTTAGTTTCGAGATTTGACCGAAAGGCGTGAGCGTTGGGAACGGTCTCACGTCCAGACGGGCGCCAACAGCTCCGACCAACCGACAGTGGACTGCGTCCCTAGTCACGTTCTTCCGTTTATCTTGGGCCATTTGCAACTTTGCCGGTGGGCAACCCGGTGCCACTTGCAAGCAAGTTGTTCGCTTCAAGCAAGCTGCCACTGTGTGTTTTGTGGTTCAAGTTATTTCAATGCTTCTCTGCATCTACCTTAAGACACCTAACCAACGAAACGAAACGAAACAAAACCTCACATAAAAAAATCCAACAACCATGGTGCAAGTTTTGCGCCTGCATTTGCAAGCGTAGACTAACAACGCAATGTTGGCCGTGGTGCGTGTAGCGGCCGTAGTGCCTTGAAGAATGGTGTCGCACTCGTTCGCTTGCTTGCCTTTGAAATGCAAATACAGATGAGACTGTTGAGAAGAAGAACAACGCACATTTTGCACAGCAAGTAATTAGGAAAGTAGCCTCGCAGGTATTAATCACATTTTCTCGTCTAACTCAAGGTAATGGGACGCTAACTGGAGAGAGAGACAGAAAAAAGCACGATCGTTTCCCTTTCTTCCTAGAATGTACAAAGCGTTTGGCAGCGATTGCAAACCAAGGTATCGTCGAAAGGCGGAAGAAAGAAACCCGCAGCTTACCTTGAGGAGTAGAATTAGCTTTTGTTACTTAATGAAAAAACAAGATACTATTTCTAGGAATACACAAAGCACGACGCAATTACACTAAAAGGATACGGTGCATTGCACATTGAATGACTAGCCGAGTAGTGAAGTAGAAAGACATGTCGAATGTTTGTGGTATTTTAGACACTGTTTTGCTTATCTATTACAGGTACAAAAGTGTTTTTCCAAACGACAAGAAGCATTTGTCATCATTCACCACAATTGCTTTCAATTTATCCATTCGCCAGCTATAGAAAACAGGAACGGTGTGCTAACAGAATGATACCTGGAGCTGTAAGCCTCAAATGCAAAGTTTTCTAAAGAAGCCGTCACAAAAAAACACTGCGAAATAAACTGCACGATGAAAGCACACGTAGAAGAGGAAAAGGAAACAATAAATGCTGCATAGTAGTGACGACTTCCACGCAAAAGAATGCTTCGCGCAGATGCTTCTCACGCTTTCTGTAGAGTGAGAAAAACACTGCTACAGTTAGATGGACCCAAACCCACGCAAAGGACACAAACGCGCAAACTTCCTCTAAAATGCAAAGCTAACATACGAAATAGTGTAACTGCCACGAAGGGGCTGGTGCTGTTTGGCGCTGTCCTTCGGTGGAAATGCGCGTCGTCTTGAAACGAGTCCGTGCTCGAAAGGATTTACTATAAGTTTGGAGTTCGTGTCCATTTTCCATTTTTTGCACCGACAATAAGCATGACGGCTTTTTTAACAAAATTTAAGGCAGTATACTACGATGACCGGTCTCGTGGTACTGTCGTCAACTCGCAGACTTAATGCTTAAGAAGAAGAAGAAGAAGAAGAAGAAGAAGAAGAAGAAGAAGAAGAAGAAGAAGAAGAAGAAGAAGAAGAAGAAGAAGAAGAAGAAGAAGAAGAAGAAGAAGAAGAAGAAGAAGAAGAAGAAGAAGAAGAAGAAGAAGAAGAAGAAGAAGAAGAAGAAGAAGAAGAAGAAGAAGAAGAAGAAGAAGAAGAAGAAGAAGAAGAAGAAATGCGTAGGTAATAAATGTAATAGTACATGAATAAAAAATACAACAACACAATTAAAAGATTGAAGAAAATCAATCATAATAAGAAGAAAAATAATAAAAACACAATTAACTGTTGAAATACAAAATTTAATTAATAAATAAAATGAAATTTAAACTAAGAAAGATATCTCAGAGCAAAAGATGAACGGTGCAAAATATGCAAAAACATTCCATCGTCAAGTATTCTTAGTAGGATATTTAGATTTAAAGGATACAAAGGGAGCTTGCTTGGGAGACGTAGATAGAACAGGAAGCAGTGATGCACTGGAACGAAAATAGTGTGAGAAAAGCGTCCGTTTACGCACCAGTTCCTGTTCTAGAGCAGAAAAATAGTGGAGTACCTACTAGCGATCCCGTGTGGCATAATGATGACGATACAGAGATAGACCGGCACAAATAAAACAGTACCCCTGGCAGGGAGTTGAAACGAGCCCGATGGGAGGATAACAAAAACCACAACGTAGAGATAACACACACACCCCCTCCAGCTTTCGGTGTTGGCACTTTTCGTTCGATTTTCTTCGAAACGGTGCACAAAACCGCGCCTCTAGGTGGTACTAGGTTTGGCATGCAGACCCGTCAAAGTATGCAAATTACAGCAAATAAATTCACACACCCATTCCGGCCCGGCTCGAAAGGAAAAATGAAGATGCTACGGTAGGCGAGGTAGAAAGGGCAACACAGCCACAGCATCGTTTCCGTACGTTGTTTTCTCAGTGACGCGTTGCCATGTCCGCCTTCTTCCGTACCGAGCGGCCCAACCGACGCAACCGAAACACCTTCAACTCGGTGCAAAACGGTACCCAAAACGGGCATCACCCGAAACCCGGAGATGCGAAATAAAACAGGTGAAAATGAAGATAAACTCACACACACACATATGCACGTGTGGCATAATGTGTAAAACAGCTAGCATGTTAAATAATCAAAAAGCCATTCCGTCTGTCGCCATCTGTACCGTCGTCGTTGTGTCACTTAGTCAAGTCCGGGAGCACCGTCATGCTATCATCAGGCCACCGGAGTATCTCGCACCATCTTGCAAACAATTGCGTTCCATTGGGCTGGGCTTGCAGGCTCCCTCGTTCCGTCCACACCACCATTATGGTGATGTTCTGCCACGACAGTAGTCCTTCGCTTATCATCGCACCGTTGATATGGTCCGCACTTTGGCACTCAGACATGGGCACACGGGCATGCTCGTCAGCAATTTCTTCCCCGGAGAACGAAACGACCAGTTGTGCTGCTGCCACAAACCCACAAACGAGCAGGTTGTAGGAATGTATCATAAAAACGCCGAGATTTTATGAGAATTGATAGGTTAAAAGAACAATGCGCTCCAGCGGTTGACATGAAAAAGGTGTACTAAATTTACATACCTTTCCATGTTTTATGTGCGCGCGAGAGTTCCTTTTGCGGTGAGTGCACTCTTCCGAACCCATAACACCGACCGGGATTTATAGCAAAGCTATCAATTTTGCCGATCGTAATGATTCATCATCTCAAAAACTGCGATAATAACACAACCCACAGGGAGCAAAACATCAAGAGAGTGCGAGATGAAGAGGGGAAGCTCTCGCAGCTCTGAGCGCTAGCGTCCCGAGGCCATTCTTCAAATTCAATTATGAGTGTCAATTTAGCGATCCAGAAAGTGAGTCTTAAAATAATAATTTCCCACCATTGTGACCACCCCGGAATCACGTTGACCGAGGACGTTTGCGCTCTAAAACTTCTAAAGCTCTAAAACCACAGCGCGACAAAATCACCCAGCAGACTGCACTGTCTCGATCATAATTCAGTCATCCTGAGTGTGCTGGATGGAAGTAGAGCGCGAAACTTGTGCCCTCTCCCCTCGTACTGGCACCGGATTGCACCGGAGCGAGATTGTAAAGTTTAATGGTAGAAGATTTTTCTTTACGACCTTTACCCCCGGGGGTGAAAGCTCTCGGTTCTGCCACGTTCGAGTGGCTTTTTAGTGGCCTGGTGATGTCAATTTTCACGATTTTCCAATGTTTGATGCTTTTCTGGGGCACTATTCCGGCCGAGGGCACTCTACTGTTGGGAACGAACGAGCAACAGGTCGTTCTTGGGTTAGATACTAGAACACAGGAAAGTTTAGCTTCCTGCCTGAGTGGAGGGAAAGTTTTAACCGAATTAGTAAACACTTTCCCAAGGAACTGGAAGGGTTTCCATTTAGCACTTGCTTGAAGTTAGTTGCAATGTATTCTGTAGCAAGGGGAGGCAACTGTCGCCTCGCAATCCAACCTAAACGAAACAAAACACTAAAGACAAAGCTAAAACAGATATTTTTTTTTCAATTTATTTGAACAAATGCTAGTCTCTATTCCTATTCTCTATCGACTTACCTGTAAATCCGCCAAGGAAGTCACCAATATCCCAAATTCTCCTAGGACTGCAACACATCCGGCACACCCGGCAGGTGAAGAAACAGTCTCGGTGACATTTACATACGGCTAACGAGCTGTCAGCAGTGTGATCCGAGCATCCGAGCAAGCCGAGAGTTTGTCGCGGTGGAACATATGAATCAACATACCATTGGAAACTATCCTCGCGCGAAGAAGAAAAGGAACCATTGTGCTACAAAATGCACCACAGAAGTGTACGCGGGGACATCTTCTTTCCGGTGTTACGATCCATCACATCAGTCTATTCCTCGTCTGGTAGATACTTCCGGTGTTGGGGAGTGAACTGCTGAAAGAAGAAAAAAGTATTGTGCATCTTCCGAGACAGAGTGTGATAGTGCTGTTTTGTTTTGTTGGGCGTTGAAGAGGAGCATTGTGGTTGACGCGCGCGCGTTAGTGTGTAAATCGAAATTGAACGAGTTTCGGTGTGAGTGACAAAGGCGCGCTAGACGTGGGGAGCCCGAATACTACTCCACCGCGAGGTAAGGATCTTGCGCTCACCGTGTTGTTACGAATCACGATCTGGAAAGATAAATTCCCTCTCCTACTTCCAGATTGCTGTCGGCTCCTCGGCGCCATTGTGCCATGATCCGGAGTAGTGGAATGGAAAAGCACAAAACACATCTTCCGGACTGCCGGAAGCTTAACGTCACCGATGGAATCCCCGGCCCCCTCCGGCTTGTTGTTGTTGCACGTGCTGCAGTACCTTTTTAAAAAGGGGAGCGAGGTATTTTCTTACGTTCGTCTTTACGACGCAAAGCGAGACGTCCTCAACAAAACGTCCCACACACACACACACAGGCAGGCGTTTGTGGTTGCGTGCCCGGTGCAAGTGCATCTCGCCACACCGTCAGAGAGATAAATTATACGAACATGTAGATACACACACAAGCACGCACACGGCCTCCCCCGTGTGGGCGGAAATCAAGAAATGCATCAAGAAAGCTGTGCCGTTCGGGGCCGCCTTTCGCGCCATACTTTCTTCAGGGATTTTTATGCCTTTTTTGCCAGCCCCTCTCTAACCCGGTGTGACGCTTACGCCGGTACACATTTCATTTCTGCCGGATACGCCGCAAATGCCTTCGTCGCCCCGAGACCGGAGATACCACTCTCGGTTCCTCGGAACCCTCCTCGACGGAAGCTACCCACGCACATGCATAAATGTTTGCACAGGAACCGGATGAGCGATGGAATTTGTACCGCAAAGAAAGCAAACGCTAACTTCTTGCACTTCATTTCTCGTGCACTATAAATGCAATCTCGCAGAAGGTTTCATTGCATCCGCCTGTCGGCATCGTTTAAAAGCGAACGTGTGTGTGTGTGTGTGTGTACACTTCCATCGGTACCAGCTGTCGGAAAGCTCAGGATGGCGTCTTGGATTATTACTGCGGGTTTGGTTTTGTGTGTGAATTTTTACTTCTCTCTCTCTCTCTCTCTCTCTCTCTCTCTCTCTCTCTCTCTTTCTGTTCCGCTCAACTAAACTACACCAAACTTAACACAATTCAAAAACTGGAATCAAACGGAAAGTTTTTCCATTATGTGCTGCACAAACAGCAATTTACTGTAAACTACCACTACTACTACTACTACTGTGGGTGTTGCTTTTCATTTCCAGTAATGCATGCGGTTGACGCGCTACCTTCGCACGAAAACTATCTTTCCGGATTGCATTTGTCTCAACGGAAGGCGGAAAGACGAAAGAGTGAAGCTATGCCTCAAAATCCTTAACAACCAAAACGGAATGCGATAAATGGGCTAATTTGTTCGCATGGAAACACTACACTTTGCAGTCTTGGAATGCCGGCACGGGAATGGTAAGTGTGATGAGATGTTACCTAAAATTGTGAAACTTTTCGTCTGAATCTCTTTCCGGTCGGAATTAATGTTGCTAAGTAATAACGCGCTTGTTTCTGGCTGATGGCTCCAGCAAGGAAAGACGGTTAACATTATGCATATTTTCCGTGGAAAAGAAAAGTTGATACCTCAGAATTATAGCTACTTTCAATTGCTTGCACGGTTTCGAAGTAATTCTTTTCAGTTTTTAGTTGGTCTTTAAGCGCGATGGAGTCCTAAACTACTTTATATCGTTGAACATCGATGGGCATGTCCCCTCTATACCAAATATCTATTGTCTTTGGAGGAACTTGTAGATCTTCTATCAGTGCTTTCAAACCAACTCCCTTCAATCGATCATGTGAGCGCTGTGTTTTATGTTTTACGCGATCATGTTAGCGCTGAATCAGCATAGCTGTTCTGAGGCTCTTATCACTGAAGTCAGACCTCCAGAAGTATACACTGTACAGAAGACAAGGGGACAACTAAATTGAAATGGAAGAGATGACCATCTGTAAAATGGGATCTTTCATCCCAAATTTGAGACATTGCAAGAAATCTCATGGTGACTTCAAAGCTCCAACTCTTTGGCATGAAATGTTTTTTTAAGAATCAGATTAATTTTGACCAATTTTGAAAGGAGCATTGACTCTTTTATCGTAATGTCCTGGAAGTCTTAAAACAGCTTCATCACGAAGTGGACAGCGAAAGTTCACAATATTCTATAGATCTGGATCTAAAATGAAGAAGTCATCTGAGTAGAGCTTAGAGCAAAGCATACTACTTAAAGTAATGTTTTACTAGGTCTCCATTTTAAAGCATTTTAAACACCCTATTGAACCACAGTGGCTTTCATGGACATAAAAACGACGGTTCATGTTGACTCTTTTGTTCATTTTGTTGAAGTTCTCAGAGATGGCAGTTTTGTTTTTCATAAAAAAAGCCCAAGGCTTCCAACGTTCCTGAGAACTTCAAATATTCTTCAATGTCCAGTTGTTTATTTTTTCTTTCGGAGTTCTGTGAATTTTCCATGGATCCAACTAATGTAGCACTTCTTGTAATAACTATCATCCAGCCCCTTGAAAACCATGAGAAAAATACATTTCTTTGGCTCTTTTTATCTTTAAATTAAAACTCCTTCTCCCATTAATGATATCTTGACAAGGGAAGCAAAGCACTCCTCTCTCCGGAATGATAGTTAAAACTTTGTTTTCATTGCACTTTTCACCCATTTTGCTGTTTGTCAATCACCTCTACCTCTAATGACATCGCCACTTCACAAACTTAGTGCATCCTACCGCCATCACCATCC
Organism: Anopheles gambiae; assembly: GCF_943734735.2. Taxonomy (NCBI): domain Eukaryota; kingdom Metazoa; phylum Arthropoda; class Insecta; order Diptera; family Culicidae; genus Anopheles; species Anopheles gambiae. The sequence goes on from NC_064602.1 coordinate 92,542,413, forward strand.
GCTTCTTAACGACACCGAAACCTTCGCGAGAAACTGATCCGAAGATGGTCTCACCGGTGCCGAGGGAAAACCGCAACCGTGACATCGCAATTCGCTCGGTCGTCCCGTATTATCAAAACCACCCCGTTTGGTGAACCGTGCGGGCCCACACGCGTATCCAAGCCGATGAAACACCGCTGAAATAATGCAGATTCCTTGTACCGGATGGAACCGAAGGTATTAGCGGATAAGGCGACCACGACGATGATGACAACGCCTCGCACCAAGATAGACATCTTTTCACGCTCGAGAGAGCAGCCCCGTACGTAGCCGCAACACCGCACTGTAGCCGAGCGTCGAACAACCGTCTTCTGCACGGTACAACGGTGCTAGCAAATGCATTAAATTCCAGCCGTTTGAACCCCACCCTCCCCCCACCCTCAGGCTTGCAACCATGCAGCAAGGGGATTACATGGTCGGGCAAAACTTAAATCCAAAGCAAACCCCAATCCCAAGAGCGATGATTCAGCACGGGGCCCCTCCTTGGGTGCGCGTCCCTGTGCAAGGCGACGAATGGGGATTGTTGTGCACTTGCTGCAAGTACCGGTGGGATAAGTACCGAGCTGCCATTTCCTTATTGCTTCTTACTTTCACACTTTCACGGAGCTCGGCTCATCCCGGGGTAAGTGTGTGTGGCATTAAAAAATAATCTTTCCGAGCAAGATGACGAACCCTCCTATCCCTGGGACGATGATCGAGTACAGCGTATCCACCAGTCAATCATTTACCACAATTGCAGAAAAACCCCTCAAAAACAATTGGACACTGAAGCTCAAAAATGCATCCGCAAAACACGGCACTGCAACATCGGTCAATTATTCATCCGCCCATCCATCAATCCGCCATCACACCGGGCCGGGCACCACATTTCCGAAAACTGCCCGACGACCTACGACGGACACACAGCACAAAATGCACAGTGCTCCCTTCCTTCAATTCTTCGAGTTCAAGTTTCGAGGTTTTTTGTGCCGTCGCTCTCCCACTTACCTGTTCGTTGCTTGCTTCCCTGCCCGCTGCATGCAGACACACACAGAGATACAAGAAATGCAAATTACCCGAGCAAGCTGGATGGCTGATGATGATGACGACGATACCAGCTGCTGGGCAGCATCTGTGCCGATGCCACAAAGGAGGACGGGAACGAAGCGAAAGAAATCGTCGTCCCCCGTATCTATAAATTTTCCACACTTCAAACGCTTCCGGTTTGCAGCAGACGAGCAAGTGAACCGATTCCGATTCTGAGGCACCATCCATTCTTGCCTCCCCAAAACCTGGCGCGAGCAACAGAGGCCTGATGGAGACGACGCTTAAATCTACGACAATGGGTAGCATGCACTTTTCCGGAGAAAAATCGCACCGAGCTTCTCTGATCTTATGAATTATTGCTTACCTACGTCAGGAGGTTGGGCCGGCGATAAAGGATGGGATAAGGATGCAACGTGCAGCAGCAGAACCCCCTCCCCGTGCGCCACACCAGAGCTTGCCGGAATAGTTCTATTTTCTCAAATTTGCCGCATGACTTCAGGAGAGGGGAACCTGCTGTTCCAGTGCCTACCTTCCCCCGGTGTTCAATACCGTTTGCCGTAGTGCCGCTGTGCCGATGTGTTTAACAAATCTTTCTAAAGGTTCGGACTGCGATTCGGTAGCTCAGAGACTCCCCGCCCCAGTACCGGACACGGTACGAAAACTCGGCCCTGTCGGAAGCTGATGAAAAATGCAAACGCTACGTCTCTAACAAACGGACGGCCTCTACTGACCCGTCATGTTTGGCCCGTATTTACTCGTGATATTTTTGGGATCTACCGGATGTGTGTGTGTGTGCGCTGAAGGAAAAATCACTTCACATTCACTCCTTCACAGTGCAAAATTGTTCAACCGGAAACGAAAAAAAATGGAGGCTTTTAACTAAGCAAAAACGAACCGATCACACCTGATCATGTTGAGATATTGCGGATTTTTTTTGTGTGATAATGTGTCTTTATTTGCACTTCTTTGCCTTAGAATCTATTCCGTGTGTGTGTGCCAAGGGAGATAGAGAAAACAGCCTGCAAGACTGCACAGAGTAACACAGCCTCTCTATCTACTGGAAAGCGGTGGATCGTCCTTTGTGTACACCCGGGAGGATACAAACGGCTGTCCGGTAACGCTCCGCAACAGGAAGTGAAGACGAGGTGAGATCTTTTCCGTATGGTGCAATGTGTGTGCAATTACATGTGTGTGCAACATGTGTGGTGCAATTACTCTCTAGCACGTGCGTGTACATATATGTCCTTCCTTTCCGCTCGCTTTGTGTGTGTTTGTGTGTGTGTGTGTGTGGGATGTTGCTAATAATTTGACTACAATTGACACCGTTTTGGCATTTCTTTTTTTGTGTTGTTTTGTGCCACTCCGCTTAAGTCGACTGACCAACTCGCTGCTGCTGTTGCTGTTGCGTGTATAACACCATCCCAGCGGCGACGAACAGTCCTATCAGCAAGTAGGAGCCCTCTATTGCTCCCACAAACCGACGCACCGCATCCAGCAACCAACGGAGCAACCAGTTCCACGAACCACCACCGCTGGACGATTGTTCCGCGGCCGTGCGGAAGTTCATCTGCCTCAGCTTGTCCCGCAGATGCGCATCCTCGCGGGAGAACACGTTAAAGTAGTCGGTGAGCCGTTCGCGCGTCCAAAACCCGCCGGCGGCCGCATCGGCGAACGAAGTGTACGCGAACCGGTACAGCGAGGTGCGCACGTACCGCGGCGCTTCCGCTGGGACGTGCCGGCTGTCGAGCAGATCGAGCACCGGTTGCTGATGGTCGAGCAGCCGCTGCACCAGCGGGTAGATCCACTTCTGGGCGTCCGATTTGGAGCCGGCGGCATCGTAGAACTTAAAGTCGAACCGCGGAAAGTGTAGCCAGCCGTACGGCAGCGAGGCAGCCCGCTCCACCGTCCACGGTTTGTACTGGAAGCCGTACTCGTGCCAGGTACCGTTCAGCTCGTCCCCGTACTCGAGAATGATTTCCCGGCGCATCGGGCGCATCTTGGTGAGGTGGCGGCCGTACTGGTTGACCACGTACAGGCTGTGCAGGCCGCCGTAGGCGCGTGTCATCACCGGCGAGGTGACGGCCGTGCTCGGAAGCAGCCGCGAGTGTGGAACAATCGACATGAAGAACACGGTAAACGCGACGATTGTCGATATGAGCAGGCCGAGATTTTTCGAAAACTGACGCATACCTTCCGCCTGCGGGAAAGAGGGATTTAAATGTGTGTGTGTGTGTGAGTGTTTGTTTATTTCATTATCGGCACAACTTTCGCTTACCAAACTGCCCACACTGTCCTGGGAGGAGAGTAGCTTCAGGAACTGTTTGACCAGCAGCACAAACACGAGCAGTGGCGCTGCCCGTATCATTGTCTGCATCATGTTCAGGTACTGGTCCTGGGTGAAGGTTGGCTGGAAGGTAAGCTGTCCGTCGTCCTTCGACACACCCACGCTGAAGCACAGCCACGAACCGACGACCATGAGCAGGCTGATCGCTTTCACCAGTCGGCCACCGTAACGGTCGGCCGAATCGTCCGTGCTGTTCGTTTGGCGTGCCGCTGTCCTTCCACGGCCAGCACGTCGGCGCGTGTCGTCCACCGCCAGCCGGTCCTGCACCCACACGACCAGCTCGTCCTCGTCGTCCAGCAGTGCAACCAGCAGCGTCAGCACGAGCGGCGACAGAAAGCCGTAGTTGCCGCACCCGATAATGTTTAGGTGCAGAAAGACGTGCCACCAGACGGCAAACCGGCGCACGGTCCGGCTCGGTGCGAAGAACAGCCACGGCACGACCAGCTCGCTCAGGTACACGTAGATCGTGCTGAGCCGGTGGAACGCGTCCGGCAGCTGGTACGTGTACCAGCTGTACGACGTCGGCAGTGGCATCGTTTCGTAGTGGCGCTTCAGCCCGTCCAGCGACCACCAGAGCGGGCAGCCGCTCGCCAGCTTCACCGAGCCGGACGCGAACATGAACCGAAACACGAGCCACTTGAGCAGCAGCAGCGCAATCGCCTCCATCGGATGCCGCCGGTCGGTGAGGCGGGTCGGCGCGAGCAATATGCACAGGAAGCCCGCCTCGAGCAGCAGATGGTCGGCCTGCTGCCGGAAGGATTGTGCTATCTGGACGAGCGAGAAGTACACCGACCACATCACGATGAAGCTAAGCAGCCGGCAGTGGGCGCGCGAGATGAGCCCCAGGAACGCGACGGTAGCGCCGACCAGACACAGCAAATCGATTGCCTCGTGACCGTGGCCCAGCCCGACGAAGGGCGCGAGCTGGAGCAGGCTGAGCCGCTCCTTCAGTGTGCCGTTTGCCAGTATGCGGCTCGCCGGCAGAATGCCCCCATCGCCGTACAGTCCTGTGGGGAAGGAGAAGAGATGAATCCGCGGGTAAAAGCACAGTCCGGTCCCTCCGGGTTTGGCGGGGTTCGGAATCTGAGATTAATCGAAGCGCTCTAATGGATGTCGGACATGTCGCGCTCGCCGTCTCCAATGTTCCGAAACGTAAAGGCCAGCGAACGATGACGAATGGGATTGTGCAACCGAGACGCCAGGAATCGATTACCGGCGAGTTTTCTTCTCAAATTGAGCGATAATTAAATTACATCATCGCTCGCTGTTGTTGTGCATTCGCATTCCCGTTTCGCTCGTGGGAGAAGGAATCAAATTGCCGATGATGACTGAGATGCGGTGGATCCATTTCAGCATACCCCAAGGAACACGGTCCAAAGGGCCCGATTTCAACAGCATCATTTAATGCCGTGTCTCTCGCTCCAAGGAGCCCAGGCTGTCATAGTTTGCCATCATTGATTTCTAATTCCTAATGTGCTGACGACCCGGTCATCGTTTCGTGGGCTGGCTGAATCGCAGACCGACAGGAGAGGCCAGATGAAAAGCGCGACCCCAGAAGATGATGAACCTTTCTTTCTAGCACGTGGGAGGGAATGAATCGCATCATTTTCTCTGACCCTGACGATTGGCAGAAACAAATCGATCTAATTTACGGTGATCCACTGGTACAAGTAGGAGACACTGAATCTTATTAAATTGGGCCAAGAAATTCAATTACTAAAACACATACACCCCTCTACAGACAGTCGAACAGTGGCTAACCACTTGGCAGATATGGTTTCAAAGCATTATTTAAACAGCTGGTCCGTGCGAGAGGGGTAAATGGAATTTGTTTTCAGTCATTTCGAAGAATGTATTTGGGCGAACAACGTTAAACCTCACAAGTCGAGGAATTTGGAGCGAGGATGCATTGGAAATGGGAAGTTAGTTTAAGGAATTAGCATTGACTATTCGAATCTTTTTTGTTCGAAACTCCATACGTTACGTTTACGTTTTGATAGTGTTGTACGGCACCAGTCGCATAGTATAGCTGCCAAATGCATTGTCTAACATCATGCCCATCTTGGGTTCAAATTTTGTATGAACCGATCCCTAAACACGCTGAAATGTTTATAAATTAATTGCTATTGCTATTCCACTCGCGTCTGTAAAGCGGAAATCCTTTTATGACATGACTGTTAAAATTGCGTTCGTTAGACGAATTTTACGATGTTACTACAATATTTCCATTGCCGTTGGCGTTAAACTAACGAGAAATACAACAACTCCAACCATTAAATTTTCATTAAACGGTTCTTTCTTATCGTCAGTAAACGCATTGAAGACGATTAGAAGAGCATTTAGCAGTAATAAAACGCCTCTGCGATATGTTTCAACAAAAAAAATCTTTCGTGAATTTTCATGAAATTTCATAAATTTCATTTGCTAAAATATTTACATGTATTCCCCGATATACGCCATACTCGGTATACGCGATGTTGCTATATGCTATTTTTTTAATTTATCAGTTGTTGGAGCAAATTGTACCGATTTGACGCATCAAATGTCAAATGCAATATAAATGCCCTTTTCATCAAATTTTAAAAACGATTTTATGCGGTACAAAATTGTAATCTTCAGTTGATATCAGATCAAATAACTAATTAAGTGGCTATAACCTACCACTTCAAGTATAATTATACGAAAATTATCTACAATTTGACTGAAAACCTTGAAATTCGACTTCACTAATATTCGACATACGCTATTCGCATTAATAACGTACATTGGGGAATACATGTACTAATAATTTGATTAAAATACTGAATTTTTATGAATTACATAATGTCTCCTGAACGCCTTCAATGCTGTGTAATCAAAATAGCAATTATTTTAAAAATCCTGAGAACTAACCTTCCAACTTTAGTATAATTAAATGCAAAAATTTAGCTAGACTGTCATTTACTTATATTTAAAATTGTTCACCTTGATGAGGAACCTGTTTTCCACTGCTTTACGCCCAAAAACGGACCAAAACAAGCCGACCATCTGACCGCCCGTTAAGTTAAGCGTTTTTCTCAGCCGAAGCGTTTCCGTTTGGCGTTTTCGCTCAATTTGTTACTTGGGCACTCTCTTTCCAGCCAAAGTGAGCGACCGCACGGTCGAACACACACACATACATTCGCACATTTGCAGAAGAATAACAAAAGCACCGGGTAGAAATGAAATCGATACAACAGACCCGAACTTTTTCGTGATTCCTTTGAAATTATTGCTTACCTTCCGCCTGACAATAGAAGCTCACGAAAGCCATCAGGTAAACGGCACACATCGAGCGCAGCAGCAAATTTCGCACCCGCGGCACATCTCCAACCTCATCTTCATGCTGTGGCCTTGGGTCGTGGTTTTTATCACTTCTGGCCTTTGCCTGCTCCATGCTTCTTGCAACTGTGTTTTGTTACGATTTATGACACAAATTTACAGCAGCAGCAGCATCCAAAATTGCCTACTCTACAGCCAAACATTCGCGAATTCACAGCACCACGTCTGTCGTTGAGCCAGCGTTTCGATGAGCCTAAAAATTAATACATTTCAGTTACACACAATACAAAACATTCTTTCCCAACACAACAAATTGCGACGCTGAGCCATCGAGCGCTTGCTCGGTACGTAGCGAACACCAACTACAAAATCAAAACAAAAACATAACCTAAACCCCCTTTTTCACTGCGCGGGAACTCACGAGGGAACTCTCCCACTGCGAATGGCGTCACTTTTTTTTTCCTTGTTCTGAAAAACAAAACCTTTTTTTGGATCGAAATTTTAACAAACTAAACCAATTTGCTCACTTTCGGATGCAATGCTTAAGGATTTAGAAACACCTGGCCCAAGTCACTGCTGGACGGGAAATGGGACGCGTGCGCTTGGACGGCTGAATTTCATAATACATTGGAGCCGGCGGGCACAGAGCCAGCCCCCAATGCCGGTGGTATCGATTGATAATCATCAGCCGGTAACCTGATACCGCGGGACGGCAGCGCGGCTTCATGGTAATGCTGATACTTTAAAATGCAATGGACAAGAACTGCAATACAATACTGCTCAATCATGAAGGCCCCCCCAGGACGGACTGACAAACGCCATTGCTATTGGCCAGAGGCGCACGTTATCTAATCAACCATTTAGAAATGGTTTTGGTCAAGCGCACACTTGTTCTATGGCTACCTGTAAGCACATGGTTCGTACTGCGTGGCGTCTTTCTGTCCCGGAGAAGAATAACCTTGGAAGAAGAGGACAAACCAAGCCGTGATTTTAATGCCGACGCAATCGAAAGAGATTCTTACCTGTACAAGAACAATCCATTTACCTCCATTTCTTTCTCCTTCAAAACTTAATCTTAATCTTAACTACAATGTAACCAACACAACAAGGGGACAAATTCAGTTCTTAATTTTTATATTTCTTCTTCACAATTCAGAAAGCAGTTGCGCACACAATTTCATTTCATAATTCACATGTCAGTACAGTTCATTTTCTAGTTCATTTTCCTTCGAATTCTCCGAATGTTCAACAGTATGCGTGCGCCTTAAAGTAATGTGGATCATCGTCATGAAACAACCACTTAAATTTCTGATAATTTTGTTGCCATACGAGAAGGCCGCCTGCTTTCGTAGCAGGGCGCTCCATGGTACGGCAACAAAATGTATCAGATTGGTAGAGTAGAATGTTTCCGGCAGCCTTCGTCTGGTACGCCATTATCTCACGCCACAGAGAATATTACACCGATCGTCTTCACTGGGCACGGTGAGGCTGCGAAGAAATAGAAAATGAAGAACAAATTGTTATAATAATTTTCCACATGGAGCTGGTTTCGGACTCCTTTACAAACGGATAAATTCTTACCTGGATAGAAGTAACGCGAAGTTATGAAGTGAATATTGTTCCCAAGAAAGAAACTCTTTTCAGTTCGGCGAGTTGAGAAGAAATGAAAGAAAAAGGCGGACAAAGCCTAGAAAAAACTTCACCAATACAACAAGCCAACTCCATCAAAACCCAACCAACAAATCTGCTGTCAAAATTCAAGCATGTGCTGGATTCCCAGTTAACAAAATAAGAACAGAGAGGTGCGTAGGCAAAATTGCACACAACTTTTTACTAATCTCTTTTTTTATAAATTATAAACCGACTGTTTTTACCTTTTCATTTGTCATACAGTGAACCCTCTCTTATTTGAGAGGCGATGGGACTGTCGAATAAGAGGGGTTTTCAAATTACAGAGGTTGAAAGTGAATGAAAGGTCCATACAAGACAAGAAAGAGACAGAACATTTAGTATGCAGCCTTAACTGTTGCTATAGGAAACTGCGAACAGAATCGCTAATTTGAGCATACATCTTTCAATAACCATGGCAACACCATACTCAAATAAGAGGGACACAGATTTCAGAGGTTTTCCAAATTAAAGGAACAAAAATGTACTGGAAATCAAGGGACTGTGAAAAATGTTCAAATAAGAGAGGTTTCTCAAATTGGAGAGGTGTCAAATAAGAGAGGGTTCACTGTATTTACGAGATTGCGCCAACGAAAAACATGCTTATTACATTTTAGAGTGGATTACCGATAACGTGTTTTATTTAAAATGAAAGCTTCATGCTGGCATAATTCACAGCCTATTCTACAATTTCCAAGTACCACAAATTCACTAAACGACCACTAAACGGGTTCTAAACGACTCAAGCTCTCTAACTAAACGAAATATAGAAAGACTTCGTTTAGCAGACGGCAAACGACTCATGCATTCTAAAAATGCAGTAGAACGTCGATTATCCGGGCATCTTGGGACCGGACGGTTGTCGGTTAGGGCGGTGGCAACGCTTTTTCGCATGCGATTTTATCGGACGGCCTGTCAAATTTTTATATGGGATTTGACAGATAACGTCGGACGACGCAAGGATAATGTATTTAGAACAAGGTGGAATGTATAATGAGGTGTAGTTATAGCGCTTTTGGCGATCCCCCCCAGGGCTCCGATTTTGACAGATGGTTTTCCGCTTGTATATGTATTGATGGATTGTTTACGTTTTGCATGGTCAATATTTGGTGGAGATCAATTTGGGTGAATATTTTAGTTTATTAGAACACAGTCCGTGATTTAAAATGGAAATTTCATTACCCCGCACCAGCCCTCCCCGATTTTTATACCGGAGCCCCCGGAAGAGAAATGTCAAGTCGAGAAATGTCATTTTGCTCTGAACAACTTCACCTTGTCATTTATAACACCTTGCTTATAACTTGACCTGATATCTTTACGGTCCTTGATTTAGAAGGTTGATTTTTATCGCTTTTGCTGGGCGACATTGTGGGGGACATCTGTCACTCTCTGCATACAAATTTCATTACCCCGCACCATCCCTCCCCGATTTTTATACCGGAGCCCCCGGAAGAGAAATGTCAAGTCGAGAAATGTCATTTTGCTCTGAACAACTTCACCTTGTCATTTATAACACCTTGGGACGACGAAATCGCACGTCCGACGTTATCTGTCAAATCCCATTTAAATCTCATATGATCAAATCGCATCCGATCAAGGATAATGTATTTAGAAGGTTGATTTTTATCGCTTTTGCTGGGCGACATTGTGGGGGACATCTGTCACTCTCTGCATACAAATTTCATTACCCCGCACCAGCCCTCCCCGATTTTTATACCGGAGCCCCCGGAAGAGAAATGTCAAGTCGAGAAATGTCATTTTGCTCTGAACAACTTCACCTTGTCATTTATAACACCTTGCTTATAACTTGACCTGATATCTTTACGGTCCTTGATTTAGAAGGTTGATTTTTATCGCTTTTGCTGGGCGACATTGTGGGGGACATCTGTCACTCTCTGCATACAAATTTCATTACCCCGCACCATCCCTCCCCGATTTTTATACCGGAGCCCCCGGAAGAGAAATGTCAAGTCGAGAAATGTCATTTTGCTCTGAACAACTTCACCTTGTCATTTATAACACCTTGGGACGACGAAATCGCACGTCCGACGTTATCTGTCAAATCCCATTTAAATCTCATATGATCAAATCGCATCCGATCAAGGATAATGTATTTAGAATTTGTCATTTATAACACCTTGGGACGACGAAATCGCACGTCCGACGTTATCTGTCAAATCCCATTTAAATCTCATATGATCAAATCGCATCCGATCAAGGATAATGTATTTAGAAGGTTGATTTTTATCGCTTTTGCTGGGCGACATTGTGGGGGACATCTGTCACTCTCTGCATACAAATTTCATTACCCCGCACCAGCCCTCCCCGATTTTTATACCGGAGCCCCCGGAAGAGAAATGTCAAGTCGAGAAATGTCATTTTGCTCTGAACAACTTCACCTTGTCATTTATAACACCTTGCTTATAACTTGACCTGATATCTTTACGGTCCTTGATTTAGAAGGTTGATTTTTATCGCTTTTGCTGGGCGACATTGTGGGGGACATCTGTCACTCTCTGCATACAAATTTCATTACCCCGCACCATCCCTCCCCGATTTTTATACCGGAGCCCCCGGAAGAGAAATGTCAAGTCGAGAAATGTCATTTTGCTCTGAACAACTTCACCTTGTCATTTATAAGGCTGCGCTCTGGCACCAATCGAACACGACAACCGACTCGAACAAACCCATATAATCATATGGAGGTGCACTGTCAGACACAAACAAACAAACAAGACAAACATGTCAAATCCCATACATTTTTCATGTTCGATGTCGTGTTCGATTGGTGCTAGAGCGCCGGGTAACACCTTGGGACGACGAAATCGCACGTCCGACGTTATCTGTCAAATCCCATTTAAATCTCATATGATCAAATCGCATCCGATCAAGGATAATGTATTTAGAAGGTTGATTTTTATCGCTTTTGCTGGGCGACATTGTGGGGGACATCTGTCACTCTCTGCATACAAATTTCATTACCCCGCACCAGCCCTCCCCGATTTTTATACCGGAGCCCCCGGAAGAGAAATGTCAAGTCGAGAAATGTCATTTTGCTCTGAACAACTTCACTTTGTCATTTATAACACCTTGCATCCGATCAGCGTTGCCACCGCCCTGACCGACAATGGCAGGCACAACACGAAGAAGAGACGACCCAGCCGTTTGGTATGGGAATTTTTGAGAACTAGGTAAATAATTCCAACAAAATTTGCTACACAGTTGTGAACTGGATCAAACTTTACACTTTTGATCTATTCCTTTCAAAAGTCTAGTTCAGCCTAATTTGATTTCCAATACATCACAGAAATGAGAAGTTTTCATTTGACGCTGCTTAAAGGTAACAGTCAGCTTCAAAGTGACAAAGAAGAAATATATTGCTCTTGCTCTTTTATTTTGTCTTTTTCACTACTGTACTGTAATGTAAATATGTACTGATTTTTATCGCAGCATAAGATTATACTGTTTCCTGAGTAAAAAAAGAGGATGATTCTGCAAACAGTACAAACACCATTGCAGTAGGGGAATTCATTTTTCTAATGTTTGTTTAAAAAAAGAGCATCATGATTCCGATTTAGTTTTACCAAACCTCGAATGGTATCAAATTTAAGCATTTTCAATTAGAACAAACACCAATTCAGTAGGAAAATGTAAATCCCTTTTTGAAATAAACGCAAGAACAACATTTTTATGACAGTTTCGAATAGTTGAGTGGCCGGCTTTAATTTACACTCTCGGATGCTGGTCAGTGGGTCACGCTCGACCTAAGCACCTAAGTGTGTGTTTCCTCTCCGTTCGTTACACCAGGCCAGGAGATGGCTGTACAAATTGGTGCATTACTTTTAATGTGCAGCAGCTTCACCATTCATAAATATGGAACAGTCGGTCCAGGTACTAAACGAACGATCACCCATACAAGCCCGGTTCCCCAACCGGCAGCCAAAAGTCCGAAATGGAACGACAATTCCATTAATGTCCCCTTTCGAACCCCACCGAGTGCTGCAGGAATAAATATATTCGCAACGGAAAATAATTTCCAAACTTATGCTCCAACCGTACTTACAAGCAAACTTAACCTTGCCGGTGCTGAGACTCTCATGGGTGTCGGGTAATTCCGTCTCCTTATCGACACACTTGTATGATGGGTCCATTTTCTCGTTTCGGAACGAAACATGATCCCCTTCCCCGCTTGGTGGCTCGTTGGTGTCGTCGTAAATATTATGTGCCCGTTGTATTTTTACATCACCCAACCCTTTAGCACGTTCTGGTTCAGCTATTTTTGGGTACTAGCACGATGGCTAAAATCCTTTCGCAGCTCGGAAATGAAACGGCCTGCCCTAAAAGGGATGGGAGGCGAGATACGGGACAAAATTGTCGTTCGATGATAAAGGTGTGGCAATTTATTACGAACGCTAAAATTGCTGGCATGGCGCTAGATAGAGTCGTCGGCTACATTAAGGGCTTTTATGCTAATCCCGTCTCGAGGGAGGGAAAGAGAGAGTGTATGTGTGTGTGTCCGTGAGTGGAAGGCTCCAAGGTACTTTTCGTTTATTTTTGTGTTGTGGTGGTGCTCCTTGTTGGTAGTAGCTTGTAACAAATATCTTCAAATCACTCAACCATATCGATGGAGCTTAGAAGCTTCAATATCCGGACTGTGTTTCCGATGGGTTTTGTGGGACAAAAATGTGTCACCAAAAAGGATTATTTCGTTGACCATTTGCTTGAAGAAGAGACGATTTGGCAGGGAGTGAGGCGTTGATACAGAATGTACGGTCATCCTAGTGTAGTTTCGGATGGATGAAATCAGGAAGGAAAGCTCACGCTACAAGTCTCCCGTTAGAGCTTTACCGACGTGTTTGCAACAATCGGATTTGGATGTACACAAAAGGATAAGAATGGATCTAAAAATGTTCTTTTCTAATCAACTCTGATCAGAATGGCAAAAAAGGATCCCCTGGTCTTAGATTTTACCCTCGAAACGTGTATAAATTCCACAAAGTTTTAGGAAATTGAGAATATAATAGACACTGTTGTACGACACAGTCAGCGCCTGATTGGGGTATTTTTATTCATGCATGCATCAGAACGTAATTTTGTATTATGGTAAATAAAGCCAATATTGTTAGAGAATGAAAAAAACGACAAATATTATACATATACGGAACCTAGGCTGATCTCACACCTTACACAGTAATCGGCATAATGAAACCGTTTTCCCCGATGAAGGGTGCAATTTTATCCGCGAACGTGGGAATGACTGTTTTACATAAGCACACCTCCCAGCCAGCTTCATGAATATTTAAGCTACTATTCGGTACTACTACTACACACGGGAACCACACGGGAAGCATGCAAGGATTTTATTTAGGCGTCAAATTTCATCACATCACGTCTGACACACTGAATGGAAGGAGTGGTACTATTGGAAGGAACTAATTTCGAGTCACTTGAGCGTACGGCAAAAAAAGGTCGTTGAGCACAACAAACGATATCTAATTGTGTGGATGAATTTGTTTTTCTTTGGGACATATTGTGAGAGAAACTGCTATAAAAATTAAGGCTTGAACATCAAGGATCAAACGACTGTTGAAACCCTTAGCTTCGGGTACAGCGTTAAGCATCATTGATTGTGGGATGGACCAACCATATCCTTTAATGTCGGCCCCAATGCTGTTGTTGTCCTTTCCCATTCTGCATCAATTGACTTCCCGTAAACGCTGCTGTGTGTCGTGTAATTTCTCCCCATGATTTTGCACCTCACGTTGGCCGTTTGTAAGGGGGCGTCGTATGGGAATATTGATGATGGGACGCATTACCATGTTATTTCTATGTTTGGTCAGCGATGGTGGCGATTGGCGTTAGCGAAGGTAAGGAAGCGTAACGATAAATCCTACTCTGCTCGGACAGAGATTGAGGGAATGTTGAGAGAAGTACGGTACAGTAGGAGAGGAAAGCACATAATATGTTTTCAAGCGTTCTTTCATCTTTCCAATGTTGACTTTTTGGTCTTTTGGCCATTAATTTGAATACTTGTGAATCACTTTAAGTGACGATTTTTTTAATCTTGATTTTTTTAATTATTAGGGCATATCACTGTTAAAATATCATTTTTACTAATTTTTCATCACACTCTATTTTTTTACACTAAATTTTAATTGGAACAATCTGTTTTTTTACTTATTTTGTTAGATGATCTTGGAGGCTTCCGACGTGGAAGTCGGGATAAGCGCGTTCTCGTGAGCAATTCCGGTAAGTTTTTACCCTAAATATGTCTACAATATTGAATGTTCTCTAGATGAACAGTTATCTTTTTGGAAATAACTCGATTCGATCCACACAAGTAATACTAAGGGCAATGGCAAGAGACTATAAACAAAGCAATTGACTCAAAACTGAAACATAGATAGTTGGAGAAGACACTTTTGTCTACACTATTAATTGAACAAAATAGCCAAAATAGTGTAAAAAATCAGACCAGTATTTAAAAATATTCATGGAAAACCAAGCATAACCATTCAATAAATTTTCGGAACTAGTGTTCTAAACATAGGCCATTTAATAGTCGTATTTTACCAATTTGACATGTCTGGTGTTGTATCTCAATGGTTATCAGGATAGTCGTCACTAAACAGTATTACCGCAATATGTAAGATCTGGGTCCATACAAGATTTGAGCCTAGGATGGGTGTGCTATGTTTCTGTTAGGTAGTACGACTAGACGACTATACCACGGGGCATTGACTGAAGGCTGACCTAAAGAAACCAATTTAACCCACACTAGAGACGCGTAATCAAACCATTCCAGAGTAAATTATAAAAAAGATACGAAACGGTCTATAATAACAACTAGCGATAAGGATACGCACGCAAAATGTTAGCGTTAAACAGTTTGTGTTCGCTAGCATATTCTTTCAACCTTCCTTCCTTCCTTCTTTTTGCATAAAACTTCGACCTGCTTGATTATTCCGTAATAAATATTGTCTTGGTAGTCCGCGCTTGCAAATCACGTGGGAAAACCTTACGCCCCACGTGCCGTCGTTACTCATAGCAGCAGATAGTACAACTTCTAACTCATCCACGCCACTTTACTTTCACCTCTTCCGTTACTTTATTTTCTTCATCTTATTACGTATGCTTGTTGCCCCCATTTTCCGAGAACTATTTTTGCCCTTTTCATCCTTTAAATCCAGCAGCAGCAGCAGCAACAGAACGCTACATAAAAAAACACACCGGAAAATGCAAGAGATGCTATGCTTCCCCTGGCTTTTTGCGCCATTCGGGTGGGAATTCAGTTTTCTCGAGTGCCCCAATTTACATATTTTTATGTGCATTCATAAATAGTAATCAAGAAATACTTTTACTTTCTTGGCGCTTTCTTGTTGGGGTGAGATTACTGTCCCACAGTGGGACTGACTGGCGGGTGTTGGTGCTGTGGGAAATGCTGCTGTGGAACTCATCCGACGTAGCACTTGCTCTTGTGAGCTTTGCTTGGTGCTGCTGTGTTTAAGTTATAACAAAATTGCTTTACCGTTAGATGAGGTAATTGGTGCATTGTAAATTCTTATTTGCCAAGACAGTTGAAGCTTATTTTAAATAATCTTATTAAAGCTAGATAAATAACTTTGAAAAGGCCTAGTTTTGTGTAAGGCATTTAGATGTCTCACAATAATTTTCAACAAGCCATACTCAATTCTTAACCAAACGATTCTTGAAATTCATCCACTCTTTGTCGCATTCATGTGGAAAATGGATAATTTCTGAGCAAAACAAAAATCACAAATTGAATAGGACAATATTCATTATATCGCTCTCCTTCCTGCTACGAAGACGGTCGAAAAGCGCAATTAATATCGCCATAAATATTCAAGATTAATTTCGATCCTTGGAATGGGCCATCCCGCTGCAGTTGGCGTACAAAACAAACCAGCAAACAACCCCAAACTCCCATTTTCTTTCGCCTTTCTCCACGGGAAGGAAATAGACTTACTGCGAACGGCTCTTGCTTGCGCAAAGGATGGCTCTTGCTGGGCGCGCGCGCACTGCGTGTGCGTATATATTTATTTTTCTCACTTTATTTCAAGTAACGCATCAACACCGATTGTTCCCGGAATGTTTAAATTTATCTTTATCATTGCTAAAATTTGATCAACCGCCGCCGCGACCACGTGTACGCACACGCGGTCTCTCTCGCTCTTACTTTCTCTCTCTCTTATGTATTACGCTTATATAAACCAATTCGTACGCATTCTCGCATAGTGAAGGGATGATTTCTTACAAAAGTAGCTAGAGTAGGAAGATGATGATTCGCGGCCACTAATTGACCTTCCCCACCCATGTCTCCAGGTGGTGGTGACTGTGCTTGTGTGTGTGTGTGTGTTTTGGATGTGTGAGTTTCATTGGTGTGTGTGTAAAGTCGCAAGGGTCATCATTGTTCAAACCGATGCCCGGCCCCGGTTGGGATGGAAATCGTACCGCAGTGGCCGTATCAGCCCATCGTCGTCCGCTTCAAAGTCGTGCAGCGGCGGCTGCATCCGCTGCTGCTGCCCGTGGTTACCGTTCCCGGGTCCATTGAAGCCGGCCGGCGAACGAAGCTGCGTCATTTCGCAATCCATCAGCGGGTAGCGATAGTTCGTCTCGATGTAGCAGCCGTTGGGCTCCGGCGCCATGTCGAACTTGGTCGGACAGTTGTGGCACACGGTGAGCGGGTTGATGACGGAGATGCGATCGTAGCACCGCTCGTCTACGCTGTCCGTGTTGCCCGTGATGATGTCACCGTCCAGCTTGACCGCTATTTGCAGTGCCTGCAATGAATGGGGAAAAGCATTTAGACCGTGTACGGCAGCGAGAGGAGCATGGTAAGGATGCTTCAATCTTACCTGTATGGCTTGCGCTTCGTCCCGCTTCTCGTCCTCCGTGTTCATCGTCACGAACCGCAGCACGAGCAGATTGAGCGAGGCAGCCACCACCGCCAGCCCGAACAGGATGAAGATCAGCGCAAACGCCACGTACTCGGGTTTCTTGTTCAGTGCGTTGTCCTTCTGCAGCGCCACCATATCGCCGAACCCGATCGTCGTGAGCGTGATGAAGCAGTAGTACACCGAGTCGAAGTAGCTCCAGCCCTCGAACTTGCTGAACGCGGCGGCCCCGCCCGCTATCGTCAGCGAGCTGAGCGTCGTCACCACCAGTATCAGGTCGACCTCGGACGCGATCGCTTTCTTGCAGTTAAAGGACGTCTTGATCGCGTGCACGATCACGCTGCTCAGCCGGTTCACCCGCTCGCCGATGCTCTGGAACATGACCAGGCCGAGCGGGATGCCGATCGCGGCGTAGCACATCGTGAAGATCTTCCCGCTGACCGTGGTCGGCGTCGAGTGGCCGTACCCGATCGTCGTCAGCACGGTGGTGGCGTAGTAGAACGCACCGGAGAACTTCCACTGCTGGCCGGCCTTGTGCGGTTCCGACTTCATAATGACCGTCTCGATGACTTTGAAGTCCTCCGAGCTGATGTTGTACCGTGTGATGAGGACATTTTCGATTGCTGGAAAGGGGTTTAGGATTTGATGAGGATTCTGACGGTGTCAGACGGCGTAGTGTACGTACCACTGAGCGCCTTCCAGCGTTTCTTCTCCGTCTCTGATTCGAGGGCATCGAACACGGCGGCACCGATTAGCAGGTAGGTGAACGTACACACGATCAGCGAGATGGTCCGTACGTTTTGCTTTTTCATGCTCGTTTACTCGAATCCTGGTGAAGGTAAAAGAGGAAAGTACATTAGTATTTGCTTTGCTTTGCTGTTGAGGCCTCCACTGCTTACCTTTTACCCTATGTCGTCTACACGAGGTACTCTGTAGAGGAGTTGTGGTCTACCAGTACTGGATGGGAGGGGGAAGGTACTGGGCACCCTCTTTGGCAAACTAACTACCCTTGGAATCGTTCGGATCTGTGGAAGAGGAGGTGTGGATTGTGTGCCGCCGGAGTTGCTGCTGCTGCCACTACGCGACTCCTGTTGGTCCTCTAGCTACGGGGAATCATCCTGGCAGGGAAGTAGTACTGGTGCTGTTCGGGGGCGTTTGGGAACCAGCGGGGAAGCGACAGCGTTTGAGGAGCTTTTGGCACACGCACGGACGCTCCGCACTTTGGGGCTTCGGTTTCAATTCCGTCACCGTTTTTGCTCGGACAGCCCCGATTTGTCACGGTACGCGATGGTGATGGGTTTCGCAGTAAAGCACCATGACCAAATCCGCAGCAGTAGCAGCACAGCGCCACAGTGTCCCTCCTCCAGCGACTACGAAATATTCTTCTATCGATTGATTTTTTTCCCCGTTTTTTCCGTTTCGTTGTTTGACGACCAACCACCAAAAAGGGGTTTTGACGTTTCTCGCGACCCGTCCGGCTACTGCGCATGACACGCAAGAAGCGTGCAGGACACACACACACACACACATACGCACCAGGACGCGCGCTAAGGACGAATGTCGCACGTGCTTCGGAGTCTGCATGTGTACTAAAAGGGGCGCGCGCCCGCTGCTGCTGAATTTAAACTACCGCGTTCGTTACTTTTGGCGTTTCTTTATTTTCGCAAAATACACCTAGCACTTAGTTTCAACCGTACATATAAATAAACAAACTGTCACATTTTTCCCTCGCGCTAGGAACTGGGTGGGACACAAAAGGATCGTTTAATTTTACACATATAAATCTGTTTTCTTGTTTTTTGTAAAAATACACATAATGGTTTCCTCCCTCTCTTGTCGTTTTTGCTTTCGCCTTCTTGCTTGTCCGATTCTGGTCTAACTCACGAGGTCCTTTTTAAAACCCAAAAACAAAAAATCCTTTCTCTTCCCTCATGGCAACAGAGTGCACACCCCCATCCTTCTAGCACACCAGCAAAAAAGTTTAAAGCATAACTACCTCCCTTTTGGCGCACAGCCACACTCTGCCGCCCATCCATTTCGCTTCGCCTTACCCCCTTTTCACGATTAATTTAAACAAAACAGCTTTGTTTTTCTTCTCTCTATTGCACAGCCTTTTTGTGAAAATCGCGGTTTTTTGTTTTGTTCTTTTGTCGCTCGCTGCTATACCACACCTCACAGCGACACCACCTACCCCCCCCTGCGAGCCCCCTTGGTCTAATATCATTCGGTGGCGACGAGTTGGAAAGGGAGGAGCGTTTCAAAGCGAAAGAGGGAAGGGATGATAAATTAACCGATCGCGTTCGCGCTAACCTAAAGAACCATAACACACGCACCACCGTAAATCACATCTCGGTTAAAAGTTGCCTCTTTTGCAAGCTGTCTTAAGCTGTGTACGAATTATTATCTCTTTTTTTTGTATGATTTTTTGCGATTATTTTTTACACTTAAAAATTCTCCACACCAGCAGGGAGAATGGTATATTGTACAGATAATGATTGAATGATAAAAAGAGAGTGTGTGTGTGAGAGAGAGAAGGGAGATAAAATAAAAAATAATTCTAAGGGTTAAAATTAGCTATGCACCATTATTACGCGATCGTCCGATCATGCCATCTTCAGCGCTTGCAGCTCGTCCTCAGACAATCTGTTTTGGTAAAGGCTGGCGCTGCATGCTCGATTCCACCAAAATACAACAAAATACTCTAGGTACGCTTCCGGTGGTTCCATATACACCACGCACTACACACCGTGGATCGATTGAGCCTCAGCTGACCGTCACCAGAGCAAAATACGATAGGTTCCTGCCTACGTGCAAAATACCTTTCCTACTAGTTCAGCGCTTGCAGCTATTATCGTTTCCAAAACACGTGGCTCCTCTACTAATCCGCGCTCTGTAGGCGTGTAAGTGTATGTGTTTCTCTCTATGTAAACGTTTGCTAAGTCTTTTGATATGGTGAGAAGTCTCCGCGCTTTTGGTCCCGCGTATCTTTCTCTCTCTCTCTTTCACGCGCCAATCGAGTGTACGAGCAATGGCACACGCGCGGGGCTGGTCGGGTTGCTCTCTTGGCGTTACGCTTTGGCTTTTGAAGCTTACTGCCTCCACCACATCATGGCAGGCACGCACGGAAGGGAGCGCGGTGGGGCCACTGCGCCACCCTCAAGAAAAGGTAACTTTGGTCGCTACTAAATGGTAATATCATTCCGGTAACACGTTTCCGTTGCACGATTTTGCTTTCGTGGGAGAGCCAGCGGCCCCATATTCTGTCTCGTCCAGACGAGAGCCAGCAGTAGCAGTGTTAGTAGTAGTAGTAGTACTAGTAGTAGGTAAGGCACCTCCGATTCTCCTTTACCTGCGCCATTTGTCGCGTCGGGCGCGCGCGCCGCTTGGGTTTTCTGTTTCATGCCATCAGAAAAAGTCTGGCTCTGTACCGACACACGATCTACATCTCGATCGAGTAGGACGAGGGCGGTTTGCTCAGCAGCAGGGTGGCCGACTCCGACATCAGGCTCGTCTGCTGGTCCGCTTCCGGCTCGAGCGAGGGATCGTTAAAGTCCGCCGACAGCTCCTCGATTTCGACCTGCGAGCATTCCCACGGGTTGATCGGATACTGGGACAGTGTGTTGGGGCCTCCGTTGGTACCATTGTTGTTGTTGTTGTTGTTGTTGTTGTTATTGCCGCTCATGAGATGATGATGGTTGCCGCTCATAAAGACGCTGGGATCGATAAACTCTTCGATGTCAATTATATTGTCTCCACCGTACGAGTTGGCGTAGAGGAAATCTGCGCGAGAAAAAAAAATGAGAAAAAAAAAATGGCGGAGGATTAGAACAAATTAAGCAAAGTTAACAAAAACAGTTTAACACTAATTACACATGCCATAATATAATAATTACATTAAATTACCAAAAGCCCCAACAATTCGAGAAATCATTACAATTACAAAAACATAAATAACATACACAACATAGAAAATGGTGATAGAAGTAGAAGGTGCAGTGGTGCAGTGTGTGGTTAGTAGAAAAGAAGATAATAATTTGGGGTGCTTTAGACTAGTGTTGGGTTTCATGAATCTTTCGTTGAGATTTATTCATATGAATCTTCATTGATGAGTGTTTCGAATCACGAGTCGAATCTTCAAACATTCATGAATCTCTAAAGATTAACTTATTAAAAAACTCAAGCTCTATGAATGTTTTGAGATTAATGAATCTTTAGAGACTCATGAATCCTTTAAATTCATGCATCTTTCCAATGGAGATTCAGATTCATTGAATCATTCCAAAGATTCATTCAGATTCATGAATCTGAATCAGATTTACCCAACACTACTTTAGACTCCGCGGATGGGGAGTAGTAGTCCTGCCAACTTTAAAAGAAATTAAACACATTATACACAAACAACACGACGCTTCGGTATTTTGTACTATACTGAGAGTAAAACAGATTTTTTTGTAACAAACTCCCTACAAAAACAAACAAAACTACACAATTAGCAAACGTATGATATATGCGGGATGGGAAACACTTGGTGAGGGGGAGGAGGACATACACAATGTGCCATGGTGGACGTCCAACTATAACGCTTCTTCCGCCCAGCAGCAGTACCTGGCTGTGTCGTTTCCCAGTCGGTATCGAACTCCAGCTGCTGGTTCACCTCGAGCTCGTTGGCCGTTTGCAGGGCAGGATTGTCGCTTTCGCTCATGTCGAATATCTCCGTCACCTTAACCTGCGTACGTACGAGATCGTTCGATGAGATATATATATGGGACAGGTTAGAAAAGGGTTCGTCGCTTATAAGACAGGAAGCGTCGCACCGAACAACACGCGGCAACATTTACCTTATTGTCTTCGTCCATATAGTAGTAAGCGTACATGGCGTCGTGGTGTGACGACACCTGCAGGATGTGATCGAACGTATCGAGGTCGCCCATCGCCGAATGATGCCCGGCGGAGCTGTAGCTGGGGGTAATTTCTTTGCCGAATGGTTTGCTGTGAAAACGGGGGGAAGAATTTTAGTGGTTAGTAGTTTATGTGTCACTCCTTTCCGGAAAGCCTCGTACTCGTACGACACTTACCCGTCCTCCATTCGCATGTCGATGATTGAACTGCGATGGCTGTGCTGATGATGCTGCTGCAGCTGCTGCTGCTGCTGGCTCTGGTTGTACTCGGTAAGCGCTATCTGGCACTGGAGGTTCGCGGTCAGTTGCTGCTGCTGCTGCTGCAAAGAGAAAAAGCGCAAACTCCCCCGGTTCAAGCGGGCACGTGTGCAAAACAGCTTCCTTTCCAGCCTTACCTTCTGTCGCCGTCGCACCCGGAGCAGGATCGTGTTCAGGTTCTTCAGCACAAACTCACTCATCGCCCAGATCTGTTTGCCTATCGACGGTGCGGCACCCATCAGCCTAAACGAGGTGTGATACAAGGGGCATAATTAGCACACACATCTGTAGGCAGCTGTCTCTGCTTTCCAGGAAGAGGCCTTGAAAGCACTTTAGCAACGGCAGCACACACCCGAACGCCCACCACCAATACACAAACAGGGAAGGAATATATACAAACACACGGGGACGAAGGACGAAGACACACAGGCAAAAAGGCACACAAACACAGCGCGTGGTTGCGAATTTTGTGGGGCCGAAAAAAAGGTTAACATTTCTCCGGCCTACGCTTACCGGTACGCTAGACGGTTCTCGAGCTGCGCCAGGAAGCGCATCCGATCGGGGACGGCCAACGTTGCCAGTCTGTCGAGAGGAAACGGAAGGGGAACGATCGTTCGAGACGGGGAGGAAGAGGAGGAGCATACAAAATGGTTACAACATTTGGTACGGTGGTGCTGCTGTTGGTGGTGCCGGTGGTGGTGGTGGTGCTGGCGGTGCCCAACTGTTGGACGTTCTGTCGGGCAGACGACATTGCCGAGCACCTGGTGGCGGAACTGTCGCTGCTCGATTATGCCACCAACGATACTAAGTAATACGGTGCGAATAATTTAGCGGGATTGAGGAAGGAGAGGAAAGGACCAGAGACGGGAAGGGCGTTTTTGCGGTTAGTTACGAATTCTACTTCAACTACTTTAGCGGTGTGTGTGTGTGTGTGTGTGTTTTGGAGGTGGGTGGGTGAGGTGTAATACTGGGTTTTCTAGGGGTTGTCATAGTTGTGGGATGCTTCCTGCACTCTTTCTTATTGGGATGCGAATTTCATATGATGGAAATTGGACTCTATTGGATCTTTTTGAGCAGGCTCCTTGGAAATTCCTATTAGATGTTTCATAGAAGAATGCGATACAGTTCAATTCCCATTAGATTAAGTTCAATTCACGTAAGATGGAGCCAATAAAGTGTCCCACAGCTATGAGAACTCCTGAAAACCCCCTGTAATGCGGAAGAGGCTGTAAAGCGTGAGTGTTGGTGATAAAAAAAACGCCAAGAATGCAGTTTTTTTCTTAACCGATTGATAAAGCTTTTTGACATCAATCGATTGATTGGGACGCGAAACAAAAATGGACACACAAAAGGTAATGGGGTGGGGCGTTTAGGGGTGCAACTGGCAGTGAGGAAGTATTGAAGCAAAAAAGAGCAAAAAAAAAAAGCAAACGATCCGCGCGCACACACTTACTTCGTCAGCGTGGCACATACAATGTCGGCGGGCAGGATTGCCGGCAAGGACAGGGCCGTCAGCAGCTTGCCGCCCCGGTGCCGAAACACCCAGTTGATCAAACCCTTGTTCGCCTGCTCGATGTACGTCTGGAACACGGTCAGCACATTGTCCGGCATGCTGCCGACGAGCGCATTCTTCCGGTGCTGCGTACACTCCTGACACTCGCTACACTCCGGATCGTACTCCTCCAGGATCTTCTCCTCCAGGCTGGCGGACGGCTGCTCCGCGACCACGAACGTCGACTGCACGGCCAGGCAGCGCGTGCAGCTGATCAGATTGTTGCGGTGCAGAAAGTTGAGCGCATCGTCGAAGCCCTGCTGACAGAACGAGGACAGTATTTCCGGCTTCGGCGGGAAGAGGATGCGCCCGAACCGGTTAATGTTTTCCTTCGACAGCTCGATGCTGGTGTTGGCCCAGTTGACGTGAAACATCTGCGAGCTGTTGTCGCGCGGGCAGATGTCACTCTCGCCACAGAACGGGCTGACCGTGACCGTGTTCTCGTCCAGCGTGGGCAGATTGTCGGAGAACGCACCGTCCATGTAGCGCACGCCATGGAAGCGGGGCGGCAGCAGGCCCGAAAACACCGGTATGAAACACGCGCACAGTAGAGCCTGGGGGGAAAGCAACGGGAAAAAGAGGTCACAATAGGAGCACAATAAGGAGCAGTTCTGGGAAGGGCGGATGAGCGCTTACCTGCAGTAGATCCTCCCGGCTGTTGAACTGCGACACGATCACGTTCTTGCCGTCGTACACGCGGGTCAGCGAGATGTGCAGCTTGCCGTTGACGCGCTCGTGCGCATCCGGCGGCAGGAACTTCTGCAGCCCCTCCAGCAGGCAGGTCTGTATGTTGAACCGCGGGCTGAACGGGCCGAGCGAGTGGGACCGGGCCTCATTGACAACGCGGAAGAAGTCTGACGTCATTTCACCTGGAAGAAGGGAAAGATGAAGGAAAAAGGGTTTATTATTAGTTTGGATTAGAGTTAGCAGTTTGGGATGGGTTTGGATTTTCCTCTCCCTATAACTTCAGGATAGTGTGACCCCCCCGGTAGCGCATGCGCAATCAAGAGCCCGCGAGCGTTGCGCAACTGAGCACAAGGTTAACCACTTGAACCTGACACACGATATCTCGCGGCGCGTAATAATTATAGCGCGGGCGAGAAGCAATCGTGCCATATACACACACGGGAGTATGTGTTAGTAGGTGTAATTGATAGTTTACTAGTTAGTGGACTTTAGAACTAGAAGCAACAAGTGCTAGGTTTAGAGCAGGATGAAGTTATCTCAACCCCGAAGCAAGTAGGACGCAACACACTTCTTCCTGTTTTCAAGTGGGAAAGATAATTGATAGCGCACCTTTAATGACGTCTGATCGGTAGCATTAAAGCGCATCTAATTCCCGGTAATGGGTTTTTTGCTTGCCCAAGGCTCCTTCTACCTTCTCACAAAGACCCTTTTTTGTCTAATGCAGCACAAATGCATCGCCCCGTCAGTTTTTTTCCCGTTTGCTTGCTTTTGTTTTCGAAAGTTTCTGTCGACGTCATGCAACCCACCACCAAGACACACCTTTTTTTCGTTCGTCTTCTTCAGGTTTCTTTTAGGCCCTTTTACCTCTCTCTCTCTCAGCATCCCCGCCACCATCGGAGTGCGGTGGACTGGACGGGCCTCCAAAAAAGAGGCGAAAATCACCAACCCACCACCACCAACTCATCGGCCAAACGTGCTTTAACGCACAAAAAAACCGGGTCTTTGCCAGCGACGCCAACACGCTCCCGTCGGTTTCCCTTTCTCACCCTACAGAAAGGGCCGACGTAACCGGCCGAGCTCGAGCGAGAGGCGCTGGTGGTGGCGGATATTTCCCAACATAAGTCGGCGCGCATAGATTTCGACACCGTCGGGAGCTGCCGTTCGTTGTTGTTGTTCACGGCTGGGCCGACCGATCACGCCATACGCGTCCCGCACTCACATTCCCTTTTCGTGCTTCTTCCCTTCCCGCTTGGTGCGCATCATCTGCGGCGTGACTCATACAAACACAACCAAAAAAAAAAAGGGCCCGTACGCACTCTACACACCCTTCACTACAAGCAATGGAGAGCGCGCGCGCGCGAGTTGGAGAAGTTTCTAGATACCGTAACGGGAATGTGGGCACACGTGCTCTTCTCTGTATGTGTGTCCCGGGCGGGAATTTAATACGATTAGATTTTTGGAGGCCCGTCTCCACGACTGGCATTTTTGAATAGACCCCCACTCCCCCTTACGCTTCGTTAAGGGGTGTCAGTTGTTTTTTTGCGTCGCAGTTAACCACTAAAGCGTGGAGGGCGACGCGCTGTTGGCGAGAGACACGACGAACAAGATAAAATCTCGAGGTCACACTCTAGACCTAGAGGGGACCCCGTGTGTGTCAACAACACGCCGGGACGAGCCCTTCGTGCGTCGTGCGCAGAGCGGGTCAGGCGGCTGCCTTAGATTGGCCGAATTTGTGTATCCGGCTTACGCGCGCAAAGGGGAGAGGGAGGAGCTGGCAGTTTTTGGAGATCCCAAGACTGGGAATATTGCGCATCAGACTGGCTTGTTGAAGTTGTTGTTTGGTTTGGAAAGTGCGGATGTTTTTAATTGAACACAGAGCACGATCTAATTCCGACAAGGTTCGCTCTCTGATGTTTGTAAATATCGCGCACTTGTTTTTTTTTTGCTATTTTTCTAATAATAAAATTGGCAAAATTTCCCGCCCATTCATCGTGGTGATAGGAGAAGGTGGCGGTCCCCAGGTGGTGCTATTTTAAATCTAATCTATCAACTACCAACGTCATCAACGTGATCGTTTATATGGATGTTGGCATTAGGGCGGATTAAGCAGTCTTCCGACTTTCTTGCCAATTAAGTGAGCGTGATAAAACCCAAAACTCACCTCAAGGTCATTGGCGGCACTTGCCAAATCTAATCAATATTTTGCAATAGATTAAAAATGAAACAACGAACTAAATTCTTATTTATTAGATCGAAATATGACCTGCAAACCTTGAAATCAAAACAATTGAAGAAATACTTTTCTAGGCAAGATAAGACATCACGCACTAAATAGACAAAAAGAGTGGTGGTCCTTCACCAGAAAACCCCAAACAACGCGCACTTGGAACACGCGCACTTTTGCTCCAACGCGTTTGCTGCGTTTTCAATGCGAATGTTGACGTCAATGCGGTGTGCGCGGGTAGTTCTTATCAGCAATCCACCACCAACCAACCAAGTCCCTCGGCATAGTGAGCTTGCGGCGCGCTCTTGCCAGGAAGGAAAGTGTTACGAAACGGCGGACAGCATAACAAACTCTTCATTAAAAACGAAAAAGGAACATAACTCACCAACCACCAGCAGCATAACGTGTTCTTGGGATCATCCGAGTTTCGATCGCGTCATAACAACACACAGCGACCCTGGGGGTCGCGCTGCTGTCGGGATCAGTAGGGTCATTCCACGACACACTACCGAGGAGCTCGCCCGACCGAGATAATCGCTAAACGATGTCGGCAGAAGTCAATTAGGTCACTTTTTGGACCACCGTAGGGAACAACTTCATCAATGGAGAAGAGGCTGCAGATTACTGTTTGATAAGGATCAGCCAGGATGGTTTTATTTTGCCACCAAAACTACCATTGTGTCTATATTGGGAGCAGCAAAGCATTCGCCAATATGATCATCCCCTTTGATTAGTGCGACTGCTTTCCCGCGTGACACACTACACTATCTCGACTTTGTGCTGCTGAGACTAGTGTGCTAACTAAGTGCTGGCCTGCTGGTGGGTTCTTTGTGATGCCGACACATTTTTCCAGGTCAACCAATAGCCTGGCTCCTGATAAAGGGCACACCACACTAATAGTCGGAACTGTTTCGCTGTTGTCTCGACCAAAATCCCAAGGCACTACCACCACATCACAGCGATGACTAGTGGGTAGTAGGTTTGTGCAAGCAAGGGGTGCTATGGGATGTATTGTTAGCAACATTGAATTGATCAATCGACAGAGTCCCCCCCACTTTCTTATCGCCCCGGCTGTTCGCTGGTGTAAGGCCGATGAGGCGATGCACTAAGAGAGGCGAAGCAACAACAGCTGCCTCTAATAAACGTTGCATTTTGCTTGCTGTGGTGTGTGCGTGTCGGTTGGCTTTCCATTGTAGCAACGCAACAACAAATCATGCCATCAATTTGCGTCACACACGGCCGATCCAGGCGCTTTTATAGGGTTGGTGGTGGAAGTTGCACGCCGATTACGCTTGGTGATGGTCTCCTCTCTCCACCGGTTTGCCTTTGTCTTGGGGGGAAGAAGCGGTCGAGACAAGCAGGAAGTTTGCATTCGGCTGCAGAGCAGCGTGCTAGCGCTTGGTGATAGAAGTGCAACGTGCAGCAGCACGAGCGTACTGGCACATGTTGTCCGTTGTGCAAAAATTGGTCGTAATTGGACAGGCAGATGACACACTGACACTGACTCATCTGTCTCGTGGGCTATGGGCAAAGTCCACCGTGGTTCCTGTCACGTGGCCGACCACTGGAATCACTGTACACTATTGAGCTAAAATTCCTACGCTTAATTCTTGTTGTTGTTTACACAATTGCAGAGGCATTGGATCATTTGAGCACCTCTAGTCTACGCTTAATTCCTACGCTAACTCCTAGGCTTCACATGTACTGCCGGGTATGGTTTGTCGACTAGCGGAATCAGTTACTAGATCGGAACAGAAACTACATCGGTTCCTTACTCAGTTCATGTTCCGTTTCGAATCCGGAACAGGTCCAGATACAGTTCCAGAAAAGGAATTAAACTTGGAGTTATTTCAGGAGCAGTTCCACGAGCAGCAGTGGTTCCACGAGAGGAGGAATGGTTCCACGAGAGGAGGAGAGGTTCCAAGATCGATATGGGTTCGAGATCAGTTCGTGTACCAGTTCAAAATCAGTTCTAAGACTGGTATAGGTTCATGGACGGTTCCAGGACCGGTAGGAGGTCATGATCGGTTTCAGAACCGAACTAGGTTCAATTTTAATTTCGAATCCGGAACAGGTCCAGATACAGTCCTAGGAAAGGAATTAAACCTGGAGCTATTGCAGAAGCGATATGGGTTCATAATAGGTTCCATGATCGGTATGGGTTCGTGATCAGTTCCTGGAGCAGTATGGGTTCAACATCAGTTCTAAGACTGGTATAGGTTCATGAACGGTTCCAGAGCCGCTAGGCGGTCATGATCGGTTTCAGGACCGATATGGACTCAGTGTCGATTTTAGGACTGGTACGGATACAGTATCAGTTCCAGGACCTGTATGGGTTCGTGATCAGTTCCTGGACCGGTATAGGTTTCAACATCAGTTTCAAGACTGGTATAGGTTCATGGACGGTTTCAGGACCGAAATGGGTTCAGTATCAGTTTCAGACCCGAACCATGGTTCATGTTTAATTTCGAATCCGGAACAGGTCCAAATATAGTTTCAGAAAAGGAATCAAACTGGGACCTATTTCAGGAGCGGTAGAAGTTCAATATCAGTTCCGGGACCGGCATGGGTTCATGATCAGTTCCAGGATCGGTATGGGTTCAACATGAATTCCAGGACCGGAATAGATTCACTATCAGTTCCAGCACCAGTATGGGTTCAGTATCAACGAGAACCGTCTTTATAAATAGCACTCACGCAATGTCACCATGCGTATGACCTCAACCGCAATGCTGCCCTTCGTCGTTGTTAATCTCCCTCTCACTCTATCTCTCCCTCTGTATGGCTTCCACCGCCACACTAATGCGAAAGAAAGGCGCAAAGCGCGTGATACCAAAACAACTTGTTTACAACAATCTTGTCCGCTCACCCGCATCAGAGAGAGAGAGAGAGAGAGAGAGAGCGAATAGTGCACGTGGTTTTGACCTTGTGCGAAAAATGTGCGTCGCGTTGGCGCAATTTTCGCCAAATTGAGCATGCTTGCGGCCATGTGCCAGGCGGATGATGGTGGAGGCACCGACATCTGCACGTGAGTGAGCTAAAGTGGTTCCATCGGCGCAAGTGAAAGGGCCACAACACTCACACGCAATCTTGTTGCCGTATTGGGCAAACGCGTCCGTCCGATGCCATCATCTCTCGCCCTCGCCATGCTGCATCATCAGATATAGCTAGGCTAGACAAAAAGGCGAAGTAAGCACAAGTGTGTGATACCACCGTCGCAAGGGAAAGTGTTTCGTTTCAACAACAAAACAGCCTTTATGACTGGTATGGCTCAATGCAACTGGAAACTGCATTTGTTCGCCGATCGTACACGATGATCTCGACTCTCACGTGGGCATGAGGCAACACACACGATCGCGTAAATCGCGACAATTGAATCATTTAGACATATTTTCGGCCTTCCACAACGCCTTCCCTTGCGTAAACGCTTCTAGAACTGACCTAGCGGCGAGCAGGTTGCGTTTAATTAATTCCACATTGCTGGCTGGCAACTGACTGGTTGTCGCTACGGAGACCTAATTTCTGTGCTGTGCTTTGTCTCTTGCCCGATTGAAACTGTGTCACCACACACACCGCGGTAAGCACACGCAAAGTAGCATAACAAACTGAGACGCCTCGCGGCACGAACTGCTGGCCGAACGGCAACAAACAGAGCAACAATACACCACACACAGACACACATTGGCCAACCAAATGCGGTTCCCCCCACGGCCGTTCTTTTGCTTTGGACATGGCCGATTACGCGAACGAGATGATAATGTGCGGAAGCAAATGCACGCCGCCGCGCGGTTCAATAACCCAAATAAACGCGCCGCAACAATATTGCCTACGGATTTGCTGGTAAAAACTCTCGGCGGGAGGGAAAAAAGATGCTCCCAAAGGTCGAAAGCATTCCACCCAAAACCCATTTAAAGCGGGGGGGGGTGGGGGGGGCAAAAGATCCATCTATTGCGTCCCTGCTCTCCATCGAATCACGTACGTACAACCCCCGGTTCATTGCTGATAACCCCCCCAGCAGCCTTATATTAATTGCGCGGAGTGGTTCTCTCTTGTGAAGGAATGGCAAACTAGGCAACTCCGTACTCCAGCACACTCACACACAGTGCGCTGTGTCCATTGAACGACCAACAGCGACACTGTTCCGCATCAGTCGCGTTGTGTTTTGCGTCATAATCAACTCAGCCCGGTACACCCCTTCGCGCGGACCCTTTTGCTTGCGACACGACCGCCGGCGGTACTTGATTTCTGGCGTCCGAATTCTAATGCGCACTAAGCATTTCAAGGTTGCTGAGGAGGTGGGGGTTTCGATTATGCGATGCGTTAATTCATTTTCAATCACTGCCCAAAATCGCATTTCTTCGGCTTCATCATCATCATCATCATCATCATCGCCACGGGTTGTGGTTCAATTCAACAACGCACAAAACCCGCTTAGCAGCCGGCCCAGCGCCATCGATAAGAGAGAGGAGGCAGGGAAGGGGTGCTCTGATAACGATGTGTATATTTCCTTCTCGAAGCGCATAAGTTCCCATACACGCCCACACACACACCTGATCAAGCTCGGGACGTGTCCAAAGGGCATTGGTGGGCTTTTTTTCTGTTTCGTTTTGTTTCGAAAATCCCTCCACCACCTCTTTGCTCCAAAGCCTAGTGATCTCATCGCTTTGTCTTAGTTCCGTGTGTGTGTGTGTGCCTGTTGGGGGCGAAGGGTTTGTGTTGAAATGCCGATAAGGATTACGGCACGCGACGTCAGCCGTGAACCGCGAGACGCTTATCTTTCC
Source organism: Anopheles gambiae (assembly GCF_943734735.2). NCBI lineage: Eukaryota > Metazoa > Arthropoda > Insecta > Diptera > Culicidae > Anopheles > Anopheles gambiae. Next base: position 92,574,105 of record NC_064602.1, read on the forward strand.
CAAGTTTCCGAATTGATTAAAAATGGATCAAATTTCATCCCAAACCCCCCCCCCCCCCCCCTTCGTTTCGCGGCGGTTTTGATAAGCAGGATTGCCGCCGATTTGGACCGGTCTTGGGTTCAGATGCAACGGGCGCCCACCCGCGTTCCCAAGACAAAGAACTTGCACTTTCAACGGCGCGACTCATCGCTCTCCGGGATCTTTCTCCAACGCGGCTTAATTTATGGCGGCAGCAACTCAGCGCGCGCCCTTATTATTTGGAGGGGATTTCGGTCCAAAGGCCAGCTTGAAAGGCTTCTCCGCGCACTCGTTGACATACACGCCACTGTCTGGTGAGTAATAATCTTCCCCTTTCCACTAAAGCCGCCTTCCGGGAAGCATGTCCATTCGACGCCCGGGACACGTGTTTCGAGGCTAAACAAACCAGCCGATTGTGCTGCTGCTGCTCGATGAGATCGATAGAGATTGACTGTTTGGTCTTCTATCGCTCAGCCCCCGGGAGCGGAATGGAGTGTTGAGGCATGGGCAAACAGACCCGGACTTTGACGCCTGTTCGGCCTGACGTTCTTGACATAGCGTGCCGCCAACTTCAAACAAAAATTGCATTGTCAGTGCATCAAAACGCATCAAAAAGGTCGTTGCCAGCCAGTCACACATCCCCGTTTTTCCTTTGTGAGTCTGCCCCGGTCGTTCTGTGACGGAAGACGGGGCTCATAATCGCTGTCGCTCCGGCTTCTAACCCTCCACACACCCGCACACCTTCAGTACTTTTCCGCTCCTACAAGTAGTGCGGAGAAGAAGAAGAAGAAAAAACGCCTTCATTAATGAGGACAATTATTAAGGGGTAGAAGAAGTTAAGCAGATTTTAATGCACCTGACGAACAAACTGGACATTGACACCGACACCCACACACACTACCTGCTCCATGGGTAGCTCTTCTTTTTGGTGTAGCTTTAATTGCCCTTAATTTCCCATCACGTCAATGCCACCAAAACCGCTCATGCCTCACGTTTTCACGTGCTCCTCTCGCCCATTCCAGTTTTTGGGGCGGCTTGCTAAGCTGTAAAGGATTTTGTAAGGATTCGGCGCTCACGGGTATTGCAACTTACCCAGCGGCATGTCGCAGAGCAGACAGCAGGCGGCGAGGGCACCGGCCGACGCACCGCTGATCCGGTGCAGCAGCAGATGCGGCGCGTACTTCTTGAACGCCACCGCCACACCGACATGGTAGATGCCGAGGAATCCGCACCCGGCGAACGATAGATTCATCTTTGGAGGTTGCGAAATTGATGTCGTTGTTGTTGGTTTTTGCTGGTTTCCTCCTATCACAATCACCAAGAAAATCTATCCTTTTTTTACTTGTTTTCTTCTAAGGCTTTACCCAACAAAACAAATGCTGCTTTGTAGCTTTAAAACTTTATAAACACTCCGCGCACTACACACACACACAGAGACTGCGTTCGTTGTCTACTTCGGGGCTATCACACGTGACACACACGGCCCACAACAAGTAGTATTTACGTCACGCCTCAACCCCCTCGAACCACACTCCTGTTGGAATGGAATATTTCCGTTTAAAGATGATTATTTTTCGCTGCACTTGACGCTCGGAATGTGAATGATCGCTCACGTCCTTGTTGGGGGTGGGGGTGGGTGTGTTTTGTTCAGCTGTTTTCTTTCACTTCACACTCAACCACACACACACACACGCACTGAAACCTTGTCCTTGTTTTCCGATGTCGGGGAGATGATGATTTACATCCTGTCGGCCCTAAAACGAGACAGAAGGTGAAGAAAAAAGGGCGGAAATTAGTTTAGAAAACCATGGGGAGGGGAAAAGGGATTCAACACACGGGGGAGAGCAGTAAACAAACAAACCCCTGTGGCCTGCTTGGACGGGGAAAAAGGTTTGAAAGGGAAACGCGCTAAAACCGCGGTTGCTGCGCGGGAAAGGTCGTACCGTACCGTGTGCGGCAGGGGATTGATGATTAGTGCTCCAAAAAAAAAAAACCTTCGCCACCGTTTAGGTCACTACCAATCACTTGAATTGGTGAATTAGTGTTAAAAAGGTCGTAAAAAGGGGGGAGTACACAAAAACGGCTGGAAAGCGGGTTCGAACGTGCGAGCGTGCTGTGGCGTGTACGTACTCGCGCTCGTCCGGAAGTAGACTGAAAGCTGACCGCTAGCTGGGGTCGCGGTTTTATACCACCTACCCGACGTATTTCACCCCTTGCTGGACCGACCGCCTATCGCCCCCCTCTTCTCCCCTGTTGGTAACTTTGCGGTCAATCGTATCAACACACACACACACAAGCATGGAAAGAGAGGGAGAGAGAGAGAGAGTCCGTATACTGATTGTGGGGACGGTTGGAAGTGTGATTGACATCACCATCATCGTACGACACACAACCAAAAGCGAGACTCTCCAGAAGAGCCCGTGGAGACTTTTTTCCTTCTTGCTTTCTATTGCGTAAATTTGCTCTCTCTCACTCTCTCTCTCTCTCTTTCCAGATTGCTTTTTTTGCTTAATGTATGCAGTTTTCGTTGCGTTCCAGGGCGCTGTGTGTATGTGATGTAAACAAAAGCCTTCTTCGTGAGAGGGCTTCAATTCAGCTTGAAAGTTGTGTTTTTTGCTTGCTGGCACGAGTGTAACAGGTTGCCTTCGGAAAACTCTCTCACACACACACACCAGCAGCGCATTGCTTATCAGCGTTTTTAAAAGGCAAAGAGAGGGAAATTGAAGAAGGTGGCGTGACCATGTAAAGTGCAACGGAACATGCAAACCATGCACACACGCATACAAATGGAGCTGCAAACAGCTGTTGCAGCGGCTGCAATAATCACATTCCACACAGAGACAGCACAGTATGCGCGCCTTTTTCGTTTTCGGAATTCCAAAGAAGCATCACAAAGCAAACCCCGCAAACACACACACGCACACACACCTGACCCGCTTCTGCACACCTTCCAACGCGCACGTACGCGAAAGCGGGTCGGCCGAGGGGCCCCGTTTCCATGGCAACCGAAAAAGCGGCGTGCCGAGGCCGTTTTCCTCTTTTACCTGCTTCCGGACACAGGAAACTTTCCACGCACACACACACACGCACACCCCCCTTCTCTCCTATTGCCTCCGGGAGTCCATCCGGAGTCAAAAATCGTTACATCGGCGGGCGAAAAGACAAAAAACGGCGCGCAGTGTGCTGTATCTGTGCTCTTCTCTCTCACTCTCTTTGCAACAGGCCGCGTCGTTGTAAGGGCTTCTCTTTCTACCGCACGCCACGCACGTGTGTACACGCAGGATGTGTAAGCAGCGTTATCCTTTTTGTAACGGACGTTTACTTCTTGCTCGCCTTTTCGCTCGCCTCGTGCGCGCTCTCTCTCTCTCTCTCTCTTTCCTTTTGCTTTTCCGTTCGCAAACCGTTTTGCCTTTTGACGGCGGCCGCCGCCACACACGGCTGTGGCCGATTTTGTTTTACAACCTCTCGCACACACACACACACGCACTGATTTGTACCGCCGCAAAAAATCTTCCATCGGGCGTTTTGTTAGCTCTTCTTCTGCTTCTACTGCACGCACCTTTACACAGCGCAATTACAAGGTGTGTGCTATACCTTGGCATTGTTTGACCTACAGCTTTTGTGTGTGTGTGTTTGTGGTCAGCCCTGCCACAGTGCGTGCTGTTCTAATTCACCCCCCCCTCCCCCTTTGATAAGAGATGACAATTAAACGATTCGCAAACATGACAACCGCGGCTTGCACCACACCGCAACCACATCGTATACGTACTTGTTTGCACACACTGAAAGAAGCTATCCTTGATCGTGAACCCGTCGTTCGCACATCACGTGCAGTAGTAGTATAATCACCCGGCAGTATTATAATTGAAACAAACAAGATAACCACAAAAAAAATGGCACTACGCTCTCTCTACGGCTTGGTAGATGGTTTCCCTGTTTAGCACGTTATTCTATACACACACCGACGACGACACACCCAGTGTTGTTTTTTTTCTATACGCGAACTCACTCTCGGACGACCCGCTCCGTCCAACTGTTTGCTACGATATGAGAACGCGGCGTTAAGCAAGCACGCACCGCGGGCGGAGAAGGGCTCGGTCGTTCGGTATCGGGCCGGAGGGGAAAACGGGCGCCCGTGTTTACACGGAGGAGTTTTCGTTCGACCGCGGTTCGTCTGCCGCTGACGGTTGGAAGGGGACACGGGATATGTGCTGCTGGCTCTTTCGGGCACGGATAAACCGAACGTCATGTTTTGAAATGATCGTTGGAAATTAGAACAAATGATGAATTTCAACGGATTCATTTGATGTTTTACGTTAAGAAGGAGTTGTTTCAAACTGTTCTATCGATATCGAATCCATCGGCAAAACGGTCTTGAATGTATAACAAAGCATCGAATAATTACTTGTGTATGTGTTGTTCTCGATGCCTCATCAAGTTCTGCAATTAGTTTAGAACACGATTGTACTATAGATTGCATACTTTAGGGCGAACACTGTTTTAAGTTGTCGGTTGCCTTGATATCGTCAATTGGGATTTAAATTGTCACTACAGGGTACAGGTAGACACCGAGATACGCGGATTCGGAGGTACACGGTTTGCTAAATTAGACAGTTTTTTTTGGGAAAATTCATATCACACGTTAAATTTGAACGATTCAAATGCAAAATTAATTCCCTAATGATTGAGTTTAATTATTTCAACCGAGTTTAAATTGTAATACACATTCACAGAACAAACAAAACAATTAATATTCTAATACACATTGCTTGAGATACTTCAACGAGAGATTGAGAATCTTTGCTCAGCTTGAGAAAGCTCCATGCCCCGCGACATAAGCTTTTCACCTCAAAGAATATGTTTCCAAGGCTCGACTGTATGAACATGTTGTGGCAATTTTTGTTGCCAAATCGTTTGGACGAACCTGGAATAATTTTGACAGTGGATTTCTCTTTCTTGATAGAATCAACATTGACCAAGACCGATTCATTTTTTCCATCCGAGGTAAAAGCTGTTAAACGCGTCAATATAATAGGACCTTATAACATAAAGAATTAGGTATAACTTGCTGAATAAGTTTCGAATAAGTAAGAGGTACTGAATAAGTTTCGAAAGCCTAGATAGGCCGGCATGTCCACATAGGACGTTACGCCAAATAGAAGAATGCTACAGTACGACAGGATGTTTTTTTTCAATCTGGAGATTAATTTGCGTTAAATTATCATATTCTGCTGGCTCTACTTTTTAATAAAGTTCAATTTGTTCACTTCCATGCAATCTGACAATCTGTTTTTGAAAGATCTAGCTCGACATTCGATGATTTTTAGCTATTGCGTATAAAGTGTTTTTACCCGAAAAAACTACCAAACTTTACAGGATTATATTTTTATAAAATTTTTAAGCACTTTTTTATACATCATTTTTATTCATCATTTTTAACACCCATCATATACCATATCTTTCGAGTGCGAACTCACTATTTCCTTGGTACACATTGATAACACGTTGTGATATGAAAGAGCCGACCGTATTCATTTCTTTGGTTTATACTTGAAGTAAAGCTGCTAGCAGTACGTTTACGACCGTTATGACAGCAACAAGGATTGATATGGTTATGCCCATCTTTGGTACAATCTTTGGATAGCTCTAACGAAAAACAAAATGTTGATCAAGATTAGAATCCTAATAATTGTCCACAATTAAAATGCCTTAAATAGTACACACCTTCATGATGATGACACCCATCCCTTGCATGATTTCCATCACAAGCGAGATAATGACCAAGGAGATGCACACAAAATATGTTCTGGACTTTTCATTGTACGATAGCAGAAGACGCAACTGGTTAGCATTGGCCGTCAGCAGGGAGATGTCCAGCGCGCTGGTCACGATGCCTTTCGGCAGATGACGACGCTTCGGTGAGGCGGATGTTGTTGCATCTTCATGATCAGACGTAGAATCGTGTTCGTTTGATGTGCCAAGTGATTCCATCGGAATATCTCCTTTTTGTACGCATACAGTTATCTTAACGTCTGTTGGACTTGCACACGCATCCATTGCGTCTGCTGCGAGTACATTCGGCTCGTCCATTTTTTCGACCATTTCGATCGCCTCTTCCATTGGATTTTCGACTATTTGATCCATTATGAATATTCTGTTGAATAGTGTGTCGAATATGGTTTATCAATATTGGATATACCTTCGGCCTTCACATTGGATTGCTTCGCACTCAACCACTTTCACCAACTTTACCTAAATCTTACAACTGATGCCTTTTACGACTAGTGCAAAACGTGACTGCAACTAGCTCCTTTTACTAGCGGCACAACTGAATAACTGTGTCACGTTCAAGACACGTACAAGCAACGAATGATCCATTCGATTCAATGATCAAAAATCGTATGTTAATCTAGCTAAGAATAGTTAAACTTACGTGTTTTTTTTATTAATCATACTCTTAAACATAAGCCGTATGTGTGTATCATTCTTTTCTCCACCAATACATACCATGAGTCATCGTGGCCAGTGCCCGATTTGGTCCGACAGAATTATGTTTACACAAGGTATTTATGTTGCAAATTTTGCATATGTATTTTATGATATGATATTACGCATGTGTCATTTAGTCGGTTCGATTGTATTCGATGTGTAGTGTGATCAAAAGCAAGCAATTCATCTGAATAGATAAAACGTATTTAAAGCGTACCATCGACAGTCGATAAGCCATCAGTTAACACGGATCACGTGTTGTTATTTTCAGTAGAACTTCGATTCCACGCCATCCTACTTCTCAGAAGAACAACATCAAATATCGGTAACCTTTGCAACCTTTACGCAGCACACAAATACTGCGAAATCTCTCTAAGATGCGGTCTCCTCAAGATTAATTGTTTCTTTAAGATGAACATTTGGACGGTCCCGTCATATTCTATACATTTTATGTCTCTTCAAGAAGAATCCAGTGTTGTTAGCGGTGATGATGATGATAATGATAATAAGTCCCACCTCTTATCCCAAGACAGGTTTGAGAAGGATGGAAGAATCTTTACGATAATATTACTGTAATAGAACCTATCCTACCCAATTGTTAAGGTTACAAAACATGTAGGATGCCTCATTCCTTCACTTGATCAGCGTTTGGTCATTTTTCTGACTCCCATTTCCATTTGAAACGCTTACACCATCCATTACCTTCTTCTCTTCTTTTTTGGCTCTACAACCGATGCCCGTCAAGGCCTGCCTGTACCATTTGTGGGCTTGGCTTTCAGTGACTAATTGATTCCCCCCCCATAGCAGGATAGTCAGTCCTACGTATGGCGGCGCGGTCTATTTGGGGATTGAACCCATGACGGGCATGTTGGTAAGTCGTACGTGTTGACGACTGTACTACGAGACCGGCCCGACTGTACTACGAGACACCATCCATTACCTTCAATTTATCAATTTCAAGTACAGCAGTACTTAACGGTACCGTAAAGTTTAGAACAGAAGTGATAACAGAATATTCACTTCACTATACATGTAGTACAAAAATTAGCTGGAAATTACTAGATTTGTCTTACGCTGAAATTCGAGATACGCGGTATTTTGCGGTTGTTTTCTATCCTCATTAACCATGTATCTCGGGGACCGCCTGTAGTTGAACATTCTAGATTCACTTTCACTCACACGCTAAATGGACCTTAAGTTGCATTTCCTGATCTCGTAATTTGCCTACTTTTAGGCGTTTTGTTGAACCCGTTTACTTTCGCACCGTTTAACTTTCGTTCCCAGGCGCTATCAACTGCTTCTAATTACAAGCAAATACAGACCCCGAGCGTTGAACGGAGACGAGCAAGCATACTCATTTCATTAAAAATGAGTAATAAAACACATCTAAAATAGTTCCATACGATTCTGTTGAAAATAATTGCAGAGAGTATCTTGAAACGAGTGAATGAATGAGCGTTCCCGAGCTCTACAAAAATAGCGCCATAGAGATAAGCATTAGCAATCAGCAAATTTTCTCATACAAGCTTCACCAAAGTTAAAACGCACCGTTAAATTTCACACATTCTTAAGCTTTATTCTATCTAGTTGGACATTAATTTAAAATTGCATTTCTATTTAAAACTAACGCTTTTTTTAAATCCTCAACGCCCCATCTCCCACTGGATACACTTTCACACCACTGGAGCACAAATTCCGCGTTCCCCAGAGCTGAGTTCCTTTTCTGGGACTAAAGCAAAAAAAAAACGAAAACTTGCAATTCATCCCTGCTTGTTCGCTGTAACTGTGGTCTCGCTGCTCAGATACTGCTCGTCTGTGGTGGTGTCAACGGTGTCCAGGCACTGCCAACCGCATTCAGCGACGTTCGACCGTTCGGGCTGTGCGAAAGCTGGCCCGCCGTTCCGACCGCTCCGGGAGAGGAGGCAACCGAGCCGAGTGTACTGGCAGCACTGCTGGTTGCCACCGTTCCGGGCGCCGGTTCGGGGCTTTGATTTTCGGTACATTGCACATTTGCCGTTCCGTGGCTCTGTTGCTGCTGCTGATGCTGCTGCTGATGGTGGTGGTGTGGATGGTGATGGTGCGAAGGAAGCAAGGTGGATGAGTTTTCGCTCACATGATGCCCATGGTGATGGTATTGCAGTGGGGACGGGGCAGCCGCCGGTTCCAGATGCCGATGAGTTGCCGGGCCGACTGATGTCAGCTCCGTGATGTCCGAGGGATGATTATAAGTGCTACAAGAAAGGAAGGAATTACAGTCACGAGATGATCCTACGATGGTGATGTTAAAGAGAACCTTACTTGATCTCTCCTATCATTGGGATGTACTCGGCCGTCGGGTAGTGGTACGTGCTTTGGTAGACACTGAAGTCACTGGCACTGTGCCAGGAGGTGGAATACCCGAGATTCGTGATGGAAGGTGCATTCAGCACATTGCCATACAGCTGATGGTTCGGCGATGCTTGTGTCGGTGTTGGATGGTAAATCTGTGCGAATTAAAAGTGCAACACCGTTAGTTGCTGTGCGAGTCACTTCAAGAGCTCTATAGCATCTTACCTGATGGCTTGAAGGCGTGTAGATTTGCTGCGGCGACCCGGACGGTTGGTAGATGCCTTCCATCTGCGCACTGGACACGGGAATGTACTGCGGATGCTGTGGCGTCAGCGCCGGATGACTTGCCGGGTACGATGGCGATGAAGCCGCGTACGATGGTGACCCGTTCGAGGGCGTTGGCGAAATGTTGGGAGCGATCGAGTTCGGGCTGCCCGGGTTCGTACCGAGCAGTGGTTGCTGTACCGCCGAACCGGTCGGATTGCTCCAGTACGACCCGCTCGCCGTCGTTTGCGTCTGCCAGGTGGACGGGTAGGACGAGAAGACGGGCGACGAAACGGAATCGAGCGGCAGGTACGAGCTGTGCTGTGGCGACGAACCGCCGCTAGTGTTGCGCGAATGCTGCGTCGTGTACGGCGCGACCCGGTTCGATCGGGCGACCGTGTGCGGATGCTGGTAGGAACGGTCGACCTGTGCCTGCAGCGGCGACTGGGCCGTCGCGTACGAAGGATGAAAGTTGAGCCAGCCGTAGGTGGAGCTTTCGCGCGAGTACACCGAATCGGGGCGCTCCTTCGCATCGAGGAACGCTTTCGCGAACGGGTTGTACTTGATCTTGAGCGAGGTGACCTCCTCGTTCTGGTACGCCGTCACCGCGATGAACTGCGTCTCTGGGAATGGGTACGTGTGAACGTTGCGCTGATCGCGCGCATCCGACACGACCTGCACCAGGTGGACGCGCGGCTCGTACTTGTGCAGCGAGTTGAGCATGATCTGCCCATTGCCGTTCGTCTTGTTGGTGAGCTTCACCTTGGCGAACGAGATCGGTTCCTTCATCCAGTGCTGGCCAAAGTTGGGCGACTCCGGGTGCACGTACACCGGGTTCGGCGGTGGTGCTTCCGCCTTACCACCAGCAACCTGACGAAGAGAAACAGAAGCGAAACGAAACCCGTACAGTAACGGAATGGATGGTGTGCATCGCGGGGCCCGAGCGGTTTGTTCGTTGCAAATTGTGCTGGGTGCACCGGAACCGGAGGCCGAGATGCACGGGACACGAAAAGCCCTTGCAATAACGGCCATCGGTGTGGTCCGTTCTCATTAGCACCACCGTCGAACGGGGGAGGAATTGTTGTTTCTGTGCATTAATTAGCGTAATGTAAATAGTTTGTTACGGAATAAACAAGCGCTCTTTAGTGGATGCACACAGCAGATCCGTACAAGTGCGACAAGCCCTTTACGGTGTAGCGAGGAGAAACCAAGTAGACAAAAAGAGGGGAGGATGCACCATCAAGATGAAGACTGTTTCGCAAAATCGCTACAGTGTGTTTGTATGTGTGTGTGTGTGTTTGTCTAATCATTACTGTGATGCACCACCGTCCCGGATGCCGCGGCCGCTCAAAGCTCTCTTGCAGGTGGCCGCTCAACTTACCCATTCGCCGTTGACGTACTTCCAGCGGTGCGAGTCGACTTGGGAAAATTCCAGCAGCACCGTGTACATGGCGGTTGGGTCGAGCCCGGTTGCGGTCACCTTAACTACCGGGAACATGCGTCTATGATGGAAGATGGCGAGATGGTTGGAAAACAGAAATTGTAGTTGAATTGTATTAAAAAAGGTATCATTATGATTAGGATCTGTCCCTGTGACTCCTTTAAGAGAGAATATTTGATATGGTAGATGATGTACAAGGCCCTAGACAGTCATGTTAAAGAGAATTAGTTTAGAGAGTTAAGGTCCATATCCATATCTGCGAGTGATTATTGGTCTGGAAGTTCATTGCGTGATTATCTCTCTGAAGTGAATTGTATGATTATTTAGTGAACAAGATGCTACACTAAAAACCAATACTTTCACTATGAAAGTACATTTTAGAGAATCAATGATATTTTTCTAAACCCTGGTGTCTGAATTATCTCTTTTCATGGTTTATTGTTTATTTTATTTGACAGACAATATATATGCATTCTTTAGTCATCAACCAAGGTATTCAAGCAGCTCAATTTTACTTTGTATGCGTCATATATCTAACGTAAATTCCGTGATGTACCATTTCTATCTCTATGTACGTCCATAATCGGTTCAGGCCCTGAATGGACCGCCCCCCGTAGTAAGGACTGACTATCCGGCTACGTGATATTGAATAAAGTCTTGAAAGCCTGTATAGGCCGGCATGTCCGCGTTGACGTCAAATAGAAGATGTTTTGAAGCAAATTTACATTGATTGATATCTCCAATGTCTTCTCATTCCAAAGGTACACCGTATTTCTCAAGAAATACGTCATAAATTACTCGGTTTAAACTAAGCAAGAGGAATAATTACAATGGTAAAATAGAGTAATAAGCTAGGACTGCTAAAAAGTTCCATTCAATTGTTAGCATTGAAGTTATCTTATAAGTGCCTCAGCAACTCTTTTCATAGCTTTTTGTGTTTGTGTGAGGTCTTACTTTCGTTATTTAGTATTTTGTGCTTATTTAACTGGAAGTTTTAAATGGTCTTTTGCAGCAATCTAGAGCTGCAGTTGCTGCCTGCCCACACCCGAATGTAGAACCTAAGATTCGATGAGGTTTCATTCGAATTATGGATCCTATTTGGTACTTAATTATGCAATTTGCTTTCAACGAGTCCTTACTTAAACTAATTCCTCAGTCTTATCCTGCCAGAAACTACTTTATGCTGCTAAAGCAGCGGTCAATTCTTCTATGTTTATATTTAAATCAACCCTATCAAGAGTTATAGATCCAATCATGCTGGACTAACAAACCAGATGCGTTCTGTACATACCTGCCATTCTTGGTGACGATCATCTCGTTGGTAAGGTTCTGAAACCGCAGCCAAAGATCCCGATCGTCCAGCGTTACCGACAGGCTTCGATCGCCCGCACCGCGTCCCATCACCGCCGAACCGGACTGCAGCAGCGTCGTGGTGCCACCACCGCCACCCGTATTGGCCCCGTTCGAAATGGGACCGGCATCGGTACCGTTCATTCCACCGCTGGTCGGAGTGTTTGCCGACCCGGTTATAATTGGATCGATGGCGGACAGTATGTGGGACGTCGCCATCTCATCGACCGATCTCATCGAACTGCTGGCCCTTGTGGGAAGGTTTCGACGCCTGGTTACGGCCGCAGCTAGAAAGGCAAACACAATTAGTAAACAACTGGTAAATGGTGCATTTTACAGCGCGGGTAAATCGCGCAAGCTGGCTGACCCGGAATGTGTTAGCAGTTTTGCAACGGGGGAAGGAAGCTGTCGCCGAAGACGTTCGGGGACTATTGGAAAGTTTTCTGCAAATGCTGTATGCTTCTGGAGCCAAAAAAAAAACTCCAAGATTTGTAGTCAAGTGCCGCCCGCAGCCAAACGGGTGTCGGGAACGACACCAAAAGCAGCACGACTGTAACTGCTGCCAGCGGTAATAGGTAAACACGGTGCCCTCGATCGGCAAACATTATCGAGAGAAAACACACAAACACACGCACACACACACACACTCAGTCGAGAAGAAATGTACAAATTGTTCATCATCGAGCTCTTTTGGTATGCGAGCCCGACCGGGAGAGGGCGACGAATCAACGCCCCAAAACCGGTGCGCATTAGGCGATGGCCAAGCCGGACCAAGGGGCAACATGGGTTTAACCTGGAACGTTTATGAAAAATGATCGTTTGTTCAAACACCGATCCGGTCGGGTGCAAACAAATCGTAAAATAATGCCCATCCGTCTGCGTGTGCGTGCGTTGACGCGGTTGAGCGCGCAACCCGGGCCCCGGGAGAATTGATCAAGCGCTGCCCGTCCGTGCACCACATCCCCGGGGGCCCCACAATTGAAATCCTTGGAATTGAAGTCGCGCAGCGTGAGCAAATCGAAACACGAAAAGTTAAAGGAAAGCGTCCAACAACCAAAAACAAAAATGGTTTCGATGGACCACACACACCAAAAAAAGGCGTCGGGCTAGTGGGTTTTTTTCGGAATGGCCGCCGGAATGAGATCTGCGACGAAACAGGAAAACCAACACGGTGTTTGAGCAAAGCTAAAAGGGTGTAGCGAAGGTTAAAGAAAGGGTATAGGGGAACTCAGGTGTACGCATAAAATGGTGGTAGTTTTCTTGTTGCAGCATTGCGTTAGGCACATTTGTTAAAGATGGTGGATTTCACAATAAAAAAACATAGGCAAAGCGTTGCAATGTTGGCAGCATATATTCATTGATTCGCAGAGGTATTAGTTTTGAACCCTAGAATTATGATCTCAAAAGGCAGGTTGATCTTGTTCCTAACTTTCGACTTTCACTTCTTACCATAGATAGCTTAATAATTGAAAAAGCTGAATAAAACTTGTACCAATTATGCCCGTAGTTGAAAGCTTCACATATATAGCTTAGTGTTGTAGATATGTTACTTAAAAAGCAGACTGGTTTTTCTGAGGTTCATATAATTTTGAGATATTTTCTTGATTCTTTCTTAAGGAAAGTCACATTAAGTTACAGGAATTGTACTCTTGGGCACCCTTATTGGACAGGCCCATCGTGAATTTCTGTTAGATTTCCATCTCCCGTCGCATAAAAAGAACTAAATTTCCAATATATAGCAAAGATGCAAAAGTTTTACCTTAGTGAAGTGACCCACGTGAAGTGACCGGATACGTTATGCATAGGCCAAAAAGCGTTTTTACGGAACAGCTTCATTCACCAAACTAAAACAACAGATTTACAGGGCTTTTCAGGAGTTCAAATAATGTTGCGATGCATTCTTAACCGTTTCTTACGGAAACTTTCTTACAGGAATTATTATTCATTCCTGTAAGAAAGTTTCCGTAAGAAACAGTTAAGAATGCAACTTATGACCTTTATAGTATACGATACCGATCGGAGTTACCGATCCATTTGGAGCAATAAGCAAAAAGGCACAGAACTTTACCCAAAACATCAGTAATGAATCAACAAAGCTTTAATTTCCAGCAAGTAGAACAAAGTCGTGTAACGCTAGTGGTTTATTGCAAACGTTTACCACTTCCACAATCAACAAATGCAGAACAATCCAAAATTGTTGAAATCGAACAGTTCTTGTTTTTACTAGGCAGAAAATCTCTATAAGGTTAACTCTACTTTAAACTAACATCTAATTTATCTAAAGACTAAAATATCTAAGAACTAACAAGTAATTCTTCTAAAGACTAAAAGATCGTCTAAACGTATACACATTAGTTTATTCAAGACTGTTCATTATAAGCGTAATTTTTAAACCCTTCAGTAATGATTGACCAATCCATCATACGCTAAAACATTAAATTTAATCACCTAATATCTTGATTTAAGAACACCAGGGTGCCAAGAAATGCAGAGAATGCTTCAAAACGTAGTCAATATGCTGAACAGAGAGCATTGTTAGCAAACGTGTTTTATTAGCGAATTTGGCTCAACAATAATCCCTGCTCCTAACGGGCAGATTTTGATACATTCGAGTTTCGAGCTCAAGGTCAACGTTTTATTAGATAGTGCGATTTCAAACTATTGCATGATACGAGCAGGATAAACTTGTTTCCTGACCGGTAGGGCATGAATTTTGAGCGATGATAAATTCATTAAAAGAAACCCAAACGATAAGACACTAGAAACATCCGTATGTAGGGGAACGTAGGTAAAGACGGACACGTTAAGGGAAATGGTAAAAATCTAGGGATATATAAGTGCAACGACCATGAAATTGTGCATACATTATCTTACACTCATGTTTTATCAGAAAATGTGTAGAATTTTTTAAGTTTCCATCGATTTTTGCGTTTTTTTCATGAATGAAAAACATGTTTTTTTTCGTGCAGTTTTGAAATGTTCGGGTAAGACGGACACCTGATATGGGAAAGATGGACACCATGAAGGGTAAGATGGACCTGTAGAAAAGGTTAGAAAGTGAAGAGTTTTACAGTATTTTAACAAATTCTACCGCTTTCCACGTCCTGGTACGTTTATAAACCAATTCTTGGCCTATTGCAACGACGATTCATTCAGCCGTGGTTTTAGAAATTGTAAACGGCGCTTGTAATATATCGTAGAATGCAGCATCTAAAATGTATTGAAATATCGCGCACTTACAGCTGACGTTGCTTCAGCTTATAGAACAACAGTCTAGAACTACCTTTAAGGAAATTACTACGCGAAAAGACCACGACCCCAGTATTTTTTGAAGGACTTGTTAATAGTTTAATCCATTTTCCACCATGTCAAAATTCAACATTTAATATTTGTAATCCCATAGAATTTCTCATCTTTTCCTAAACAATGTCGTATCAATGCATCATATTTTTATTGCTTAAAGTTGTCCAAGTCGTGAGAAGATATTGGATTTCGTGAAGCGCCTCATCAGCGTCGAGCGAGTGATAGCATATCGAATGGCTACTATTTTGACCGGTGTTTCATTTCTCGCTTATTTCAATACTTTCTCTAGTTACTGATTGGTTTATAGCATCGGAATACCCTTATTTAAGATATTTGAAGAAATCTATCCATCACCAATTGATATAAGAAGTAAAATAAATCAATAAATTCGGTGTCCATCTTTCCCTACAGCAAAGTGTCCGTCTTTCCCGCTTTGGTGTCAGGATGTTTAAACCACCAGAAAACAAGATATTGTATTGCTTTCATTCTCGTTCTTTCGCCAGTTTTTTCATTAATGATCGCGACAACCCATTCATGAAATAAAACTTCCGGAAATATAGACAATACAAGTTGTAGAGCTTAAGATCGGCAGTAATCAAATTAGATCAACAAAGGTGAACATGATTGAAAATTTGTTTTGTTCGTGGATTTAACCAATTTTATATATATTATGCCAAAAATGTTCTCAAATGTGTTGTTGTACCTTCAGTTTGGATTCTACATGTTTGAAATACTCGAAAATTACATTTTTCATGCACCCGCAGTGTCCGTCTTTACCTACCTTCCCCTATTTAATCTATTAATAATACATTTTAGAATATCCCACAAATCTAATTATCACATAGACTATCACAAAATTTAAGTAAACTATCAACAAATCAAGCGAGAAGTGTGCTCAAACCCGTATTCGATAAAACACATGTTCCCAGTCAACCGTTGCAACTGCGAACATGTTCATCTAATTTATTTGAATCTACTGCAAACCGGTCGAACCAAGCTTCTCCGCTTCTTTTGCAGAGCTCAGGTTTTTTGTTCAGGCTCTTCTATTTTACACACGGATTATGCCGGCCCGCACCGGTACGATCAAAACCCTGCCCCCCCCAACTACCTCCGTTTGATGGACCATTATAAACGAATTAACATTTCGATGCTTACGTCGCCGGGCTTGCAAATTAGCAACGCACATAGGGCAGCATGCGTAACGGCGTGACACCTCGCAGATCAGATGGCATGCGTGTACGTTCAATGGAAAATTGGTCTACCAAAAGTCAGAATCTCGAAGGAAGCGACGAACCCTTTTTTGCGCTTTTCCTCGCACGCGTTGACGCTTTTTTTTGTTGTTGCTTGTGCGTGACGTATCCGTCACGTGGGTCACTTCGCTACGTCACGAAAGTACGCAATCGCACCCCAAACGGACACGTAACACTTATCAGACGATCGGAGCTTATCGAGCGCGTTAAATGTGGAATGAGTGTGTGAGCAAACAAACCCCCTTCTCCCCCCCCCCCCCCTCTGATCGTCGGCTCGCGCGCGTGTGCGTATTGATATTGTTAAAAGGTGGAAATTTGCCACCATATCAAGAAGCATATACGGAGCCCAAAATTGGCAACCAACTATCGCACACAAAAAAGGGTACCGGACCGAGGGACTTTTGCTACCGGTGTTGGTGCTCGAGGTAGTAGGGCTTTGCTGTCAAAATCAAAAGAATCCGGCACCTCCAATAAAACTGCTGAATGCCGAAACGTTTTTTTTTCTCTCTCTCGATTGCACTCAAAACGTGTTTGGCTTACAGCACCCCGGCACGCAAAGCTTTCCAGTGACGAGCATGATCGTCCTACCAGGGGCTTCGTCGGAAGAAGCAGATAAAACAAAGCAGCAAAAGCTTGGGCTGCTGAGCGATCGAGCCACAGGGCGAGCGAACGAGCGAACGTACGATGCGAAAGACGATCGACGGCGTGGCCACATAAATCAGAGAAATATTAATTGATTCATCAACAAAACACTCGAGCACGGGAACACGGTTTTATGGCCGCTTTTGCACTGTTGCCGCGGCACGGTTCAAACTCCCAGATTGGCTGGCACCGGGTGAATCCGGTGAAGATTGCACGTACCATCTTGAAACCAAACCGGGACCGAAACTGTTGTTCGGCAAAGTTCTTTTGATTTCGTTTTCCCACCACGGTCGAAGGTCGGATGGGAAATGGAGACGGAGTGTAGGGGTGCGTTTCGATGAAGAAAAAAAAAAGGTTAAAGCGTTGTAAATTACACTTCGAGCGTGTTGTTTCGTGTGTGTGTGTGTGTGTGTGGATGCGGGAAAGGTTCATCGGCATGTAGCGGCAAGGAAACGCTGCTCTCATTTCACGCTTGCGGCAGGGGTTTATCTGGACTCAAGATTTCTCAGTAAGGGTCAAAGGGCGCCTTGATGCTCATTATCAGCCTGTATGTATGCAATGCGCAAACAATTAGAGCTTTCTTAATCTCGGCTTCAAGCAGAAAGCGCTCGTTTTATCGTCCTACAATAAAGGTTTCTGCGCACTCTTCTCGAGGAGCGCGAGAGTCAATCGTAATCTCTCCTACCTCAGCGCGGTACGAATCACGCCAAACGTTTGACCTTGTCCGTGCGACCATTCGAACGGCACCGGCACGAACGGCTTCTGTACTTTCGGTGTGCCCGTTTGCCTCATTCTCGGGCACGGATTTAAAGGCCCCGGCGGTACATCGGCCCGCGATTAGACCCTTTTGCGCGAGCGCACACATTCACGCATTGACAGCAGCAGCAGCAGCAGCAGTGTCGGCAGCAGCCAGAACCACTGACGCCCATAAAGCGATAAAAATTAAATGATATTTTCCAATAAAAGAGATAAAAATAATAAAATATTGATATTGGGTCCAGAAGAAGCAAGGGTGTATGGTATGCAGTGGTTGGTTTGGTCAATCGAGTGGCTTCCTCTACATGATTCGCTTCTTTAGAAGTCGAAGCACTGCTGCACGATCGCGTCAGATCGTACACAGATTCGAGCCACGGGATGCAGGAAGACCATATTCTTATGCCCTCGTCAACCGCGACGGCCTCACTTCAGACACCGGGTGGACCAACGGTTGCCGGCACACTGGAGTACCCTGCCATAAAAGCAGTATTATGGCATGGGATATTCCTTTACATGTGATGCCGAAACCGCGATCGAGTCCATCGAATGCGCTGTTGTTCTCGCGCGCTTCTACCACTACTGCTGCTGGCGGTGCTCAAGAGGTGTGCTCGCGAACGGTGACGGGCGGTGATCTGAAATAATTAAGACATTTCCGATGGTTGTAAAGACACTCGAATGGGGCGCTCGATAATCCATCCTCGAGTGGTGGTTGTGGTGATGATTGAACCAAAAAAAAAAAAAAATGCTGGCTTTGGCAAGCGAGCAAAAACCCGCGAGAGGTCAAATCGCGCAAGATTGGTGTGTCAAGTCACCGCGAGACTTGAACGATGCGCAAAACGACGAACGGACGGCATCAAACTCCACGTCCATAGACGACATAGAAAACTCATCGAACAATCCATCGATGGGAAGGCAACCAAAACTTCACCACCGAAAAGAATTCGAACAAGATATGCGAGCAAGGGAGGAAAGGAAGGTGATCGCTCGGTGGTAGTGGTGGTGTGTGACAGGCTCACACAACGCACGGCCCGAACTGCCGTCGTAAAAAATTAACTCGTAATTTGAATTGTATCACTTTCGTGTGTTGCTAAGTGGCAGGCTACATGTCATGATGTGTTAATTAGGTGTTTATACATTTCTGAGCCGGGCGAGCGAGCGAGCGAGCGAACCGCACACATTTTGGACCGAATTTTCTGCCCAAGCGTGCGACACAAACGTTCGCACCGGGACTGTACTGTGGATGAAAGGGGGAGGATAGAGAAGAGGCAAAGAAAGAATCGATCGGAAAACATACTTTCCGGGAAGGGAAAAATTAGTTCATCGATTCGGTGTGACGACGATGGCAAAGCATTGTTGGGAAATCCACCGATCAGATAGGTAACGATGTTTTGTACCAGATGGGTACGTTCGCTGAGCTTGTTTGGAAATGTATGTACGTTTGTTGGAGAGAAACCATTTTAAAAAAAGATCATATAAACATTGGACATTGGACAACACAGACATTGGATTTTGAATCATCTATAGCAACCAGATAATTTTTGAATGGTGCATATGATTTTTCGAAAGTCTTCAGTAGTAGTCTTCAAGTCTTCAAATAATCCAAAAGTGGATCAAGTTAGGAAGTTGATCATTCAGTCCTATTATTCATTCTTACTAGCTAGATTGTTGAGTTCTTCATTTAGTTTTTGATTTAGTAAAAAAGGAACTGCAACGGTTTGATTTAGTCAAATAAAAAAGGAACTTTTTTCAACAACGTGTATTCTTCTCTTTAGAGCATGATCTCCTGAGCTGTTATGCTGTCACAAACTTTGCTGAATCTTAATTATTTTCATTTTTCTTTACAAATATTTTCTTACATATTGGTTGTAATATACAACATTTAAAAAGATAGAGGATAAAGTAGATCTTATAGAATTAGAAATGAGGTATTATAAATCGATTAATTAATCAACGTGGAAGATTACCTGAATCAAGCTAACCCATTTAGGTAGTATAGCAAATATTTTAATAGTTGTTTTACAATGCTTTAAAATTTATGTAAATACGATAATAACAATCATGTCCACAATCACTAATCCCACTAATCCCGGTTAAATTAAGACAATATTAAAACATGAAATTATTTTTGCTTTAAAAAAAATATTCTGAACTGTTTGTTGTGGTTCGGAATACTCACAAGGAAATTAAATCATGCTGTTAAATTTTGTAGAATGCCACGTAATCCCTTACTGATACCGATGGCGTTGTAGGATAAATGTCTGCTACTGTTTTTGGAGTATTAATCCTAAGCCTCTAACAGTTTTTATCGTTTTTAACGCTTTTGCAATTTTACTTTACTTCAAATAAACACCAAAAAATCTATAGAAAATTTAGAAAAAAATCGCCTATCAATTTTAATTTCAAACTTTTAGTCCAGCTAAAGCATGGTAACAGAAAAAATGAATAATTTAACAGCATGTGTATTTTAATTTTTTAAAGTGTTCATCTTGGTGTTCAGTTCAATAAAGCTCATTTAAAAGGAATTAAATTTATCCTCAATTAAAAAAGAATAAGTAAAATAAATTGAGTATAAGCGTTCTTGCCATTTTTAACATATTGGCTTATGATTTTTACTTAAAAAAGTTAATTCAAATTTAAATGTGGAAATACCATCGCTTAATTTGCCCGTTGAACCATTCATCATTTCCGATTGAGAGAACCATACTACATGAAAGGTTAAACGCTTTTATATTTCGAAAGACTGTTATTAAACATCAAATACTTCTAGCAGCACAAGTCCACAAATACTGTTTGTCGTGAGGATTTGTTGCAAATCCTACCCATCCTCCATAGCAACACGGCATAAATCGCCAAAAAATAAAACATTCCCTCCCACAAAGCACACACAACAGCACGTCATCGCTGGCCGCTAAGTTTCTCCTGCTTTGTTTTCCATTTCTGTTTTAATTGTTGCTGATCTCAATCATTTGCATACGCACACACAGCTCTTCCGTGGATGTTTCTACCAGCTCTACCTCCATGGCAGTGTTTGCCAATGTCGTGTCATGTTTTGTCAGCCGCCAGCTTCAAATTATACACCTATTTGTCCAACAGCCGCAGACTGATTTGGCTGGGTGGTCTATCTTCAATCATTACAAAAAAAAGCACAGCACAACACAGAGTTTGTCGCATTGCAGTGCAGAATTTTCTCACGCTTCCAAATGGGGGGAGCCGAGAGGAAGGAGATTGGAGATCGGGATCGTATGCCAAAGGATTAGTGTTTTAATGTTGATTTCAAAATTCAATACTACAACTTACCCTTCCCTCTTTCTCTTCCCGCTGCGCTGAGGTGCGAACGATACGCGTGGGAGATGTGTTCGCGTGCGCGCGCGCGCAAGATCCTCAGAAGCAGAGCGTGGATGAAATTGGCTGGATTCCGTTAATCACCGCCTTTTGTGTGGGGTGGGTTTCTTGTGCAATTAGGAAAATTATCTCCTCTTTAAGCACCGTTTGGCACCCGCGTCGTCCGCTGTGCCGAGGAGTTTCCGTCGGCAAAAGCACGCCTATTGGAGTGACAGTAGGGAGCGTAAGCATACACTAGTCAATTTGCTGACCACACACGCAGACACACACACACGCACACATAAAATTTGGACAAGTTTGGAGCATTGGCACACCGATTATCACACCGCCAAAGAGATTGGTATGACAATTCGCAAAACTGTAAATTTATTAGCCCGGTTCGGTAGGATGATTAGAAGTGCAGTGTGACAATCATAATTCTCGCAGACACTCACAAAAAACACACACGCGTCAATTACAAAAAACGCAACGTTTTGCACCTCGTTAGGACCCCTGTTCTAGCGCACAGAAGTGTTGAAGAGGTCGGGACGGGAAGGTGTCAAAGATCATTCACTTTTCAAGCAAGATCGCACACACACATACAGGTCGGATCAATGTTAGAGAGGAAGGATTATGAATGAAATCGTATGTACGTGAAAGAATAACGACGTATTGGCTTGTAAACACGCACACATACACTTGCACGCACTGGTCCACAAATATGGACAATTTTAATAATAATCTTTGTAATAATGCTATGGATATACACTAATTAATTAGTATGGGTTTGTCAAATGTTTTATAAATAATCAACATCTTCCCACGCGCGCACCTACACACCCTGCTCGCACCTTGTCGGCCGTTTGCCGGCACACGGGTTCACCCTCCACGGACCCGATGGTTCGATTGACACTTTGACACACTCTCCTCTCCTGAAATGGGGGTCCCGCACCCGCGGATCCTATTTGGCACACTTGTCACACTTGACACACACACACTCAATCACTAACACGCAAACACCCGTTGGTGGGAGATCATAAATAATTCACCTTTTCAACACTGCGCACTGTTTTAGAGGCTATATAGAGGAATGGTTTGGGTTGAACTGAAACTGACACCTCAGGCACTCGGTGCGCGCGACAAGGTTCGTCGCTTGATCGCGCTTGCAAAGCTTACTGAACTCCTCCGCCGTACGCACTCACACCGAAAGCGAACCTCAAACGCGCACCGCAAGCTACCGCGAGGTCCTTCTCGACGCAATGATGGCCGGCAGCAGAGTGTGTAAAACGGCAGCATGGTAAGCCCATCTCGCCTGGTGTTGCGCTTTAGCGGCAACAGATAAAAAACATACACTCAAGAAAACTAAAACGAAGCCCTACGGCTCAGGTGTAATGGAGAGTGTGGTGCGGGAACAAAACCACTGGCTGTCTTGTTTTCACCTTCCAGCTGCGCTGCACACTACCAGTATCAGGTGTGCCTGTGTGGTGTCGTTGCTCTGGCAACCGGGCCCGGCCGGGTTTCTGCTTAGCTCCTCCCTTTTCGGGTGCTGAGAAAAGGCAACACACTGGACGGCAAGGGTGATCGTTATGGTGGATCGTAAACGGTTATGGCCACTCGAGCACAATGTGCTGCGTTGTGTTTTGGTGTGTTGTTTTTTTCTATTCAACTCTTTTTTGTAGTCTACTTGTGTTTTGTTCTTATCATTGGTTGTTGTTTGCAGTGTTTCACATTTCTTATCGATACTACTAATTTCAGGGCCTAACCGAAAATATATGCGTAAAGAGAGACGATTTTAGTGTTTCGGTTACTTTAGTTTTAGCGTTTGCAGTTTATGTTTTTCTTTTTTGCGCTCCTAATACTAATTAATGCAAAGCTGAAGTAAGGTTTATTGAGCTTGATTATAGCAAATCAGCCAACAATATTTCTTCTCCATCTTATTTTTTTTATCTTTGTTTTTTATGCCTTTTATGTTTTGTTTTGTTTTTTGCTTGTGCTTAATTTACTTTTATAATCAAAAACGCTCCATTAGATCTTTTTGGTGCCGATTCGTTATTCTTTAATAGAAATTGCATTTACTTGTATTATTGTATTCTGATTCTGTAAAGAGCTCAAAACTTCTAACTCTTTTTTTCATCTTTTATGTTTTAAATGACTTTTTGTTATGTTGTTCGATCGTTTTGTTCATTTTTGTTCTTTTTACATATCCATTGATTGCAAGAATCCTTTAAATTTGTTTCCTTAAATCGTTGTCATTAGCAATATCTACAAACTTAATAATGTTTATTGACATGAAGCATTCGACATGAAGATAAAACAGCAAAAAACCATACAATTTGATATGTTTTGAATGTTTTTCCTGCTCGAGGAAAGAAAAAAGAACAAAATAGTCTGTCGAAAGCAAATAAGAGCTTCTTACACTTGACTTCAAAGCAATGCAAACTAACTCTGTGCAGTCTTTCTTTTCCGAGTGTTCCGCTTTCAGTGGAATTGAGAAAGCTTACCTTTCAGCTCACCTCATTTCGTGCCCGTGGTCGATCTAGGGCTCATTTGAAGAAGAAGGAAAAAAGGACGCAATGATCTTATTTAAACGTTCAATCGAAAACGTTTGTACAAACGATCGACCCTGTATCATTCCTCCTCTTGCATCCTTTTCTTCATCCCCTCAAAAAAAAAACAACACCATCACTCGGTGGTCGTGTCGTCGCCGCTGTCGTGATACCGTTTTTTTTTAAATCTCTCTAATTTTTCCCGCAAACATTTGCCTCTACCATCTGACTCTGGAACGCGGAGCGCTGCTTGGTGCTGCTTTCGTGTAGGGGGAAAAAGCAACGCAGATTGATGGAGCAGGCCGTCACCGAAAAAAGTGAGACAACCGAATCCGAACACCCTTCCACATGGCCTTTGCCGAGCGGGGCTGAAAGGTTTTGGCGTGACTTGAAATTAATTCAAGCGAACCAAGCTGTCAGGTCGCCTGCCAGTGGTGTGGCCGGTAGGTGCCCGGGAAGGTCCATCCAAAGTCGCCGTCAATGTCGCGCAACGATTCCATTTTGTCGGTTTCGTCGTTGCCGTTGTGGTTGTCGTCGTGGACGACGTCGTTCAATTGTTTGCGTTATGCTGAGCATGAGCAAACACACCATTCGTACGATCAGATTGCCACAATAACGCGCGTACTCGCACACACATACACACACAACCGGCCAAACGACGTCAGCCCCAGGGAGAAGAAAAGGAATTTGCTTTTCGTCCCCGCTGCTGGCAGCATCCGCCACGGATGGCTACTCCGGTTTTGCTACGAACTGCTCCGGTACACACACTGCCTATTTGCCGAGTGCATTTGTTTGGAGAGGTTTATTTTCCATTTTTTGTCGTTGTTGTTCTTGCGTTTGGTTCGGTGCTGTTGCTGTTGGGATCGATTTTATTGCCATGATCCTCGGGCAACGGCAAGCCAGTACGAGGAAAGGCTTGATATTTACCGTAGCCCGTCTAGCTGCAGTGCCCCAGTTTGAACAAAGATCAACAGTAAAGTGGTAAGCTTAATGCATTTCTTTTTTACAATGTACAAGGGGCAAACGCAAAAGGTGTACCACTGTGAGGAACAGTGTTTGTCTCGATTAAGGCTGTATGAGGAGGAATACGTACGAAGTACGGAGCAAACAGTTGGGCGATCGTTACTATTCGATGCTTGTTAAGGTTGCAACGAACACTCATGCGTCCCATTCAGCGTTCGCCAGGATCTCTTGGTAGCGGGCCGTGCAGTACGTTTGATATTAGGCATTTTAGCAACTAAAGCGATAACACCAGGCAGCTGTAAAGAGGAAAGAAAAGTATGTAATTCGCTAAAAGATTTGCTTCTATTTGCGGCTTTCCACAGACTTTAGAGACTTTATTCAGTATCACGCAGCCGAATAGTCAGTCCTTGCTACGGGAGGACGGTACATTCCGGGGTTGAACTCATGACGGGCATGTTATTGAGTCGTTTGAGTTAACCACTGTACCACGGGATATTATTTGCTAGCCCCCTTTTCAGCCATTACAATGGATAAAAGAAGCTTATTTAGCCATCAAAACATGATCGATTCGAAGAAAAATATTCATCCAGTTGGTTTACAAATTCATTGAAAATACTTCATGCAAAATAACTATAATCTTTCGAAAACTTATTAAAAATACAACATACAACAACAGCCGGGCAATTAATATAAGTTAATATCCTCATATCGTTTATTGAATATGTCTATGCAGCGTTGCAAAGGATCATTGGAACCAAATACAGTTCGTTGAGGCTCTATGTATATAAAGGGCAGCATGATTTGTAAAAGATCTCGCATGAACACACCAGTTTTGCTAATAATGCGGGAGCATCGGTTTTATTTCAGAGTAATCCACATACAAAGCTGGCACGTGCTGTTAAACGTTGCTCTTCTAGAGGTCACCTCGCTCAATATAACTCGGTATATGAACATCCCTGCTCACACATAATGGAAACATGAAGCGTGAAAACCATTTTTGTGCGGCTTCTAACCGATTAATCTATCCAATTCTGGTAGGGCACGATAATACTGAAACGTTTTCCAATATTGGACGTACTAGAGCACAAAAAAAGAGCTTTAAGGTAACATGCATCAGAAAAACTATGGATCAAACGATAAACAAGACTCTGGTAAGCAAGATTGATGTAAAGTAACTTGATATTGTATCTTGGGTCATCTTGGATATTGTACAGCCGATTGATGGGAAGATTTTGTCAGTATTTCACTAATCTATCTATCTATCTTCTGTAATACCATTTCTAGCAATGACTAACAGTGCGTTACTCCAAATATCCACGATAACAGGTTGTCTTATCATGTGAATAAAAGCTGTAGGCACAATTGGTATCATAATATTAAATAGATACATAAGATATATGTTGAAATAACTGATACATAAGATACTTACGCGGGTCCGGTACTCTGTTACCTATTGTTAAAGACATGGACCATGAAGTTTACTGTGCTGTGCGTTGGTTAGTGTATTTCTTTGGATCTTTTTAGCATCATTTATTGCTATATTTAAGAGATAGGGCTTAGGAGATCATTATGTGGTAATGCCACTTCAATAGCTTATGCAATAAACAACAATAGTACAATACAATACAAATGCTTAAGATCAATTGGAGTTTATTTTTCATTTTATAGCTTGACTATGATAGAAAAACGTAATGTACCAATTACTGACCAGATCATATCAGTACTTGAATTTGATTCATTCACGGCCTAACCATTATGCTTTGCAAGCTATTTTTGAATTCTAGTCCATTTTTAATTGCAGTAAAATAATTTCAAAACGGTCCTAAGTCATAACAGCTTTGATACCAGTTCAACTGTTTCATTGGGATATTTGTTTGGGGTAAATCTCTTCTTCTTCTTTGGCACACAACAACCGTTGTCGGTCAAGGCCTGCCAGTACCCACTAGTGAAGTGAGCTTGGCTTTCAGTGACTTATTGTTACCATAGCAGGATAGTCAGTCCTACGTATGGGGGCACGGTCTATTCGGGACTTGAACCCATGACGGGCATGTTGTTACGTCGTACGAGTTGACGAGTGTACCACCAGACCGGCTTAAACCGGGGGTAAATCTCAGTGATGCTTTAAAATTAAATGATTTAATCTACCTTTCCTTGGACACCAATTCTTAAGATGAGCATATATTTGGCAAACAACATTCCTGAACAAAAATTCTCTTTTGCACCTCTTAAACTCACCGCTGAAGAATTTTGCTAGCCTTTTTCTGTGGCAGAATTTTAAATGATGGTTTTAAATGCCAACCCCTACCGTTCAATAAACAGCATTCTTGAGGCACATTTTTACTAGTGCTTTTGTTTGCCCATACATATATTTTTTGCATCAACCCACCACCAAAAGAACGAAACGTACCTTCACCAAAAAGGTAAGACGGCGGTAAAAAAGGTTTAAACAGACGGAAGCAACAGAATCAAATCCAGAAAGAGAAGGAATACAGCAACACAAAAAAACACTGACCATCGGAGTCGGTAGTCGGCATCTGAAAGATCTGACGAGTGGCCGATGTCCAGTACCGTCGGAACACTCTGTCTGTTCCACACCGACAGCGATGACGACGACGGCGACGACGACGAATCCGTTCCGTTTAGGGTTCCCCTACCATAAAACAACACAGCAACAACACCGGAGATGCGTGCAATAAAATTATTAAATCATATAAACTTACTTCTGCATGTTGCCCCTGTTTCGGTGTCTCTCTGTGTTGGACTCGTCCGGCTCGTCCCGTTCCCAAATGCCCGTCGCAAGTGCTTTCATCCCCCTTTTCGTTGTTTTGGAACGACGAGGATTTGTCGTCACTTTGAGAGTGGTTAAGTGTGCGTGCGTGCGTGCGTGCACTTTTCCACCAGAGACAACCTCCGTTTGGCCTAGGTTCTGTTTGGGAATGCCCGAAACGGACGCCGATGGTCGCCACCCGCCGTCATCGGGTGGGCTGGAATGGACGTAGAGGTGGGCGGCCGACGGAGAGAGAGAGAGTACCAGTAGCAGCTCAATCACTCGATGTCCGTCCGTCCCATGGGCGGCATCGTCTTTGATCTTTTATCTCAAGCATCACCGACTAATTAACCAAAAAACTTCACTGATCATTACTTCGCCCACCGCGCGTTCGGGGACCACCATTTCGTTCGGTTCGATCGGTCGATTGAAGCGACGGGACGGTCAGGATGAAAAGGGGATACACTAGCTGCACTTTACCTGTTCGTTCGAAACGGCGTCTTTCGAACACCTCCAACCGAGCGGTGGATTAAGACGTTCGGAAACAGGCTGTTGTGGCTGCAAACAAGCGGGGAAAGAGATTGTGACCTTGAGCGCAGCGATTGGGATGGGAAGATAGAGACAACCAACAAAAAAGCAAGAAGCACTTTCGAAAAACATTTATTTACCTAAATAAACACAATTTACAACACCTTCCATCGTGCACACCCCCCTCCTCCCCTAGATCACTTCCGGTGTGGTTCCGTGCAGATATCGCAACGATTTCACTGCCGACAGCTTTTTCTCCGCGTACGATGAAATGTTAATGCAGCCGCGTATGTTCAGTACGCGCAGTACGCGACAGTTCTCCACGATATGCCGGATCGCCTTGTCCGTGATCTGCGTGCAGTTCTGGAGCTTCAGTGTGGTTAGCCGTGGCTCGCACTTGGTGATGATCTCGATGCAGCGGTCCGTGATCGTGCGGCACTCGCTGAAATCGACGACCTCGAGCGAAGGGCAGCCGAGCGCGAGTCGTTCGATGCCATGGTCGCTGATCTGCAGCAGCCGGGCCAAGCTGATCTCCTTCAGCTCCTTGAAGTTGAAGCAGCGCTCGAAGGAGTAGTCGGTGATTTTGTAGCAGCCAGATAGTTTGAGGGATCGCAGACCGATAAGATCGGCAATGGAGAACGATAGCTCGATGTCCCAGATGGCGAATGCTTTCTCCTCAAGGTTGACACCGGTGATGCCGGCATCCGAAATCTGTCAAGGAAAAGGGAAATCATCAATTCAGCAAAAGGTAGTGGATTGTTTTATGATTTTTGTATTGAAATACAAAAGGAATTTGGTTCATGAATCGAAGATTGTTGACAATAATACGTAATTGGTTTTTTAGGATTATATTGGTCTTTTTCAAAGATGGAAATATGATGGAGGCGTCTTAAATCAGGGACGTATCAATCACTAAGCAAATAAAGTTTGTCTTATGGCCTCGAGGTCGCTATTGGGGTCCGAAAGCTTCTCTCTCTCTCTATCTCTCTTTCTCTCTCTCTCCCTCTCTCTCTCTCTCTCTCTCTCTCTCGCTCTGCTCATAAGCAAATTTTCATCTTGAAATTTCCCCGGTTGGGAATTTCCCTATCAAGTTTCCTGTTGGACTCTCAAACCTAAATCCGCCACCGATTGCATTTAGTGGCAATTTGAAAGAGTTGTCAAAAATCAACTTTTTGCCTTTTTGTCTCGTTTTTTTAAATTTTGACAACCGACGGCATTTTTCACATCAAAATGAATAAAAATTTAGTTGAGCATGCTCTTCTTCATCATCTTATTCTTCTTCTTCTTCTTCTTCTTTTTCTTCTTCTTCTTCTTCTTCTTCTTCTTCATCATCTTATTCTTCTTCTTCTTCATCTTCTTCTTCTTCTTCTTCTTCTTCTTCTTCTTCTTCTTCTTCTTCTTCTTCTTCTTCTTCTTCTTCTTCTTCTTCTTCTTCTTCTTCTTCTTCTTCTTCTTCTTCTTCTTCTTCTACACAACGACACAACGTCCTACGCGACCATGCCGGCCCATACATGCTTTCGAAGCTTACTACCATGCAGAAGTCCTTGCTATGGAGACGGTCTATATGACGCTTAAACCCGCGAAAGGTATATCCTAATATACTAAATATTATTGCAATTACTGACTTAATGGCAAACACTATATTATGTTTCTGTGAATAAGGTGCTCGCCATCATTATTACACATGATCGAAGTGTTGCAGTCACTATTGCACTTTGAAATGTCATCTAATTTGAATAAGTTTATTTTTATTAGCTAACTCATTTCGTCTTACAATTACTCGTTTAATATCCTAATTCACCAGTTTAGTTCAATACAATGGTGATTTTAAGCTTTAATAACCATACTAATATAGCCCCAAAATGAGCTACAATAGATATAAAAATAGATATACTTAATAATTTTCACACCCCCTGCAACAATACAATGTACCACCTTCTTGACAACACTTATCTCTAACAATGAAACTATCACCAGCAGTAAGAGAACATGCTCACTACGGTCCCCAACCCCGCCGCTTTTCGCACTTACCTTCGCACAGCAGTCTAAATTTAGCTCCTGCAGTTTCGTCATGTGGTAGAAGATGTACTGTATCGACAGATCGTTGATGCTGTTCGAGCAGCCGCCGAGATCGAGCACGACCAGGTCGCAGAACTCGAACGACACCTTCGTGAGTGCCGCATCGCTCATGTTGGTCAGCAGGCCCAGGTACAGCTTGCGCACGTTGCGGCGATTGTGTGTGAACAGGCCGCCCACCAGCCCGGCATCGGTAATGCGCTCGCAGTTCGTTAGATCGATGTGCCGCAACCGCACCAGACTTTTGATCGCCGTAATGCCGTAGTCGGTAATCATCCAGCACCGGTTGAGGATGAGCGTCTCGAGCTGCGGAATCGAGCGGGAGATCTGTATCAGTGCGTAGTCGTTCAGCGCCAGCGACTTGGACAGATCGAGATGGGTGAGCCCCGTTTGAGCACGCAGCAGATCGATAATGCCCGGCTCGTTGGTGGGAATCTTTTCGCACACCATCAGCGCCAGGCTGCGCAGTGAGAGGGCGCGAATGTCGGCCAGGCCGCGGAGAAACACATTGTCGATCGGTGTACCGGCGAGGAAGAGATGGCGCAACCGATCGCAGGTCGTTCGCACAAACTCGAGAATGTGATTCAGCATGAGTACGCGCTGCCGCGCCTCGATGCTGCTGAAACACTCCGACACGTCGAGCGAATCAAGCTGTGGGGCAAGTTGTACCAGCTGGTCGAAGTGAAAGTCCTGGAAGCGATTGTTGCGCGCCAAGCTAAGGTGCCGCAGCTCTGGCATGATGAGATTCCACGTGACCGTGGTGTTCTCGATCAGCTTCCACGCTTTGAACAGATCGGGACAGTTTAGGACGTGCAGACGGCGCAACCGGGGCATGTACTTCAGGATCGAGACGAGCTTGTGCTTCCAGATGACACAGTTATCGAACGTCAGCTCCTCGATGCCGTCGCCGAACTCGCTCCAGAACTCGCTCTTGTTGCCGAACACCACCTTCGTGATGCGGACGTCGGTGAAGTAGCGAAAGGATGTCATCAGTTTGTTTAGCGGATGCCCATTGTCAACAAACTCTATGTCGTGAATGTGCAGTCGAACGGCACGCTGGAACTCGATGTAGCGGAACGCATCGTACCAGGAGCGGCAGACGAGTGCGGCTGCACTGCGATCACTTGGATTGAGGTACTGGAACAGTTTGATCAGGAGCTAGAAAGATGAACTATAAATTAAGGACTCAACTCAATACTGACGAGCATCCCCGACTTACCTCCGGTGGCAGTGCTTCAAAGTTTGGCTCGAAGAAGTAAACAAAGCTATCCTCGTAGTGCACGTACAGCGTTCGCTCGATTCGTTCTACCAACCGAGCTAATGCCATTTCGTGGGAGAATCCGGACAATCAAAACAACACCCAAACACAACACAGATCTCGTGACACTTTTACCGGTATTCTGCTTTGGCACGACCCAAACAAATTCTGTGCCAAGCGCCAAGTTTCACCTTCACACAAGAACACGTCCGCACTATCTTTCCGAACTGAACGGGTCAGTGAATGAGGATCGACTAAAACTGAGAGTGTCCCGAAAACGTGTGTCTACTTCCTTGTTTGCTGCGCTAGAACCATGTTCGTTTCGGGTCGTGTCGGGAGTGTAATCGTCCCTGCCTCGTAGAAGATCACCCGCAGATCGTGTTCTTAGATCGTGTGACATAATCGACGACAACGACGGTGACGAATGATATCCCGATCAGAAGTACGCGTCCCTTTGCCAAAACAACCCCATGCATTTGCGCATGTGAAAGCGTTCTATTACGTGCTGGCTACAGGTGGAGGTTATTTTCTGCGTTCTTGCAAGGGCACATGAGCAACACAGCAACACGGTTACGTGGGAAGAACGAGTAGAAAGTTGATACATTTTTGTTCGAAGATTAATACATTTAAACAAGAACGTTTATGTCGTTCGGATCTATGGTCCATAAAAAAATTTTGATATCTAGATGAAATCATTCGTCATCATATATTTCGTGTTAGGTTGAATTTCATTTTCGATAAGCAAATTCTTCTTCATGTACTTTATGCTTTATTAACTCACAATAATGTACAAATAGCACTATTTTTTCCGAATTATTTTGAGTTCACGATCACCATCTTTTAAAGCTATTTTATTGGGTTAAAATATGTTTGGTCATTATTTTATAAGAGATTAAATATGTTCTTAAAATGATCGCCCTACGACTTATACACCTGTCTCAAGGTGGGTATCTTCGAAAGACGTTCCGCAATGTCCGGTGGCAGCTTAAAGCATCCTCTTACGTACAGATACTACGAGAATGTGAATAGAAGGAATGAAACATTGTAATTAGTTTCGCTTTCTTCGCAACCAGTTCGAAAAGTTGTAACCCACCTTCAAGTTTTTGCAGAACGTCACCAAATAGTGTAGACATATCTCCGTCAGCAGCGGGCAGTTGGCCAACTTAAGGGTGCTGATACGCTTCAGCTGAATCGCGATCATTTTCACACAGTTGTCGTTGATGTTGGGACACTCGCTGAGGTCGAGATACTCTAACGTCGGACAGGTTGATACTAATCGTTCAACGCCAGCTTCTGAAATCTACAACCGAGAACGATCAATTACAATCCCTGCGAACAACCACAACCTTCCAAACCTTACCTGATGACACCGGGATAAGCTAAGCTCCTTCAGCTCGTTAAATCGGAAGCCGTAGCGCAGCGCGAAATCCGTCATACGATAACACCCGGACACCTTCAGCACGCGCAGCTTCTTCAACCGATCGATCGCGAACGTTTCCTCCACGTCCCAGATCGAGAACGTTTTCTCCGGCAGATCGATCCCGGTAAAGCCCGCATCCGTCAGCTGGAGTAGAAGAGAGAGAGAGAGAGAGAGAGAGGAGAGAGAGAGAGGAGAGAGAGAGAGAGATAGAGAGAGAGAGAGAGAGAAAGAGAGAGAGAAAGGTTAGGCATGTTAAAGAATGCGTCGATCACGTTTTGCCTTTCCCGCGTCCCCGTAGCTATCCCCAACATTCTTGCTGTCGAGGTGTTAATTACACGCTGGGCAAGCGCAGTTCCCGCGCCGTTGTACCTTTGTGCTGCGCTCAATGTTTAAATGCTCCAGATTGACCAGATTGCAGAAGATGTACTGGGCCGACCAGTCGGTCATGCAGGTCGACGAGCCGCCAATGTTCAGCACGGTCAGGTTGGGAAAGTTTGCCCCTATCTTCACCACACACTCCTCGTCGAGCGTATCGAGCAGCTCGAGGTGCAGCTCCTTCACGATCGCACGATTGCTGAACGCGGCCCCATCGATGATGCCATGCTTGGACATGCGGATGCAGTTGGAAAGGTTGAGTGATTCGAGCTGCTGCAGCCGAAACACTTGCCGAATGCCGTAGTCCGAAATGCCCCAGCAGCCGGTCATTACAACCACCTGCAGCCCGGCTATGTGGCGTACGATCTGTTCGACACAGTAGTCGGTGATGCCATTCGAGCCTGTTACGTCCAGGAAGCGCAGATTCGTTTGCCTTCGAAACAAATCGACGATCGCTGGCAGACGGGTGGGCATTTTCTCCAGATACGTTAGGCTTAGCTCATCCAGCAGCAATCCTTCCGCGTCCGCTAAACCCCGCAAAAAGATATCATCCACCGGAATGCCACTAATGTTGATCGCTCGCAGTACGTGCTGCCGTCGCACGATAAACTTCTGTATGCAGCTCAGTAGGAACATCTTGCGACCCGTCTCCACCTGCCGGAAGCAGTTGGAAAAGTCGATCCGCGTCAGATTTGGCATCATCTCTACCATCGACTCGAACTGTAGCTGGCTGAAGTTGTTCTTCGCCAGCGAGAGTGTCTCCACGCCCGGGAAGTCGATCGTGTACAGACCGTTGTCGAAGAATTTCCACGTCCGGAAGAGATCATCCCGGAGCAGATCACACTCCACGAAGCGTGCGACGCGCAGGTTGGGCATGTGCTTAAACAGTGAGATCACTCGCTCCCGCCAGATCATACACTTCTCGAACGTGATCTCGCGCACGAACGGGCCATAGTTTTCCCAGAACTTGCTGTACACGTTCAGCTTGACGCGGGACAGCTTGATTAGTGGGTATTTGCGATCGGCGAGGATCAGGTTCATCACGGGCGGCTTGAAGTCATCGAAATCGACACCTATCAGGTGTAGGACCATCTGCTCGGCAAACCGGCAGTACTTGGACGCTTCATACCAGCGGCTGCAGACGTACGAGGCCGACCGGCGATCGCTCGTCGAGAGGTACTTGAAGATCTGCACCACGAGCTGTTTTGTGAGAAGATGAGCATGTTATGCTTCAGTTTTTTACAGTCGCTTCGTATGGAAAGCTTCAGTTCTTACCTCGACGGGCAGCAGCTCGAACTGGGGCCGAAATATTGGCAACGGTTTTCTGTGGTAGCGCATCCTTGACTGTGATCGCTTCGATGGTCGGCTAGTGAACTGCTGCTGCCCGGCATAAGAATTAAATAATGATCGCTCGGGTGTCGGTGGTTCGGTTTCGGTTCAACGATCGAAAGTGTTCGCTCTTCGAACAAGGAAATGGCGCGTCGTTTACCACGATGTGGCGTGCGGCCGACATTTTGTTGTTGTTATTACGCAACACAACAAGCGAGAGGCATTCGAGAGACGCGGCGCATTGTTGAAATGTGCATTTGGCCGTACCGAGACGCCCGCATGAGGGGGAAACTAAAGCAAGCTTATTTTCGCTGCGCCTATTTTGAGGACGGCACCAACCTTTGGCAGCGACAAGTGCGGATATCAAATGACGATCATTACGCGGATGCGCTTGCTTTCCCTTTTCCAACAGCGATGCTTAAAATTCTAATAACACTCAATACCCATTCCCTTCACTTACCTTTGCACAGGATTGAAGGTTAAGATTGCGTAGATCCTGCGAGTAGCAGCACAGATACTGTAGCGATGTATCGGTAATCGTCGCATTACTATCCAGATCGAGCACCTGCAGGTTCTTGAACATCAGCACCAGATAGTACATCGTGTAGTCGCTCAGCGTGCACAGCAGCGAGAAGTACGCCTCATCCACCTGGCGCGCTCGCTTCCCAATAATCCCTACGCGCATCCCATAGTCCGAGATACGCTCACAGCTCGACACGTCCAGCACGCGCAGATGCTTCAGCGTGTGCAAATCCTGCACCCCTTCATCCGACAGCAACCAACAGCGCCGCAGCTTCAACACCTCCAACAGTGGACAGCTTTCCACGATCAGCTGCAGACAGATATCGTTCACCCCGATCGACGAGGTTAGATCGAGATGCGTGAGCCGCGTCTGTACGCTGAAGAACTTCAATATCCCCGGATCCTTCAGCGGTATACGATCGGTGTACGTGACGGTAAAGTGCGTCAGGTAGAGGCCACTCATCTCCGCCAGCAGATGCCAGGCGACATCATCAAAGCACGGAATGTCACTGATGTTGAGTGCCTTCATAATGTTCCGATTTTTGCTCACCAAGCGCATGACGCGCGATATCATCGTCATGCGCCGGGAGAGATACAGGTTGATGAAGCAGTTAGACACATCGATCGATTCCAGTGCCGGCGCCGCCTCAATGAACCGCTCAAAGTGATACTCGTTGTAGTAGTCACACGCTGCCAGCGAAAGATGCTTCAGGTGGGGCAGCGTAAACGGGAACATCGGCTCGTCCGTGCTGTAGTCCAGCGTCCAGTGCTTGAACAGCTCGTCGCACTGCATCAGCTCGAGCCGCTCGAGCACGGGCAGGTTCTTCATGATCGTGATAAACTTCTTCTTCCGTATCAAACAACAGCGCAGCGTTAGCTCCCGTATGTACATCCCGTTGTTCAGCCAAAAGTCACTATGCTTGGTAAACTCCACGAACGTGAAGGACAAGTACGGGTACGTTCGCATCGGCTGCGAAAAGTACTTAATCGGCCCCTCCTCATCGTTGAACTCGATCCGATCGAAGTTGAAGTACATCTGGCGCTGGAACGGTTCGTAGTAGTGAGCCGCCTCGAACCACCGCCGGCAGGCCTCGCTGGCCGCTAGCCGATCGCTATAGTTCAGCTGCTTGAAGATCTTCAGGATCAACTCCATCGGCAGCAGATCGTAGCGTGCGGTGAACTTCCCCTCACAACTAAACGGTTCCATCCAATCGCAGTACTGTACCGGCACGGAAATGTTCTCCTCCACCGTCGGTTTCCACTGCACGCTGGGAAAGAGCGTGAAAATACTGTTTCTTTTGCGCTTTTCCTGAACCACCTCCTTTTTCGGATCGGTCTTTTTCCTCGACGATGACCCAGTGCCGGACGAAGAGGAGGAACCCGCTTTGGAGCTGCTGGCACTGCTCGACTTTCGACTACTTTCAGGCTGTTTTGTCTGATCGCTTGACTCGCCAATTGCACCATCTTCCTCCACACTGATCATTGGCGACGGTTGATCGAGGGACTTTGATCGGGACAGCACCTTGGCGGGAGGCTTTCTCGCGGGCAGGAACACACTCACGGGACACACAAAATCCATCGCGTCTCGGTGGTGCATGTGATGTGGGCGGAATTGACAGACTGACTGAAACTGAATCCGAGGCTCGGTACGGTTGCGTTAGATCCTTCTTCCCCCATCGCAACCGATTCCGAGCGGATCGAGCCGAACGATTACCGAACGGGATGGCAGCTAGGTAGGGTTATGCAATCACGGGTTTTACCGTAACGCGAGCGCATCGCTATTCATATGGTGAGTGTTTTTGCCGAATGAAAGCGAAAGTATTTACTGTAACGGGTGAGAGATTGATGCTGAATTGTGCATTGGACGTTAGTTGCACACAGAGCAGTACATTTGAGGGTTAATTGCCCAATGAAAACGTGTTGGATTGCATACATTTAGGCTATTTGTTTGCCTGAATGTACGCAATAATATGAAAAAAGGTTATATTTGGCTATGCATAAATTTATTGTTTTATGTTTAGCCGTTTAATTTTATTTTATTTTCTTACGTATATTAGTATCAAACGCCTAAAGCAATACTTTTCAGCTTTTGGTGATTAACTTACAGGCAAACTTATGAGTCTTAAGGTATGCAATTTGTTGCATTTCTGTATTAAATTACTTGTTTTACTTACTGATGATGCTAATGGACTAAATGGAAGTTTACTAGTTTGAACAATACTAGTTCAAAAATTAATCATGTTTGTAAATACATTGCATACCCTCGGGCGCTATTCATCATTCTTACCACATCGATTTCATTATTTATTTAAAAGGCCCTCATAGCATACAGAGAAAAAAATGGGAAAATTAAAGATGGTTTCTCAATAACTTATAAAACTGTTTAAGTAAACTATTTCTATGGTTTATTCCTTTTTTTGTTATGTTTTGTTTCCTATTTATATCGATTCACATAGTACACAGCTGGTTTTCTGTGATCCAACATCATATATCCAATAGACTTATTCCGACGTGCCTGAAAGAGGAAAAATTGACATATCTTAATACCATAAGTCTACAGTCTACAACAACTGAACACAAACGACACTAAACACTGGACGCTTGGCCACGAACACGAATAACCACGATGGGACAGAGCACAGAGCACAGACACACAGCGGCTAACACTTGGGTATATTACGTAGGGTGGCAATTTTCTTCAACCGCTCCGGTGCATCCTTCGGTATTTTGGGGCAGCCGCGTATGTTGATGTACCGCAGCGCCTTCGCATACTCTACCAGCGCATCCACACTGGTAACCGTTAGCAGCGGAAGTCGCACGAGTTTGAGGGAACGAAGTCGCACGAGATTTTTCGCCATTGCCACCACACATCGATCGTTCACGTGGAAGCAGTCGCTCATGTCGATTTGCTCCAGCGCAGGGCAGTTGAGGGACATTGCTTCAATCCCAGGCTCGGATATCTACAATAAGACGTTGTAGTTTTATCTTCAGGCAGAGGTTTTAAGCTCACATTTGCTCACCTGCACGCAATGTGCCAGATTGAGTTCACGCAACTCTCGAAAGCGGAATGCATGGGTCAGCGTAAAATCGGTCACCTTGAAGCACCCGGACAGCTGCAGTTCCTGCAGACTGCGCAGCTCGCAGATGGCGAATGTGGTCTGCGTGTCCCAGATCTCGATCACCGCTACTGGTAGGTTTTCTCCCGTAAGCCCGGCATCAGAAATCTGGAAATCAGAAATGGATAAGAACTATGAAAGCACCAACAATCTAGCATAGAGTCCTCTCCCCGCTCACATACCTTAACGCATCCATTCAGCCGCAGAATACGCAAACACTTTAGATAGCAAAACAGAAACTGTACCGAGGTGTCGTTCATGCAATCCGAACCGCAGAAGTCGATCACGGTAAGGTTGAGCAGCGTCAGACAAATCTTCAAGATCACACTATCCGTCAGCCCCGGCAGCATGCTCAAGTACAGCTGGCTCATACAATCCCGTCGCCGGTCAACGATCGCCTTCATAAACCCACGATCACTGATCTTATCACAGTCGGACAGATCGAGCACCTGCAGCCGGTCGAGCTTGTAGATCGATTCAACGCCAAAGTCCGTCAGCAACCAGCAGCCATTCAGCTTGAGCGTTTTCAGCAACCGAAGTGAAGTAGAAATCTCAATCAGCGCAAAATCGGTCAGATTCAAAAATGACGACAGATCCAGATGTACGATCGCCGACTGGCAGCGCAATATATCGATAATTCCCGGATCCTTGATCGGTGCCCGCTCGAAAAAGGACAGACTGATCTGGCTCAGCGACATGTTTTCAATCTCGGCAAACTGCTTCAGAAACAGATCATCGTACATGGTGTAGCTGAAGTCGACCGCTTGCAGCTTCTTCTTGCGCATCTTCATGATCGTCAGAATGGTGGTAAGTATCTTGACCCGCGTTGGTGCATCGATCTGCTTCAGACACTTGGAAATCTCCAGCGCACTAATGTTCGGTCCCATCGCGACGAGATAGTACAGATGATCGACGGTGAACGCATTGCTTTTCCTCAGTGCCAGCTTGCGCAAACATCGGCACACCGGCTCGATCCGCTTCAGCTCAACCGGGGTCCATGTTTTGAAGAATTCGTCCGCCTCCTCCAGCGCTAGACACTCCAAAAACGGAAGCCGCTTCAGTATCATCGTCAGCTTGGACTTTGTGAGCGTGATGCAGTTGCAGAACGTGATCTCGCGCAGATACTCCCCGAACACGTCCCAGAACTCGCAGTACCCGTTGAACTGGACGCGCGTCAGCTTGATGTTGGAAAAGTGACGAAAGCTGCGCAGAAAGAGGGCAATCGGGGGCGTCCCGTCGCAGATGCTGACCTCCTCGAAGTGGAAACATACCTCGTCCAGGAACTCCCGGTAGCCCATCGCATCGAACCACCGTTTGCAGGTGAGAGCAGCCGCATCACGATCCACCCCATTGAGGAAGCGAAATATGTTCAGCAAGATCTGTTGGGGATCGAAAGAAGCTAGTAAGCATTCAGCAAAGCATTCAGCAACTCTTACCTCCATTGGAAGATTGTCAAAGCCGGTACGAACACGCGGCCCCTTCAGGTTGATGTAAAACACATCGTCGTGAAAGGGAAACTCACGATCGTCGACCTCCACGATCGGTTCCTTCGGTGTCGGCTCCTCCTCTTCGCTTTCATCTTCCTCCTCCTCGTCGTCATCGTACCCGCCACCGTCCGCACCGTGCCCGAACCCGTAGTAGTGCAGATTGAACCAACTCTCTATCGACATCTCCATCTTGTAGGTTGTACGAACGCACGAGACAGCGACACAGCTCGGACACACGGTTCGGATGCCAGGCTACAACTGCTGACTAGCGGGCTGGTGGAATTCTGATTCTATCAAACCCCGTTTCCGCCTGTTCGGCGTGCTCGGTTCTGCGTCTATTATTAAGCTCACGATCGGTCACGATCAACACCCGTTCGATACGACCGAGACATTGACACTGAAGAGTGCAATCGACGAGCGCCTAGTGCGCCTGCGCGAAAGCACATCCAATCTGCAGCAAGGATCGCTCAAATTGTTTACAAACAAAAGTCGCGCCTCAAAAGTTCACTGTTTCGGATTAATGTGGGCCAAACGATCATGAAACATGTCTCGTGCCCGAGACCAGAATTTCGTAATAGTACATGACGCCCCTTTTACGCTTACCTTATTGACTATTACGCCCGATTAAGAAGTGATCGTGGTGGTTTTAAAATAGAGCTACACTGTCTTTCTTTTTACTCGTTTGGCTTTCACTTGTTTATTGATCGTATTTCAGTACAATTAGAACAGTGGTAGTAGTCATAGGAACCCTTCACCATCTGGGGACGGGACGCCGCTACCACTCGACGTAGACCGCCTTGAGCGAGCGATGGTTCGCGAGCCGTTCGCGCGGTTTTCGCACCCGCCGGCAGTCGATCATGTGCAGGTACTGTAGGAAAACTTCAAGCACATAAGCGAAAGGTGGATCACACGGAACGACACGGACAAAAATACAGTGCGGACGAAACGGTGTGTGTGTGGTTGTGGTTGTGTGTGCGTATGCCTAGCTGACGGGCACGAAGCTTACCTTCAAGTAGCTACAGTTTCGTCCGATTATCTCCAGGCAGGCGTTCGTCAGCTGGGGACACTTGTTCACTTTGAGGGTTCGGAGCCGCTTCAGGTTAGCCGTCAGCATCTCAATGCAGTTATCGTTCACCAGCGGACATTCGCTGAGATCGATAAACTCCAGCGCTGTTGCCACTTGGCTCAGGACGGCAATGCCCTTCTCTGAGATCTATTTTTGAGCGAGAAGAGATAAAAAACCAGACATTAAACAAGCTCATACAGTCATAGAGCAATAGCATCTATAAAGGGACACTTGACACTCCACCTGATAACAACGCGCGAGATGTAACTCCTTCAACTCCGCCAGCTTGAAAGCGTTCTCGAGCGACAGGTCCGTAATGCGGTAGCAACCGATCAGGTTCAGTACGCGCAGCTTAAACAGCCGATCGAGCGGGAACGTTTCCTCCTGGTCCCAGGTGATCATCGGCTTTACGGGCAGATCGATCCCAGTTAGGCCCGAATCCGTCAGCTTCGTGCAGCAGTACAGATGGAGCTGCTTGAGCGACACCAGATAGTAGTTGACGTACTGCATCGTGGCGTCCGTTGCCGCATTCGGGCTGTTGCTTAAATCCAGCACCTGCAGCATCTCGTAATTCAGCGTCACCTGTATCAGCGAGTAGTCGCTCAGTGTGGGCAGCTCGCAGAGGTACAGCTCGTGGAGGTTTTTCACCTTCCGTCCGATCACACCCCTGTACATCGCATGATCAGAGATGCGATAGCAGTTCGACAGATCCAGCACCTCGAGATTCACCAGATTGACGATGTTCATGATGCCCTCGTCCGTCACCAGAATGCAGCGCCGTAGTTTGAGCGTTTTCAGCTTCGGCAGACAAGTCGTGATCAGCTCCATCACCTCATCCGTAATGCCGAGCGAAGAGGTTAGATCCAGATGCACCAGATTGGTTTGCCGCACCAGGAAGCTAATGAACCCGGGCGCTTTGATCGGGTGCCTGCCCACCTTCCACTCCAGGTCCTGCGTAATGTTCAGGTCCGGCTGACGCCTCAGCAGATCAATGATCGCCGCCGGTATCTTGTCACAGAACGTCATGCTGAACGTTTCCAAGCTCAGCCCCTCGATCATGGACAGTGTGCTCAGACAGATATCGTCGATCGCAAGCGTCCCGTTAAACTTGAGCGTGTGCAGCTGGAACTGGTGCATGTTGATAAAGCGCATAATGTGCTCCACCATCGCGACCCGCCGATGGGACGCAATCATCTTGAAGCAGTTCGACAGATCCAAATGCGCAATATTCGGTGCGAGCGTCATCAGCTTGTTAAAGTGCAGCTCGTCCAAGAAGTCATTGTTCGTGAGCGACACGTCGAGCAGGTCCGGCAGCACAAAGTGAGACTCGCAGCAGCTTTGGCGCTTCTCGAAATACCACGACCGAAACAGCTCGTCGCACTGCTCTATTTTCAGCTGGCGCAGATTTGGCACGTGCTCCAAGATGTACAGCAGCTCGGTATCCTTGATCAGGCAGTTCTTTATCGTCAGCTCGATCACGTGCTCTCCAAACAGCGGCCAGAACTGGCTGTTCCCGTA
Organism: Anopheles gambiae; assembly: GCF_943734735.2. Lineage (NCBI taxonomy): Eukaryota > Metazoa > Arthropoda > Insecta > Diptera > Culicidae > Anopheles > Anopheles gambiae. Next base: position 92,616,238 of record NC_064602.1, read on the forward strand.
GAAGGTGCAGGCTTTGATGGCGATGCGCGGGAATATCCGGAACGCGCCTAGGAAGCTCTTGATCGGCGGCTCGTAGTCGGTAAAGTTGACGTTCGTGAAGCGGTAGATGATGCGATCGCTGAACGGTAGGTAGTAGTGGGCCGCCTCCATCCACCGGTGGCAGGTTTGGCCGCAGGCAAGCCGATCGTCGACCGAGATCTGTTTCATCACCTTCAGCAGAAGCTGTTGGGGAAGAATGGTCGGTTGGGGAGTTAGTTGTATTGTTGGAGGTCTCAGCACACCACCTTCTCCCTTTTGGAGAGGATCTCCTTAACACTTACTTCCATTGGGAGATAGTTAAAGCCCGTGAATACCTCCGGCTCGGGCGTTGGCTGTTTGGGAGTAGCTTTAGGTTTCTTCTTCTTCTTCGTCTCAACAACTCCGTTTGTATGTTCTCCGTCCTCCTTGGGAAATGGTAACGTGAGCATCTCCATCTCCGGCACCGGTGCCTCCACAGGAGTGTTGTGGTTTTTCGCAATAAAAAAGTCCATCATTTTTGTTGCTGCTGTTGTTCGCACACACGCACTTAAGGGACAAAACGGTGCTTCAGGGAAAGCACTCCTTATCGTTAGAACTCAAACCGCTGACTGGCGCTGGTTAGCAAGAAAAGCAACATCGGAAGCCATCCACCGAGAGTATCCGCCGCCGGTGAGTAAGTGAGGGTGCTGTTTAAAAATAAATTCATCCAACGGTGAAACGGTGGAGGGTCAATCATCCGTAAAGCTTGGACGAGGGAAGCGTGGCGGTTTGTTTGTTTGATGTTTGCTGCCAAGAAAAGCGAAACCAAGCGAATGGGAAAGCTCTGATTCTTGGTGTTTGTGAGTGTGTGTTTGTTTTTCTTGATACAATCACATGGTAGGAGTGCGGAAAAGCGTCAACGCAGGGTGAAAATAAAAAACACAACTTCTTGTTTCGTTACATTTGAGTTAGTTTGTTACTCATGGGGAGCAACGCACATATACGCTTGCTGTAACGCGTTTCTATTTTTAGTCTTTTTCCGAGCAACTATATTTTAATTGAAATACATTGAAAAAGAAGATTTTCAATTAGAGAGAATGAATTTGCTTCTTCTTTCTTTAAATTCAATTTTCAACACAAACACGTGAATCACCTCCGCAATGTAACGGTCCGAGCATTTCTTCAACTGTCAATTTTGAATTTGACAGCTCATCGAGTTGCCATCGCGTATGTTTTTGGGCCTGGTTGTAAACAAACCCACGAGTTGTTGTTCGGTTTACAGCCGGGTTTGGCAAGGGGCATTTCATCGGAAAATTGTAACTTGCTCAGAAACCACTCCACCATGTTCCATATAGCTCGTGCACCTTTGTTTAGGTAAGATCCGTGTACGCTCGTCAGCTTCCGCAAACAAAGCTAAGCTTGTCCCATTTTCTCCATCACCCGGCTGCCGCTTGTCCAGATTACATAAGTCACAGAACATCCGAGTGCTGCTGTCCTGCAATGGCTTTTCCTCCGACTCGAACACTCCCGGCGATGGTAGCGATAAACCAAAACCACCAAAAAAGCCCACAGCTCGACCCGCGGCCGACGCGAGTGAAGGTGATGGTAGCAAAAAATCGTCCGCAGCTCTGAACCGCCTCAACGAGCTGCTCGCCATGATGAACACCGAAAGCGAGCTGAAGCTGGTCAAAAAGGTCGATCTTCCCCGTCCCAAGGGCAAGAAATCGCAGGACAAAAAAGCATCCTCCGACAGCGATTCCGATTCCGACGCGGAGGAGGAGCGCCCGAAAGATCTCGCCCAGGCGACGCGCAAAGTGGCCACCGCGCTCGGGGGCGACGCGAAGCGCACCGAATCGGAGCTGCTCTCGAAGCTGCTCGGTACGGCGGCACCGGCCGCCGATGGGGAAAGCAACCTGAACGACATCATTACCGGCATGGCGGTGGACAGGAAGGCACAGAAGGCGGCGCAAGCATCTGGCGGCGACCGTGAGCCAACGCGCAGCACGCTGGTGAAGAAATCGATCGACTCCAAGCGGGCGAAGCAAAGGCGCACGGAAGAGGGGGGTGCTGGTGGTGAGCAGGAGCGCTTCGGCTCGAAGGATCGGTACGAGCGCAAGCGATCCAGCGCGAAGCAGACGGCCCACGCCGCACCGGGCGGTCCGGGCAGTGTGAAGCTGTTCGGCGAGGAACCGTTGGGCATTTTTACCGACCAGGCCGCGCTGAAGGAAAGCCCCGACAAGCTGCGCACCTGGCAGCGGCTGAACGAGCGCGAGCTGCGGCTGGCGGTCACGCATCCGCCCGCAAACTACTTCCAGAAGATGGCCCTCTGGACGGAGCAGGGCAAGCTGTGGAAGTTCCCGATCGACAACGAGCAGGGTCGGGAGGCGGAAGCGACCGTCCCGTTCACCGAACACGTGTTTCTCGAGGAGCAGCTGGAAGGGTGGTGCCCGCGCAAGGGCCCGGTCCGCCACTTTATGGAGCTGGTGTGCGTGGGGCTGTCGAAGAACCACTACATTACGGCGCAGGAAAAGCGCGAACACATCGAGTGGTTCCGGGACTATTTCGAGCAGAAGAAGGAACTGCTGCAGGACCTGATCGTGGCGGAAGCGGCCAGCAAGGCGAAGGAGGTTGAGAAATAATCATTAATTCCGGTAAAATAGAGTACGTTCTAGCGAAAGTGCGTGTAGTCGTTTGCTTTACTTTTCGTCGTTTTTCCTAATGTTATTTACGGTTTATTGATGTTGCTTTATTCACAGTTCTATTGAGCGGAAGTTGTTGTCGGTGATGGGTATACATCGTATAAATGCGTGCCGGAAAAGTGGGTTGATTGTTTTGCTTGAAGGTCGGTGCTACCCCACACTCCCGACCGACCCGGTTTACCCCGGGCTTCACTGTCTTTTTTTTTTCATTTAAACGTACTCTAAAAAAAATATTACCTATTTTTAATCTATTTAATGCATTGGATACAATTATAATTTAAGCGAAAATCAAAGGCACAAATGGGAAAAATTTAATGAGTAGAAAAAAAGGTGTAAAACTATGCACCGAAAATGTGCACTCCCTCCCACTAAACCAAATAACTAAAGCCTGTTTTTATGTCAACTTTTTTGCACATTTTAACCTCATGATATTTTGCTTCTTCCGTTGTGCTGCAGAAAGCGTTTTGATTATTTGTGCAAACACCTGCTGTGCTGTGGACGGCAACGATCGGTAATCGAAGGGTTTTTTTCGGGATTGACAAAACACAAAACACTACTACTACTACTAACTTAACAATACAAATTGGCGCAAAGGGAGTCGTCTCGGTGTCAGCATGATGAGGGGGAGGGCAGGAGTGGTCGGTGGATGATGATTGATATAAAACAAAAAAGTGCAAAAACACCTAACCTAACAGTAGCCACTATCGTAAATGAGACCTAAATGGGAAGGTACACACGATCGACATGTTCGAAAAAGACGAAAAAGAAGCAAAACCAATAGCAGGAAAGGTACTGTACTGTGTATGACGACATCGGCATATACGAGGCTTGAACCCATGACGGGCTTGTTGTAAAATTCGTACGACTTAATATGACTGTCGGCCGGAGCATCCGACTCCGTTCGCCGAAATGCGTTCGACGCGACACCCAATCTCGCTCTCATTTGCACTCATGAGTGCCTCACTTTTCAATGAGAAATCCGTTCGTTCCCGTTTGAATGGGACGAAAAACCTGTTGAACATTTGCAAATTTAGAGAGTGAAAAAAAAAAAACAAAAAATGGTCGATTTTAAACTGTTTGCGTGAATTGCTTTCTAGGGTCAAATGATATTAAATGAGTGTTAATATTATTTGCTTATTTTTTCATGTGATCAGACCAACGAATTAATTTGTAGTTCTACCGATTTTCGAACAGAGTACCGATTCACAGACTCTACAGGAATTGCTGTTTGCAAAAGAACGAAATCACGTTCACGTTCACATCAATGAACGGCTCGGTTCACTCACGTTCACTTAAAAGAACCGAAATGCTCACCTCTAAGCTTTGCGGTGCGGATTCGCTCATTCTGAAGTGAGCGTAGAACGGATGCTCCATGCGCTGGCCGGGTATCATGGAACCGACTTACATACAAGAGTTGGTCAGGGGTTCTCATAATTTTCAGACTCTTTCTTGACTTTTGACTTTGTGAGTTGTATTTGTATGAAAACCCTAGTCTTAAAGAAAATTACAAAACAAAAATCCCATGATTTTTGTAGTAAACGAATCCGAATACTTTTGTGTGTGGAAAAACGTACCAGCAAAAATGTACAAATTCAGCTGTTGGCAGGCAATCGAAGTTGAACCAGTTCAAGTTCCGATTGTACTACTCTGAGACAAGACAAAATACTGACAAATTCGTCAGTAAAAAATCTTTCAACATTCCTCTTGTTTGGCCCAATTCCCACGGCAGGTGGAAATTCAATTCCGGAATTCCGGGCAGGAAAAATCTCCAACATTGGCAAGAGTCCAAACGTCAGCACAACACAATCCTTCGATTTGTTTTTCGAACATGACGATCGTAAACCACTTCGCATTTTTAAAGCCTATATGGAAACGACGGGAGGAGATGGGGACCCCTCTCCATCCACCGTTTTTTCGTCTCTTTGTGTCCTTAGAACAGCAGAATACGCTTCTCCACCGTCTTGCGGCAGATGGGACAGCCGTCTATCTGATCGCCGCACATCTGGCACGTGCCATGGCCGCACAGGAACACCATGTTTTTGATCCGATCGAAGCAAACCGGGCACATCGTCTGGTGGTAGGACGTGGTAGAACAAGAGAGGAAGAGAAGATAAATTAGTATTTTCACGCAAAAAAAACTGTAAGAAACCCCTCCAAACACCAACCTGCTCTTTAATGTCCTGCAGTTGCTGCTGCAGCTTCTGGAAATCGTCCACCAGGTTGAGATTGTTGGGCGAAACTATCAGCGATGCGTTCGTGTTGCTGCTACCCGTCGAGCTGCTGGCTCCCCCGGCCGCCTGCCCATTGTTGCCCAGCGCAACGCCGCCGCTGCCCGAACCCGCCGCCAGTGCGCTTGCGTTGGGCGACATCGTGTTGTTCATGGCAACGCCAAGCCCTGCTTTGTTCGTGCCCTGCAGCAACTGCTGCTGCTGCTGCTGCGATGCATTGTGATTGTGCAGCAGATCCTTCTTGCCGTCCTCCACCGGGTGCTGGATGTTGATCACGCTGCCCTGCCCGCCGCTGCACACCGACAGCGGTACCATCTGCTCGAGCTGCGTCCGGCACTGGACGCACTTCTTCATGATCGGGGCGCAGTGCTCGCACGCCACCATGTGGCCGCACGGTTTGAAAAACACCGACGCCTTCCGGTCCGAGCACACCAGACACTCGTCGATCTTTTCGCGCGACAGCACCGACTCCCGGCAGATCAGACACTTCTTGATGCGCGGGCCACAGTTTTCGCAGCACACCACGTGCCCGCACGGTTTGAACACCGTGTCGCGCTTCTGGTCCGAGCACAGCAGACACTCGTCCAGCGGTCCACTGCTGTCGCCGGCGGTGGTGGTGGCGACACTGCAGGCTACGGAAACACCGCCGCCGCCGCTACTGCTTGCCGTGTTGTGATTGACGCTTACGTTCGTGTTCGCTTCGCCGGCCGCGTTCGGCTGGATCGACATCTTGCTCAGCCCCATCAGCAGGTTGGCGTCGATCTGGGCGTGGTTCAGGCCGCCCGAGCCGAGCCCGCTCGTGCCCGGATTGCCCGCGGACGTGGAAGCGATCGGCTCATCCGGCGGGCGGTAGCCTCCGCGCCGCAGTGGCATGGTAGGGCCGCCGCCGCCGCCCGTGTGACTCGCCATACCGAGGGTCATGCTGTCCATATCCTCCGTCTTGCGCTCGTTGTAGCATTTGATCAGCGTTTTGCAGAGATTCGGATCCGGGCAGAGGTCCAGCGGTGTCTGTAGCTTTCTATTTTTTATCGTCAGATCGGCCCCATTGGCCGCCAGAAAGCAGGCAATCGATGCCGACGCTTTCTTGTCCGTGTTCTACCAAAAAAATAAAAAAAGGAAACATAAGTATGTTACAAAAACGTTTGCAAAAATAAAGCGATAAACACAAAACGTACATTTCGCAAGCCCATCAATATCTTGCCAAACCCTTCGACGTCCTGCAGCTGCCGCAGCTGCGACAGCGTGTGGTGCCGCAGCGCCTCGTGCAGCGGCGTGTCGCCATCCTTGTCCGGAATGTTCAGGTTGGCGCCCTCGCGCACCAGCAGCTTCACGATCTGCACGTGCTGCCGCTCGACCGCCAGATGCAGCGCCGTCTGCAGGTTCACGTTCTGGCAGTCCATGTTCGCCTTGCCCATGCGCACCAGCAGCTCCGCGATCTCGACGTGATTGTTGAGCGCCGCCAGGTGCAGCGCCGTGTAGCCGTCGTCCTTCTTCTCCTCCACTATCCACAGCCGGTTCGTTTTGGTCAGCAACACCTTCATCGCGCTCGGGTTGCCCTTCAGGGCGGCGTGGTGCAGCGCATTGAACCCGTTGTTGTTGGTGAGCGTTATGTCCGCCCCGTTGTCGAGCAGCAGGGCCAGCATGTTGTCGTGCTCCTTCGAGATGGCGTCGTGCAGCGCCGTATCACCCTCCGAGTCCTGCAGGCTCGGATGGCAGTTTAGCTCGAGCAGCGTTTTCACCACATTGAAGTGGCCCTTGTTGACGGCGATGTGGAGCGCTGTCTGGCGCCGCTTGTTGCGTGCATTCAGGTCCGCTCCCGCCTTTGCCAGCATGCCCATCACGCCCGGCTCGTCGCCGAAAGCGGCATGATGGACGGCCCGATCGCCGTCCTTGTCCTCGATCTCGACATCCGCATTGTGGCGCAGCAGCACCTCGATCACTTCCAGGTGGCCGTTCTGGCTGGCCGCTTGCAGGGCGGTATGGCCCGCAAACACACCGTTCACGTCGACCTTGACGACCGACTGGGTTTCACCGAGGCTGGCAGCGGCACCGGCCGCCGACGACGAGGACGGCGTCACGTTCTGGCCACCGGCCGAACCGATCAGGAACTCTTCCACCTTCGCCTTGTCACCGTTGGCGGCGGCCTTTACCAGCTCTTCCGTGGTATCGCCCGAGGCGTGCGGTTCGAACAGCTTCTTCAGTATCGCCGACAGCCGCTCGCCGTTGGTTGTGACGGCCGTGGCACCGTCGGACGAGGAAGCCTAAGCAGCGAGAAGGGACAGCAGGAAAGTTGAGACGTTAGTGAAGTAGAATTTTCCCCAGGGGAGGCTCGTTTGTCGCAGACTTACAACTTTTGTCACAGCGAGCGGATTGTACGTCCAGGATGTGTTGCAAACTTCCACCTTCAGATCGTTGTCGTGGTACACCTGCTGCACGCGGCCCACCTTTCCGAGCGTCTGTAATTGAAGGAAGCAAACGGGATGATGTTAATGATAGTTTGAAAAAAGGTCGTTGTCTTTTAAAATATTAATTTCAAGCCGGTTTAGGTCAACAACCTGCTAGCAGCTTGGATTGACTCAATTATAGCGAAGGATGGAAGTCTGATTCTGAGGAAAAGTGATTCATTTGAGATAATTCGTGCCCATTTCATATGACTCGGTCATAAGCTCAAACGCATGACTCAAACAGTTAATAGTCAGTGAAGAAAATTTAATACTTCTGGCAAAAAACTATTAACTTATTTGGTTTAAAATGTTAAAGTGAAACAAATCTACATGACAACACTTCAGAGCAGCGGTGATTCCCTTCAAAAGTGATTATTCTTAAATATAAAGCTGTTTTATGGTCGCACACTTTACTGCCTACGTATTTATGTCTAATTTTACCCTTTTCAAACAGTACTTGTTTGTTACCATAGGCAGTTTCCTTTCGTTCTTTGTTTTTTCTATTTTACTTTTCTATCACATCTTTTCTTCACTCTTCTGTTGTTTAGTCTTGTTTTGTTTTCTATTATTACTATGCATTTCTGTTTTCTCCTTTATGTTCTTTTGACTTTTATCTGTTTATATAGTTATTTCTTCTACAAACTTGTGTTTGACATGTAAGGGAAAGCGTGGCAAAATGGGCGTGTTAAGCAGATTAACGTTTCGTGAAATGTTTTCTCTACCTTTTATTTGATTTGCTGTTCAGGAAAGGCCTTAAAATTCTTCCAAAAATATGTTATTAAAACCCTCTTTACACTTTTCAATCTACAAACCCGAATATTTTGAAGCTGTGGCTTTTAGCATTATTGTGTGGATACATACAACAACGTAGCCACACCAAGCGCCGTATGTCGAAGCATCAGCCCAGTTTGCTCCAAGTGAAGCAATTTTATTTTTATTTTTTGCACTACAGGGTTTTCTAGGGGCTCTCATAGTTGTGTGACACTTCCTTGACTCTTTCCTATCAGAAGTGAACTTCCCTTATTTGGTGAAATTGGACTCAATTGGATTTTTTTGGGCAGGCTCCTTGGAAATTCCAATTGGATTCGTCCAACAAGGATGCTATAGAGTCCAATTCCCATTACATTAAGTTCATTTCACGTAAGAAAGAGTCATTGAAGTGTCCCACATCTATGAGAACTCATGTAAACCCCTGTAATAATAATACACATTCAATGGCCCAGTAAAATAATGCTTTAATAAAGGGTGCCCATTTTGCCCCGTTTAGCCCTATCTGATTCACGATTAATTTCCTCTTTGAATTTGTTTCTGTAATTGAACCCCTTTAAAGTAAGTAAACTAATCAATTAGAATTTGTTTCATTTACTCTCTAAATATGACTGAATCATTAGCATGGAATCTATAGGACGCACTGAGAGGATTTAGTTATAATATTTTTGAGAATTATTAAGCTTATAATTCATCCAAATGCATTCAGCAGGAACGGTCCAAATGGTCGTATTGTTTAAAAAGCTTCTTACAATATATAAAAAATGGCATCGAAGATTGCTGTACATCGATAGCACGTAGAATTGATAACAAACAGATAACAAAAACGGCTAACAATCACTAACAAAACCAAAACCACAACTCCCACTTACCGGCACCATCGCTTCCGCCCATTCGCCGTGGCCCCGCTGCAGTATCTTGATGCGCTCCAGGTCGCTGCAGATCTTCACAAAATCGCCGACCGCGAACTGCTGCGGCTGGTTGTCGGCGAGCAGCATCATCGGCGACGACACGATCGTCAGCACGGTCGGATTGAACGTCCAGCGGTGCGAGCTCGGGTACGCGACCACTATATCGTGGTCCTCGTCGATGCCGACCACCGTGCCGGTCGTGCTGAGACACTCGAACATCCCGTCGGTCCAGCCGCCGTGTCCGTGCTGCAGCGATTGCACTATCTCGATGTCCAGATCGACCGTCACCTGGTCGCCGATCTGGAAGTTGTTCGGCGCCCGGCCCGGCCCATACTCGCCCAGCAGCGGCAGATGGTCCCGGTACACCGTCATGCCCTTCGCGTCGTTCACCACCTTCAGATCGGCCATGCCCTCGAACCCGACGCGGTACAAATTCTTCGCCCCGTTGTCCCACACGACGTACGCGGCGGACCGGGGCGACGCCGACGACCAGTCCTGCACCTCGTTCACCTTCCCCCGGCGCCCATTGCCACCGTCCTGGTCCTCCCACTGCCAGTCGACGCCGCGCACGACCCGCGCCCCCGGGAAGATCCCCCGCACGGCGATCTTTTTCGACTTGCGGCGCGGCTCGAGCAGCGTCTTCTCGCCGCCGGGCGTCGTGATGCGGTGGAAGCGATGCCGCAGATGGTGCTTGTCGCTCTGGTAGCAGATCGAGCAGAGATCGTAATTGTTACACTCGGCGCACTTCCAGCGGATGCCGAAGATGGGCTGCTGCCGGCAGGTGTCGCACATCGTGCCCTCGTGCTTGATGCCGGTCGGCGCACTGTCCAGGATGCGCAGATCGTACGCACCGGCGCACCGGTAGTTGGCGGCCGTCCCGTTGTCCCACACGACGACCACCTCCTCCTGCGACTCGAAGTTGCGCACCGTGCCGACGTGTCCTTCGCCACCGTCCTGCAAACCGAAGCGGGCGTAGTGAAAGTAAAGAAAGAGAGAAAGAGAGAGAGAGAGAGAGAATTAAAAACAAATCAAAATAGAAATCGAGCTTAGAGGGCTGATGCCGGAAGAGATTCCCCCAGCAGTTCCAGCGCGGCCCGATGCAAAGCCGATGCAGCAAAATCGAATGAAAACAACCCCGGCACACCGAGGCGGAAATCTTGTCCGGGGTCAAGCGCTTATCGCGCGGTGAGCTGAGAAGGCAGACATGGCAGGCGGCATGATGATCGCGTACGCGATCTAATAGTGGCGCGATGTCTCTCGTTCCCATGTGACTACTGCGGTTTGTGGTGGTTGGTTGGCCGCGTGTACCGCCTGCCCCACTGTATGCCCCGGCGTCTCGGGCCGTGTTGTTGTTGTTTTCATTTGCCCCAGTGACGATCGATTGAGGCATCACACAGACGGCTTTTGAAGGTGGCGGCGACTTTTGCGCAACGCGGTGCTCGGGGGCCGACCCCCGCTGCCATAACCGACGTTGAAAGGAAATAAATAAACCAATTTACTATCTTTTTTGGGGGAGGGGTGCATTTTTAAAAGTAAGAGTCTCCACAGCATCGGGTTTGTCGTAATTAAACCAATGCTTCATTGGCCACAGTTATGTGGTACAGAGTAGTGATGAAGGGAAAATGAAGTTTTTGTCGGAATTGATTCCGGCTAGCTCCGAAGTTTTCTGGAATCGATTCCGGATAGTAGGTCCGGAATCGGAATCGGCTCCATAATTCCGGTTCCGGAATCGTCTTTGGAATCAGAATTGTTTCCGAAATCAGAATCGGCTTCGATACTGAGCGGGTTTCAGCATATCCATAAGAATAGGCGTTTAGGTCCAATGATGCTACTGATGCTGATTCTCATTCAGAAGCTAATTCCTTTTCTGGAGTCAATCCTGATTCCGTTAGCGGGGCAAATTGCGATTCCCAGGTCAATTCCCATTATGGAACCGATTCTGATTCCGGAGGCGATTCCGGTCGCCGAATCGATTCCGGAGCCGACTTTGGAATCGGCTCGAGAATCGACTCCGGAATCGGCTCCAGAGTTGATGCCGGAATTGGCTCCAGAGTTACCTCCGGAATCGACCCCGGAATCGACTCCGGAATCGGCTTCAGAGTCTACTTCGAAATCGGAATCGGCTCCGGAGTCAACTCCGGAATCGGAATCAATCCCAACATCGGAATCGGCTCCGGAATTGATTCCGAACAAGGAATCGGAATCGGGTAGGTCCGATTCCGAGCTCCTTCCACTAGTACAGAGGACGCTCTAAAAACGAAAAACAAACTGAAAGCTTGTGAGAAGAAAAAAAAAGCATAACAGTGGCGCCTCACTTAGCAGGCTCACTTGCACACTCCCAATTAGTTTTCGCTTTAGTAGGCGAGACGACTAGCCCCCCCCCACAGACTGCCAAATGTTACGAATCGGTAAACCGTGGTGAGCGGGCAACTCCCGGGGCCGCTGCAATTGTTTTCCGTGCGCAATCCTCCACCGGCGCTGTTGGCCGTTGATTGATGAAATAATAAATTTTAAATTAACGCTGCGCTGCCTTCTTCACTCCAGCGACCAACCGGAGCCGACCGGAGGTCTCGCACACACACACATACAAACACAAACAAACTGCTTTATGTGTGCCGTTTTTCTCTCGTGGCCTGCTTTGCTGCATCATTCTTGTAAGCGGATGCTCCTTTTCTCGGTATGTACGGTCGTTTGCCCTTCGCTTGCCTGCGTTTACCATCGCTTCGCTTTGCCGTAAATGCTAATGGTGCGTGCCTCTCAAGCGGTCGGATGGGTCGGTCACATAAATCCCAAATCTATGCAGCAGCATCCCAAGCATCAGCAACAGATAATGCCATTCGCATTGCCTTCAGACGGTTCGCTTCTTCGGTTCGCTCTAAAACGCACAAAATCGGGATTTAATTTCTGGTACCTGCTGATTGTGCTCCCTTCCTTAAGCATGAGCCCTCTTCTCCTGGGGAAAGAGGATTTCCCTTTTGTTTCCATAAATACACACACACACACGGTGTGTGTATTTTATGTGTGTGTATGCTCTTTCTCCTCTTCGCCTGCCAACTTTATGACCCAAATTGTGATCTCTCGTTTTGCCAGCGCATCCCGGAACTGGCACTGCCCGGCCGTTCTGGCAGTGCTGGAATGTTCTACTGTCGTCGCCCGGCTGTGAAACTCACCTGCTTGCCCCATTTCCAGTCCGGCCCGCGGATGACCCGCGATCCGACGCCTTCCATCGTGAAGCGTGAAGGTCGTGCGGCGGCCGCTACGTTTGTCGGCCCTGCCGGACCCACCAGCTCCATGCTGGCCGTGGACGAGGTACTAGCACAGGCCATTGTTTCCCGTGTGCATTGGAATCTGGTCAGCAGCGGTCGCAACAACAATCTGCGGGATGGATTCTGCCACCACTATTATCGTGCCCTCTCGCTCTCTCCCGCTCTTTTACACTTCCTTTCTGACTCACTCAATGACGAGATGTCGTCGTCGTCGTCGTTTGATGTGAATGCTGGTGAGAAAAAAAGGCAACACAACCGCGTTCTTCTTCTCGTTTCTTGTTGCTGGTGGTGTTGTTGCTGCTACCACTTCACTATGGAAAACTGTTCACACACACACACACATACACACACAATCACACTTTACCACCCCATCTCGCTTTGCACCCCGTTTGTGGGGCGGCCAGAATATGTTGGAGATGTTGGAAAACTTTTGTACTTTTTACACAACTTTGCCTTCAATTCCAACACACTAATAGGAACACTTTTTTGCACACTCGTTCCAGCCAGCCAGCACTTCTGTGTGTGCGTGTGTGTTTGTATGCCAAATTACTGGGCAACCAATCAAACTTGTATAATTGTTCCCCCGCGCGTGTCCCGAGGAAGAGGAGGTTGGGCACCTGGCACCAAACTTTCTTTCGCACCCGTCCCGCACGGAAAAGTCCACCAGAGGAGGGGCGGGTATATGTGCTCCCTCGTTGCACCTTGAACAGTGTGTGGACAGCTATTGCACCAGTTTTTCAAATCACAGCACTTTGGTTTCGGCCCATTCTCCCCCACGGGTCAGGTGTAGTACGTTTGGGGGTGATATTTCATTGAAAAAACCCACTGCAGAAATGAACCAGGTCTTGCTTGTGCTGAGCAGCCCAGCAGCTTTCAAACTACGGGCTCGCACGGGCTGGAAGACGGAATAGTGTGTATGTGTGTGTGTGTATGTGTGGGAAAGTGTGACCGCGTTTGCCGTTTTGGAAGGGCTGAACGCGAAGCAACCCGAAGGCAGCCCGACAGGCCCGAAGTTTGACAGCGCGCATGCGGATAGGAAACGTCAAATCGGGTTTGAATTTCGAAGCGCCAGTTGGGAGATATTTTAACCCCCTGAACTGAGCACTTTGGTCATTTTGTTTCCTTTTTGGTGAATAATTTTAATGGTTTAGTGTTATTCTTGCTGTTCGAAACAATGGTTTATGTTTTTTCAAAAATTTTGTTCAATGTTTGAAGATAACAAAATCTAGATTAATGATTTTTATGCTAATAAGATAACTCCAAGAGTCGCAGAAGTTGGACCAAGGAACGCTTCGGCTTCGGTCCTGAAGATGCCATGATATCAGGATTGTTGTGAATGCAAGTGAATGAAGCCATGGTGTCAACGATGTACTTGGCGGATGATTCGCTTCTGGAGCTTCGAAGGAATAGCAAGTCGATCGCTGAACATGGTACAGCTGTCGACGACTTAGAGTTCCTGTACATTGACTACATCTGTACTTAGATATTGCAGCAGGTTCTGCCACACAACAAGTCAACCACCAACCAGGGCTGGAACGCTTTTAATCTAGTTTCTGGTTAGGCTTAGTTTTATCGTTTATCTTATCTTAAGTTTTATTTGTTTTAAACGAAGCTAGTGTTTCATCTATGTTAACAAGTATAATGTACAGATCCTAGGCCATAGATCAAGAAACTGATACCATATCCAAAAACCCAACTGGCAAGCAGTCTGGGAAGTCATCCAGCTTTATACTTTTGACATCTATATAAGCCCATTAAGGACCTCAGTAACGATGTAGTCGATATGTACAGGCTATTAGAAGACCATCTAAAAACCAAAATCTAAAAAAAAATATGTGTGTAAATGGAAATATGTCAACTTCCAGATATCTGTACTATAAGGTCTTCAAGGGCTGGCAGGATACCATGGCTGGGGCATGTCATGAGGATGCTGGACTCATGCCCCACCAAGATGATGTTCGATAGCGATCCCCAGTTCGGCATAAGGGGCAGGAGAGCACAGCGAACTCGATTGCTGGATCAGATGAAGCGAGATATGTCGAACATCGGGTGTCTACATGGATGGGAGGCTACAGCCAGGGACCGAGTATCCTGGAGAATAATTGTTGTCCGGGTCATGTCACGTTGGCGTGCTCTATCGTGAGCAGGCCAACAAGAGAGAGCGAAAGAGGAAGTCTTCAAGGTCCTCAATGAAGAAATAGTCGAGATCTAGGTTATTTGAGACCACCATGAGTGAGGTAAGGCTTTCATGAGGACATCTCATCTTTCTCGCGCCTTGATCCTCACTGTGCCGAACGTCGGTGAACCCACGGGATGAGGCAGGATATCCCCATCTGGAACAGTGCCTCATCACCAAAGACACCGAATAAATCTAGTAAGTCGATGTAAAGACCCCAAGATGCTGACGGAGAAGGTTCAATGAGAACTTCGTCCATGGTTCAGTATATCTAAGGTACTCTCTCACTCTATCTCCAAGCGTTTAAATAATAGTGCTGTTATTATTGAGAATTGACCCAGAAATAAGTGCAAAACATTGAAATGGACAATAGTTAAAATATTAGTAGATCAATTAGTAAATAAAGGGACAAAATTTCCACCTTCAATACACGAGCGATAGCAGTAAACATTAACGTTTTAAATAATTTTTCCTTATTTATTGGTTCAATCTGTAACATTATATTTCCGATCTAAAAACTGATTTGATTAGAGTAATAAGCATTGTTACGTCCTCGTCCTCGGCGTTTCTGTTTCTCCTTCCGTACCTAAGAATGAGGGGGAGAGATACCGGAGTTTCCCTACAAGAATAGAGTGCCTTTTGTTGTATTTGTACATTGTTGCTTTTGAACTAATAATTTATGTGTGTGTATATATATACGCGTGGACGTTCACTTGTGCCGTGCGCCCTTGGTCGATCATGTAATGCCAAACACAGTAACACAGAAAGAAAATTCTACATGTTTTTTTTTGAGAATAAAGTTTGTTTACTGTATCCGAGTGCGCTTAAATAGACACGCGATCGTACCCTCTAAGTGGGTTACGTATCGAGGGGGTATTATCATCTTCGGGTTCCTGTATACTCTGAGACGCTGTGTTTCGATATCGTCAGCGGATTTTTTTTGTAAGTGTGGAAAGTGTGTGTATTAACCACTAGTTGAACAACAAAGTTACTAAAGACTTCTTCTTTTCCTTCTATCCTTGATCCTCAGACATACACACACAAACAAACACGACGAATACACGCTACACGCTTGTTGGAAAAGAAGGATGATCTCGCTCGATCTGAATTGATCGCTGAAAGAACCGCTCATTATTGCTACCTACTAATCAATCGTCCGCTCTGCTCTCTTTTAGTAAACTGTCTAAAAACTCGAAGTATGATGGTGGTTGGAAAGGTATGCTACAAACTACCTTCCCTACAGCAAGCTCGATCTTTCCTTTTCCGATCGTGAAAGAAAAAGAAGAAGAAGCGCTTTTTACCAACCAACGTAAACCTGGGGGGCGCACGCTACGTAATCTCACTGTTATTTGAATAAATCTTATCGTTTAATTTAAAAATAAAATTGCCACCGTTACACAGTATAGCCAACTGTTTCCGCTTTCCACTTCGCACACAATAATATATAAGGTAAGACCCAGAGAGAAGTTACGTACAGCTTACCATATGTGGTTGCCCTTCCGGGCTTTCTTTTACGCTCAAACGCAACTCAAGCCCCTAATCGTACGTATTTTGTGTGTTTGTGTGTGTAATAAATATATAAATCTGCATTTAACTGTACCTATCGGCGGCTGCGGCCGTTGTTTTCCTACACCTTAATCATAAACGAAGGGTCTGGGGGGACACATTTTACATAGGATGGGGTGGTGGGGCCAACCTTTAAAACATTCCTATTCTTAGATTTAGCTAACGAACGATCGAACGAACGAACAAATCAAACGGGAAAGAACCTTTTCTGCACTATGCATTGAAATTCTACCATGCAAAGGGGTTTTCAGTGACAAAATAGTCCTTTTGTGTAGTGATTTTTAAAAACTTTTTGCTGCTGTTTGTGAATGTGTTCCCTGTACGCTATGGGAATTGTGTGTGTGTGTGTTGTTGCTATTTCCCTACCGTGCTGTCGTTATACCAGCGAAACGATTTGAAGAGGCAATTAATTTAAGATAACATACGTTTTCATCTGTACATACATAATATGCGTGTGTGTGTGTGTGTATATATATAAATCGTTACTTTCTTTCGAATATGGCCCGATCTGGAGCTATGCCCCAAATCGGTGACAACTACTATCGGCCTAAAACGTAGCAACGTAGAGGCAATAGAGATCTCGGGTTTTGTTTTTCCTTCTCCTTCCTTCTTCACGACACACATTTTCCACCCGTCGGAATTATGCTACCAATTCCTTTCCTTACCACCAACGTTATTCGCGGCTTTTTTTTGTTCTAGTTAGAAAATAAATGTAAATCCTTTTATACATGTAAACCATTCTAGGCGTGTTTACTGCACACCGTACCGCACCGGATCCTTTCTGCTCGTGGTCGTCGAGAGCGCAAAGTGCGTTGAAATCAAATAAACAGGATCAAACTGGATCGTGATTGCAATGAAGGTTGTTGGTTGGTCTGTTTTGTTTGCTTTTACCAACTAAAGAAGGAAGCATTGGTGTGGCGCGTACACTTCAAAGGTACGCCACCCCCGCTAATGGATGTCTTTCTCTATTGGATCGCTTAAAAACTACATTGCGTACGGTTGGTGTGGGGTTTTCTATGTGGTACACGTTTGCCACTGATTGCTATTGTTGTTTTAACCGGTTTTTACTTCGACCCACTTCGACACCTTGCGCATCCTTGCTTATACTCTGCTTAAACCACACGAGCGGTCCTAAACGGTGGCCGGCGTCGAAGGCTTGCTCGGACCGGTGGACGACAGATCACCGGCACCACTGCCGCTGTTCCCCGCCGTGCCCGGTTCCGGTGAGCTGGCGGTGGCCGAACAGCTCGCCTGCACAGGTACGGTACTGGTGGCGATTGCCTTGTCCCGGTCGCGCTCACGCCCCGGACGGAACGCTTCCAGCAGGGCGTCGACGCGCGCCTCGGTCGGGGCCCATCGGGCGTACCCGGCCGCATTCTGCAACCAGACCACCATCGTGCCGACGATGCTTTTAAAGTTCACCTCCGATCTGCAAAAGTGCAAAAGAAAAAAAACCCGTACGATTAGATTCGGTGGTTGAGCATAAATCGCCGCTGCTCCTACAGGTATTTGTTTTGCTGATATATTTAGTTAAGTGGTGCACACAGCTGGTGAAATGATTGAATTGTATTTGTTTTATATTTATAAAATTAAACAGATTCTTATAGCTATAGCACTTTAATTCAATAATGTCATGTACATTTCGCCCCTGCAGACGATCTTCATCAAATCTTCTAAACGAGCTTCGTTAAATTCAGACGATCTTCAACAAATACAAAACGACCTTTGTTAAACAAAACCTAAAAATTGAAAAATTATACAAACATAATTATTTTAATTCAGGATATTTTATGGCAAAATGTTTAAAGCTTCCTACTTTCAACTAATATTATGTAGCAGTGGAAATTTAAATTTAATATTCGTGGCATGCAGCAGAAGCAGCAGGGTTTGTCGAATAAGTTATTTAATTCCGTGTAAAATGGAATTAAAGCACTATACTTAAACAAAATAGAAGTAAAGAGGAAACAAAAGCCTTCTCTTGGTTAATTTTCCAAGTCAGTTTCCAATGCAAACATGTTTTTTCATTGCTTGCAACATGTTTTTCAACAGCTGTCAAATGTTTCAGTTCTTCCACATGATTTTCAACACTTTTCAAGGTGGATAGAGTTTGAAAATATTTTGTAATGAGTTGAAAATCATGCCTAAGAACTGAAATTTTATTCTGATGTCAATACAATATGAGATTACTGTTTGAATAACATCTTTGAGGTGGTGAATAATGATGTGCACATTCTAAAGTAACTTGGGAATGTCTGTATTAACCGCGTGCAAGATGTTAATCTACATCAAGCTATTATTTCATTTCTATCATCATAATCTTTAATTTCTTCAGCTTGATTATCAACACTTCAAATGTCAATCCGGATGATGAGATCCGGCTCCAAACTCCGGTGAAAAAACGAAGGTAACACCGTTGAAGTGTTGAAAATCATGCTGAAGAAATAGAAAATTATTAAAGGCTCCATTACGAATGTGCACATAATTATTCACCAGCTCCAAGATGTTTTTCAACAGCACTCAAATGATGCATTTGTCTCAAAAATGCAATTTCAGTTTTTACAAATAATTTTTAACACACCACAAAAAACTGTCAAACTCAATCCAGCTTGAGACGCGTTGAAAATTATGCTGAAGAAATTGAAAATTATTATGATGGAAATGAAATATCAAGTGCACGTGGATTAACCCAGTACGATGAAAATGAAATATTAGAGTAATGTGGAACAACTGTTCATATGCGGCGAAAAGCATTGTTTACATTAGAAAGTGACTAGAAAAAACCTTGCAATTTTCATCATAATAATAAGTGATGGGTAAATACAATTTTTTTCCGGAGTCGGATTGACTCCGGCACCCCTCGGAGTCGGACTCGGAGTTGCTCCGGACTGTTTAGCGGGGGGGGGGGGGGGGGGGGGTGCGTACGGGAAAACCCTCGAACTCATCGACTCCGAGTCCGGATCACTCCGGATCACTCCGGATCACTCCGGATCCGGAATGACTGTTCATTATCGTTTAGACAATTCTTGATGAGTTCATTGACTTTCAAGTCGTACATCTAATATGTACGAAAACTGATCCAGAGTGATCCGGAGTGATCCGGAGTAATCCGGAGTGATCCGGAGTAATCCGGAGTGATCCGGAGTAATCCGGAGTGATCCGGAGTGATCCGGACTGATCCGGAGTAATCCGGAGTGATCCGGAGTAATCCGGAGTGATCCGGACTGATCCGGACTGATCCGGAGTCGAATCCAGTTATGATCCGGAGCCGGAGTCATATTTTGCGCACCGGAGTCGGAGTTGATCCATGACTCCGCTCCGGATTACCCATCACTAATAATAATATACAATTTCTTCAGAATGATTTTCAATACTTCATTGGCCAAGGGGTAATGAGATCCGGCTTCAAACCCTGCCTTAGGCTTGTGTTGAAAATCATGCTAAAGAAATTGAAAATTACAATGCTAAAAATGAAATGAGGAATAACTTCTTGCGCGCGATGAAAAACAATGATTACATACGAAAGTGACTTAGCCTACCTGTTTACAGAGTTTTCTAGGATATATATAATACAATTACCCATAAAAGGAAGCATACATGCTCAAGTAAATCATTACGCACACCACAAACTGTCATTTGACACAACGTGTAGGTAAAGTTTTGAAAAGCCTGCGACAAATGTGCCCGTTTCAGGGGGTTTTTAATCATTTGCTGACTCAACTACAACCGTCCCATTAACCAAAATGGTGTGTTTGTGTATGTCGATTACTCACTTTGGTATACAATGCTGCAGGCCATGGCGATACTCGTGCTCCATACCCATCACGACCACCTGTTTGCGCTTGTACGGGCTATCCTCGATCTTGGACAGACACTTTAGCGGCGGATCCTTCCACTCTTGCAGAAACACAATGAAGCTGTGAAGGCAATGGCAAAAACATTCCAATCAGTTGCATACAATATCGCACAAACATTCCTCCCCGTTACCTCAACGGTTCGACCGAATCCGTCAGCAGCCGGTCGATGTGCTGCAGGCTCGCATCGATCAGCTCCTCGCAGTACGGTGGATTCACCTGGAACGAGCCCGACACCGGCTTAAAGTCCAGAAACGAGCCGCGCGACCCGAAGAACGAGTCCGTATCGCCGAACGCGGAACAGTACTGGCGGAAGTAGCAGTTCAGCGGGCTGGCAAAGCACTCGAACGTCACGTTAAAGTGGTGGTGCAAACACTCGAACACTACCGCCGGCAGGGCCGCCTGCGTCAGCTCCGGTTCCTGCTGGTTCGGGTTCGCATTGTTGCCGAGAAAGGTGGCGTACCGCTTCAGCATGCAGTACGCCCGGCCGATGAAGAAGTCGAACTTCTTGTCGTCGAAACAGTTGTACCGGTACAGCTGCTCGAGCTTCTGCAGGTGCGATATGTTTACGACGTGCGTGTCCGGCGCCGCCATCACCGCCGTGTTCGTGTACTTGATCACCATGTGGTCGCGATCGTTGCTGTAGTCGATCTGCGGCATGCGGGGCGAAGGCAACGCGAACTGCACCGGATAGCACCAGACCTTGCGCGTGACGGGCGGCTGCAGCGGCGCGGACAGCTCCGGTATGCCGTGCTCCTTCAGTATTTGCGCGTGCCGCTCGCGTATGTTGCGCGCGTGCTGCATCGACAGGTGGTAGAGCTTGGCGCACAGCTGCTCCACGCTGACGCGCACCGTCGCGATGATGTGCGGTTCGCACTGGCGCTGCAGATGCGTGAGGCGGTCCTGGAAGTCCTCGTAGCTGGCGCCGACCGTGCGCCGCAACCACTCGTACGCCTCGTCCGCGTTCCACTTGACGATCTTTTTGCTCTCCTCGCTGGCGCCGCGCCGCTCGACGATCTTCTTCGCCGCGTCACAGTAGCGGGAGAGCTGCTTGCGCGCGTCGCCAGTGAACTTTGGCTTCACGATCTTGATCGGTATGTCGCGCAGGATTTCGCGATACATCTGGGGCGAGATTTCGGGCGTGCACTGGCTGGGCAGGAGCGGATCGATGCCCTGGTCGATGATGCGCCGCTCCATCAGCCAGCGCTGGAAGGAATCTTTCGGCGGCGCGATCGATTCCCGCTTATTGCACAGATCCTCGTACGTTTTGGCGAGCCGGAGCGTGAGCGAACCGCGCAACGCTTCCACCTCCGGGTAGGGCTGCGGGAAGGTCGTGGGCAGTCGCTCGTAGATCAGCACGTTCGTCGGCACCTCGAGATCCCAGGGGCCGGGCAGGACGTACTTCTTGAGCGGTGGCGGTCCACCGACACTGCCGGCACCGGGCGGGAGATGGGCGGAGTGATGCTGCTGCTGCTGCGGCTGCTGCTGAGCTGCGTCCTCCGAGGCACGTCGTTTCAGCGTGTGGTGGTGGTTGTGGGGCGAGGGATGGGAATTGTTGTTGTAGCCGGTGCTGTTGTGCATCGGCAGTGGGCCGTTCAGCGGGCTGGTGCTGCAGATGCCGAGCGGGTCGGTCAGCGGGTCGAACTGCGGGGGGCCACGGTTCAGTTGGGGCGGTTCCCAGAGCGATTCGCCGGTCAGCTTGTTCCAGAAGTACGGTCGCCCTTCACGCTTGGACCAAAACTTCCGCCAGCCTTGTTGCGTCAGCTCGGGCGCCAGCTCCTCGTTGAAGTTGGCACCGGGGGCACCGGGGGCGGCACCGGACGGGGTGTGCGCCACGTCGGGAGGCGTCGTTTTCGTGGGCGTTAGCAGCGGGGCGCTGATGGTGGTCGGGCTGGACGCTTGCATTTGGGGCGATTGGGCCGGATGATGCTGGTGCTGGTGGAGCGGTGGCACCTGTTGCTGCTGGTGCTGCGGGTGTTGCTGTTCGGCCAGGGAGGGGTTGGTCAGCTGGTCCCAGGCGGACGGTGCCGCCGGGAGTATGTTCTCCGTTTTACTGTTCATGCCAACGTCATTCATGTTGTGGCTTTCGTCCTGAAACGGGGAATAAAAATGGACAGTTTTGGGTTATAATCTTAGAGAAAATTAAATCAATTAAAAAAAATCAAATTAGTTAATCAAATGTTCTAGTAGAATTGCTTTAATTACAAGTGTTAGAAGTTTAAATCGCTTTTTCCCAACATAAACAGCATATTCAGCAACAGCAGTTATTGCACTGAATTTAAATCAATATATTATAAGTATTTTATAATTTTTATATTTACGTATCATACTATAACTAAGCTATTTTTACGCATCCTCTCTTAAACAAATTACTGGCAATTTTTTTATATTTAAATACAATATTTTGATAATTACACTTATACAACACAAAAAAACCTTCAAAACAGTTATAAAAAACTTTTTTTTAAATTCGTTAAAAATAGTATTTCTGTGAAACTTTCCTAAAATATGTGGTTTCTAGTTTTGGACGATTGTTTAAAGCATTACTTAGTACGAAAAACCTATTTTTCGAGGTGTCTTTATAGTTATGGTACGACCGTTAATCCATTTTTTGTAATAAGTCATGTAATAATGGTCTTAAAAATTCGAAAAAAATATACAAAGACGTGAAATAATATTTTGCACAATTCATACATTCACTGTTTTTATCTATCTACTCCAGATTTTCAGCAAATCGAAAAACGACTGTCCATACGGTAGGGCGCTGTATAGTAATTACACACTAGTGATTGGTCATTAGTTGCAATAATTGACAATATTAATAAGAAAAAGGCACCTTAATATGAGTAACTGGTCGTTGCGTATTGTGATGAATTTAAAGGGTAAAAGTAACTAATAATGACTAGTTATTTGCATCAGTTAAAACAAAACGTTCCCATTTCTGACTCCAAAGACCAAATATTTGACCCTGAATTTGAAGTATTAGAGTACCTCAGGTTCAATAAAAGCAATAGAAATTACACGATATTTTTTAAATCGGATCTGAGCATTCCAACAGAAGAATAATAGTAAGTTTTGCTTATAGATGATTTTGAGTCTTTCGATTACATACATCTCTTCAATCTCTTGAACAGAACCTAGGCATGATACTGTCAATCTATATCCAACAACTGGAGTCAATTTAAGCGATTTCCTGCTAAACTACGTGAAAAAAGAGCTTTCTTATCGCTTGCCAAACTGTTGTCTATGCCACTGAGATTCCATTTTTGAACGAGCATTCCTTCCGTTGTGAGGAGATGCATCCTAAAACGAAAAAAGACAAACATCTTCCGCCACATGTTTGGGATCGTAAACTGATGCTTTCGGAAGCTGCTACTGGCCGCATAATGACGACGCGTCCCCCACCCACCCCCTCCTGTTGAATTGGTTCGGGACGTTCGTGCAACATTCGGGGGAAGCGCGATGCCTGCCGAGGTGTCACATGGTGGTTGTTGCGTTTATTGCAACCGGTTCCACAAAAAAAATAAAAACCTTTCGCCCCCTTTCGCATTGACTGCTGCTTTGCACTGTTCCTCGTAACGATCGCTACAACATATGCTACAAAGAAAAAAATGGGAAACACATTAGCATCACCAAATGCTACTCACCAGCGATGTAGGGGTGGTGGGAGATCGTTAGACAGAAAAAAGCGCGCCGTTTTTTCCCGTTGCGTTTTGCTGGTGCGCGCGAACCGTGTAGCGAGGGCCTCCACCCCCTCCGTCTCTTATCGCCTTCGTATAGTCGTGTGTACGAGGGAACGAAAATAGCTCTTGAAGAAGAGAAAAAACCCGCCAAAACGAACAAACTGCTTCACTCTGCCGTCGTTGTGCTCCGGAACCACCCGATTCCGTACGTGTTCCGTGGCGTTCGATATGGCACTCTTGCGTGGAAGTGGCCAACAACAACAACAACAAAAACTACCTGCTGCTGTGGCTGCACCCCCGCCAACGGTCCGTATGCATCTGTTTACTGCGCAGCTAACGCAAACTATCCACCAGCAACAGCACACAACGATAGGCAAAACAAAAAAAAAACACACACAAACCACCCCACCCCAACCCCAAAAGCGGGATCACACACACGCGTCACGGATTGTTTTGATGCGCACGACGCACCAACGCTGCTCGCTTCCCAAACGCTCTCGGGCTCGAGCTGCTGCGGCACAGAGCACAGAAGGGCACAGCGCTTCAGCTGCACGGAGCAGCAGCAGCCGTAGCAGCAGCAGCAGGTCGGTTTTGGGTAAAAAGATGCACTAGCCAATTTCCGCACAGAACCGCATCCAACTCGGCGTACTCCAGCGTACCGAGCTGCGGCATCGAACGCACCACAGTTTCACGCACCGATCGGCCGCCAAAACATCGCGCAAACTATCGCAAAGCACGAGAAATCGGTGACGAGGAAAAATTCACTACAGCCCACCGTCGTACGCCATTTGCATTTTTTTTACTTCTGTCGTTTTCTCGCTGCCTGGCGAAGCACGGTAAACATTCAGTGTGGCCAGATTATTTTGGCGGTTTTCGGCAGGAGCAATGTTGGGAACGTGTAACAAATGAGGATAGCAATCCTTGAAACAGCATCCCAAGCGCCACAGATTAAGCTTAAACGACTGAAATCAAATATCTGTGATTTTCGGTAGGATAAGTGGAAAATCAGTAGTTTTAGGGCGGTCATCTGTGAATCGATAGGCATATAAAAAATCGGTAGGAATACAGATAAATTGGTATTCCTGGTCACTCTGGAACCTTTGGCGAGGTGGTCCGTTTATAGGGGCGGGTTCAGGTGCTTCGAAAGTGAATGGGACGCGGTGCGTGATTGTGGTTTTAGTACAACATATTTGTTATCGAGTAATGTAAAGTTTGGGGCATTTCTTTATAACATGTCTTTACATAAATAATGTTTAAATATGTTGTGTGATGTTTCTGTAATATGTAGTTTAAGAAAATATTTTACTTTTGCATTATTGGGTTCGTGTGCTAAAACAGTCCACTTTGTTGCTGTTCTAAAATAACATGTAGCATTTTCATCGGGCAACAGTGATGAGAATATTTATATGGGTAGAGGAAAATACAGTGGAGCGCCGTTTATCCGGGCTTCTCGGGACTTGCCCTCGCCCGGATAAGCGAAAAGCACGGATAATGAGTCAAATGATATATTTTATCACCAATTCCTTATTAATTTTTGGAAAATTATCTATTTTTTTGATAAAATAACCCCGTTTTTAATAACTACATGTTTTTCCAATGAGAATATTTGAAATTTACCTTGAATTATCGTGTCTTTTGTTATGAGAATGTGCTCTTATAACCGCTTTTTCAAATATCCTCCTCATAACGCAATGTCACCTTTGTATTGAACTGTCATTTCTCAATAGCACGGATAAACGGAAAGCCGGATAAAAGGTACCCGGATAAACGGCGCTCCACTGTAATGTCAAACAAGGATTTTTCATGTTTAAGACGACAATTCAATAGTATTTTTTTTTTATATATTATGTTTTCCACTTCATGATGATTACCCCAACACAGGTTTGAGAAGGACGGAAGTATCTTTACGATAATATTACTCTGATAGGTATGTTGAAATAGTTTGTACGAGCAAGTGGCGCCATCGGCACATCATCAGCGGAACCCACCAAGTCATACACACACACACACCCAAGACGACCAACATAGTTTTATCAAGAAATAAACGGGTCATACTCCAACGAATACAATGGTATTCCCAAGCATCCTTATCACCACTTATCAGGACACAGCTGAGATATGCATATGGCCAGTTCCATTGGTACCATCGGCTGGCTCCAGAGTACTGCCCTCATACTGCAGGTGAACCTAATGTATCTGGAATTGACCACTTACAATCATCAATGATTGAATCCTGCTGTGACCTCCCAGACCTTGGGCAGACAGTAAATTGCCCCAATGTCCTCTTGTACGTGCGCGTGTCTCAAACCTATGATGTCGCTTTCTTACACGTTTTTTTCCTAATTTTAATTATAACATATTAAGAAAAGTCTTATCATCATCACAAAGATCATCATCATTGTCAAAAAATAAATAAAAAATTCAAAGAAAATTAATATATTTTTGTAACAGCGTTCCTTCTACGCTCCTTCTACGACTATGTAGGGTACTCACTCGCCACCTTACAAATAATGGGTAGTCTCACTCATCACTAATTTCTTAACACCTTTTTTTTATTCCAACATCTTTACCTAATCTTTACCTTAAAAAATTCACCTGTCCTTACAATTCTTGCAAAATGCCAATTCAGGTAAAAGTCCACACCACGAACCTACCACAACATTTCCAATAGGAATTCCACAGCCCTAACTTCTCAAGGCAACACTTTGTTTACAGGACTTCTCTACCCCGTAGAGCCGGCACGCTCTCGTCCCTTCTCTGGCTGGCGCCTGGCTCTTCCCGTAACTCGTGGGTGTTCTTGTGCCCTTCTTTACCTAAGCCCCCGTATACCCTTACCCACGCACATACACACTTTCCGGGGCAAAATTTATGGATTTGTTATAAAAACTATCCAAACGATCGTGGTACGCTGTCAGTTACGTTTCAAACCACGATCACAGCACATCGTGATCTCGTCGGAAGATCCGCATCATTCCAAGATGTTTAGGGAATACAGTTTGTGCGCTGTTGCGATAGTGCTGTACGTTCTTATCGGGCTGGTTAGTTCGACCGGGTTCTACATCGACAATGGTGTCGATCAAACCGTCCGGGAGAAGAGTGTCGAGCTGCACGAGCGGCAAGAGATTGAGCATGAAATTCTAGAACTGCTGGGACTTCCCGATCGTCCCAACAAGCAGCATGTGCATCCTTCCTTAAGGTAGAGCGCGGATACTCCTTACAACCTAAATGTGATATTGAAAAATGGAATGGAAATAAAAATGGAATGGAAAAATTAATAGCAATTTTTATTGTATTTCTTCTTTCCTCACAGAAAATCAGCACCCCAGTTCCTGCTCAACATCTACCACAAGTTTACGGAGGAAATGAACGGTGGCCGGCGGCGGAAACGGTACGCGGACGGCGCCAACCTGCTCACGATCGCCGACGAACGGGCGATCGGCGAGAGTGACGTGATCATGTCCTTTCTCAACAAAGCCAACCGCCATCTGCCCAAGATCCGGCATCATCGCGGTGGCCATCGGCTGTGGTTCGACACGGCCGAGATCGATGCGGAGCGGGACAACAATCAGCTGCTGTACGCGAGCTTGCGCATGTACAAGAACCGCACGACCGAGCGGCCCTGGGATGCGATCGTCCGGGGCCGGCAGATAGTGGTGCGTGCGTCACTGATCGGTGGGTACGATGCGGCAAAGGATGGGCATCGGTTGGAGCTGGTGGCGGAACAATCGGTACCGTACAACTACGACGGCTGGGTCGAGCTGAACGCTACCCAGGCCATGCAACGGTGGGTCGTCGAGCGGGTCGCCAATAAGGGCATTTTCGTTGAGGTTTACTATGAGGAAAGCCCACGGAAGGAGATTCTGCCGCACGAGGTCGGTTTGATACTGTCGAACCGGTTCGGTCGCTATCAACCGTTTCTCGTGGGCTACTGTAAAGGGCCGGAGCTGGTCCAACCGACGGCAGCCCTTGCCGGTGGCAGTGGGACGGTCGGGGGGCGCTCGAAACGTAGCGTCCGGCGAAAGGCGGGAACCGGCACTGGGAAGCGTAGCGATCGGGTGCGAAATCCGTTCCTGGAGCGGTTCGGCGGCGGTGGCGAACGACACAAAAGCTGCCAGATACAGACGCTGTACGTGAGCTTCCGGGATCTGAACTGGCAGGATTGGATCATCGCGCCGGACGGGTTCGGGGCGTTCTTTTGCTTCGGCGAGTGTAACTTCCCGCTCAACACGCACATGAACGCGACGAACCATGCGCTGATACAGACGCTGGTGCATCTGATGCATCCGACGCGCGTCCCGAAACCGTGCTGTGCACCGACCAAGCTGAATCCGATCTCGGTGCTGTATCATATCGATGATGCGAACATTAATTTGAAAAAGTATAAAAATATGGTTGTTAAGAGTTGTGGGTGTCTGTAGGGAGGGTCCTGGGGCGGATGGGAGAGGCTTGTGGCGTTTGAAGCTTCCAGTGATAGGGGGAAAACAAGGAAGGGAACGAGAACAAAATGTAAATTAGGCTTTAAATAAAACTAATTAATGAATGGATGTTCATTAACTTACTTTTACGATTTTACGATAGAAATTTACACCTTTTTAACAATGTTTAGATGTGTTTAGAGGAAGGCGTTTTGTTGTATATTCCAATTATATGTTAAGCCATTTAAAACCTCGAAAAATTGCACTACATAAATATTAAAAAAAGACTGAAATGATAAAAATAAAAAATAAAAAAGAGAGCTTTTAGTTACCATCATGTTGAAATATAAGAAAGAATAAAACAATTAAAAGTAACAAACTACGAAATACGAAAGAAAGCAATAAAACATGATATGAAATTAAAATGGAAAAAAAATTCTAGGGGAAGACGGGGTAAAGACGGACAAAAGGAAGTTCAGGAAAATGTAAAAAAAAATGTAAAAAATATAAATACAATGACTATGAAAATGTCCATACTCTATTTTACTCTCATGTTTTATCTGAAAATGTGTTGAAGTTTTTAAGTTTCTATCATTTTTTAAATTTTTTATTTTTGTGCAATGTTGAAATATTTGTGTAGAATGGACAGCTGATATGGGGAAGATGAACTCTCCGAAGAGTAAAATGGACACTTGTAGAAAACTTTGAAAATTTAAGAGGTTTCCTGTTGTACGTCCATTTTCCTTATGCAATCCACGCCCTGAAACGTACATTAAAAAAAATCTTGGCCAATTGCAACGACGGTTCATTCAGCAGTGAACTTGCCTTGTGGAAATTACTGAGCGGAGAGTCCATGACCCCAGCGAGTTAATGAGGGACTTTTATAATTGTAATCCTACACAATCTGTCATCTATTTCTGAACGATGTCATATTAATGCTTCTTCTTTTTGTTGATTGAAGTTGTCCAAATCGAGGCAGATATCGGGTTCCTTGAAGTGCCTAATCAGCATGCGTGCGTTTAATAGCATAATGCATGCTCGTTATTTTCACAGGTGGTTCATTTCTCGATGCTTTGTGTAGTTGCTGAATGGTCTTCCGAATACCTTTATCTAAGGTATTTTATGATATTTATTCATCACCAATTGATGAAAGAAGCAAAATAAATAAACATTTTCGAAAATTAAGCAATACAGTTTATAGAGCATAAAATCCGCAGAAGTCAAATTAGATCCACAACGGTGGACACACGGTTCAAAATTGGTTTATTTCGTGAATTTTACCAATTTTGCATATATTATGTCAACATTGTTCTTAAATGTGATGTTTTACTTTCAGTTTGGATGCATTGTTGAATTATTCGACAGTTACTTTTATCATGTATTTATCAGAAGTGTCCGTCTGTACCTACCTTCCCCTACGTAATGAAAGGATGGAAGTATTAAGGGAATAATTGATTAATCAATATTCATTAATTATTACTTTAAAGAAACTAAGAAACATAAAAATAGAAAATAAAATAAAATAAAAACTGAAAGAAAACAGCACAATTAATTAAAATAAAATAAAATGATTTGAAATATTGCAATAGGATGTAATTGGGAAATGTAATTTTTCAAAACAGTAAAGCATTCAAACAAAGTGAACATGATCAGTTGATTTTTTATTGACTTTTATTTTCATATCGCTCTTTAAACTTGTTCCATGTTCTACCTCCCCCACCCGGATATATACCGTAGAGCCTAAGCACAACCCAACTTGAATTCTAATTTTCACCCACTTTTCGTCACACGCTTTCCCCTTCCCTTGTCACGTACGCACGTATGTATTGGTTGCATTTTTGTAGGCTTTTTGTCACACTGTCTTCTTATTTTACATTCGATTTGTTGTTTATTATCTCCTCTGCATTCGTTTATTTTTCCTTTTTTGTCTTACATCTTTAAAGCTGATCAACTGTGTAGCAGATTTTTCAATTTTCCTGTTTCTTATTTCTGCGTTTCGGTATGATTGTAATGATTTTTTTTGCATTTCTTCTCGGCTGCACTCAACACACTCACGCCTGATTGTAGTGTGTTGGGGTTAAAACTGTTACCGGTAAAAAATGTCCAATGCTATTTGAATGGGATTGAAGAGGATGAAAAACTCAAACGTGCACACACACAGGTATGGGGCCGTCTGGTTAGGTTTGGTGCCAGCGAATTAAATGTACAGCACACCTTTACCATAGGGATAGGGGTCAAGGTGACTTATTTTCGCCTCGAACATCTTTTCGCTTGATTTGGGATGCATGCTGGATTGGAATATAACCTGCTGTTGCTCAATCAAATACATGTGAGTGATAAATATAATTCATTAGGAGGTTTTTGTCCTATGTCCTATCTTATTATGCAGTTGGTTTTTATTTGGTTAGGAGTTTAATCTTCTTGTTTACCAAGCAACTGCAGCGAGTATGAAAAGTAAGCGGATGAAAAAATGGCTAAGAAAATGAGTAAAATATTAATGGTACTGCTGACGAGTGTCGGCTTGATTACTGGACTAGGTAATTCGTTAAGGTTCAGTTTGGTTCGTAGGGTTCTTACATTGTTAAGTTAGTTCGGAAACGATTCCCACTCGCTACACTCGAGGGATTGGATTGGTTCCATGGACCATCATCATGGAGGGTGTGTGTGTGTCTTTGTCTGTCTGTCTGTGTGTGAGTGTTTGTTTACATGTTGTGTGGTTTTCATTCCAATTTTATTCTTGTCCTCTCATGTTTAGCGCGTATTGATCACAGAGTAGAGTTGCTTTCGCGTGTCGCTGGCGTGTTGGCGTCTCACGCGCGGAGCGTATGTACACGCACGCACAGCCCCGCTTAGAATATGTATATATATCTATATGTATATAGCCTACTTGTTGTATCTTGTTTTATCTTTACGGTAAATTCTCTTCCTTCTCCTACATTGCTATTTACATGCGGAAAGTGCATCATCACACGAGCGTAGCTTCATATTCTTCTCCGGCTTAGTTGCGTCTAAGGGTAAGAGAGGGATGGCTGACGTTTAGAGATGCGAACGATGGAACGAATCTAGACGCATGATTATTATTTTAAATAACCTCTAAAATCAGCAAATTATCTAAATTTATTTTAGGATTTTACTAAAATGTTAGATAATTTATAATGCAAAAAGAGGTAAACAGTCAACTAAAAACCATTTTAATGCTAAACTTTTGAATTAATAAATTATTATTATCAATATTAAATTTAGTTTAAATCCATACAATTTAATTCAAAAATGTTAATATTTTGCTTTAAAACAATAAAAACAATAAAACTAGACGTATACCGATTGCATACATTGAGGCGACAAACTGCAACGCCTACAAATAGGCTATTTGCATTACACATTAGTTTCATTGTAGCATTTGAACAAAAAAGCCTCTTAATACGTTCACTTACCAACCAATTCTAATGAGTCTAATGAATTCTTATCCCAGTTAAATATTAATTTTATTCAATGCGAATGCAATGAAGAAAAAAAATGAAATAGCAACAGCAACCACAAAACGACTAAAAGCTTTACAGCTGTCGCAAATTATTGGATTATTGTCTTCAATCGTAAAATCGAAAGATATAGGAAAAAATTGTCATTAAATTTGTTTGAGAATTGAAATGATGCCTCTTTTAGCTACTTTTCACACCCATCAATGAATGATATGCTTCTAGACGCAGCGAAGGTTCTTACGATTCCGAAATGTTGGTTACTGTAATTGTAAATTGATTGTTGTTCGAATCGTACACACCATTTCCTACCGAACGAGACACGCGAAACGAAACGTTGCCAAACGTTGCTCTACACGCTTGTACCGTTGCACTACAGAAACCGATTATCTTTTAGCATTCTTGTTTTTCATCATGAGCCCTCATCACACACACGCTCACACAGCGGGGCTTAAGGTTGAACCATTTTTTCATAGAGATTGTGGGATTTGTTTTTTGGTGCATTTTGAATGCATTTGCTTTCCCGTGATTGTATTATCACTAGGTCGCATGAGCGAGCTCGATAGAGATTTGTGGACATTGAGGACGAGCGTCGCGAAATTCCGCTGACATAAGACGAAATTGCACAGCACACAAGTGGAACAAACTACACGCTCTTGCTCTCGCACAACCGCATACAGACACACACACATACACTCAAACGGGCGCATTGCACCACCGATCACTACCGGCTGGCGTTACGTTTCAATGTTGAAGAGCTTCCTGAACCCCGACACCATCGTTTTGTTCGCGACGTGCTGGTGGAACGTCGTGGCGATGGTAGTGGTCGCCTGCACGGTGGCGACCTCTGTCGGGGCCAGGAGCAACCCTCACGTCCGCACGTACTTGTACACTACCAGAAACACGAGAAAGCTCACCATCACCAGCACGCAGGCGGTCACGACCTTGGCGAACGTGTTCAGGCCCGACTCGTTCGGGTTGAGCGGCCGGGACGAGCTTTGCTCGGTGGAGTTGCGCCGCTTGGTGGCCAGTCCGCGAGCCAGCGCCGGGAAAGCGAGCGACTGCGTGAAGGTCAGCTTGTGCAGTGACTCGCTGAGCGAGTAGGGTCCGACCGAACCGCGGGCCGCCGCCCGCAACAGTGCGTACTCGAGATCGAGCGCATCGAACAGGGACAGCCGGGCCGTCATCGTGGAGGCACGGCGTTGATCGAGCTCGAGGTTGTCTTTGTCACGCTCCGGCCGTAACCACGGATCGGAGGACCTGTCAAAGACGAGATGGAAGGTGAAATGAAAGAGCGACATAGAAAGGTTGTAACACCGAACGCTTACCGCTGCGGGTGTTGGCCAAGGGTCGCAACGGCTACCGAGGTAAGCGAGGAGGTCGTGCTGGAGCTGGCGGTGCAGAGATGATTGCTGGTCGTGGGCCCGTTAAACTCCGTACTGTCCTCGAGCGAAGTCTGCAATGGATGGGGAGGAGTGGAAGAGGTCCTATGATTGTCAAACAACGGCAGGCTGGCCAGGCTCACTTGGTCGGGAGAGGCGGGCGCACGGAGCGCGAAGATGCGCGCATGGTCCGGGTGCAGCAGCGACGTCGAGGGGCGCCGCGTCGCCCGGTCCACCGAGGGTGTGGGCGAACCGGCCGTCGGCGATGCGCTGGGCGAGATGGCATTGGACACGACGAGCGGATGGCAGGGCATGGCGATCGGTGAGGGTGACGCCTGCACGGAATCGATACCGGAGTCACCCGCCTGCAGCTGATCCACGAACAGTGAGTTCCGCCTGCCATTGGAGCTCTGTTGCTGGAAAACGGCACAGAAATGAGACACACGATTACAACCACACCATGCACTGTGCCCCGCACACCAACCTGATCGTCCGCTACGATGGGAAAGACGAAGCTCTGCCCATCTGCTTCACCCCGGGGCGAGTCCTGGCTGGGCCACACCTGTAGCAGCGGCAGCGAACAGGTCGGATGCTTCGGCGGACTATCGCTGCTGCTGCTGCTGGCGGCAATGGCCGGACCGGACGGTTGCTGGAACGCCTTTCGTCCGAGTTTTGTAGGACTTTCGCAGCCGCCGGACTCCTCGGAGGACGTCGGCGGTTTGGTGGTGGTGCGCCAGAATCGTTTCAAACGCAGCTCGCGTCGCTTTTCCTGTTGCTGTTCGTGGGGAGGGAAAAGATGGAAAAGAAGATGCAATTAGAGTGCGGTAGAGTTAGACAGTAATTAAAATTACAATACATTTTGATATTCTAGAAGAGATGTAATTCCTTGCAGAGCATATTTCATAGCGATTTTTTCCGTTTTGACTTCTTTTAAGAGGCTATTTTTAGAATATTTTTAGTGAATCTTATGGACATTACACTTTGATACGTCTCAAAGATGTTTGAGACCAAAATGTTTGCGATCAAGATTTTTGAGATCAAGATTTTTGTGACCAAAAATGTTGCGACTGTCCCGGGGTTTTCTGTAGTACAGTTGTCAACTTGATAACATGCCCGTCATGGAATCAACCACCATATGGACCGTGCCCCCATAGCAAGGACTGACTATTCGGCTGCGTGGCACTGGAACACTATAGAAAGCCATGTCCATATAGCCATATAGCTGGCATGTCCGCGTAGGACGTTACGGCAAATAGAAGAGGATCAATTTAAATATACCATAGGAAAACAGTTTGTCGGCAGCTACCAAGCTGGATTTGTTGGAGGCAAATCGACCACCGACCAAATCTTTACTCTACGGCAGATCCTCCAGAATTGCCGAGAGCGCCAGATTCCTACGCACCACCTGTTCATCGACTTCAAGGCGGCTTACGACACCATAGACCGGAATGAGCTATGGAACATCATGCAGCAGTACCATTTGCCTGGGAAGTTGATCCGGCTGTTAGAAGTAATCATGAACGGGGTGCAGTGCAAGATGAGAGTATCAAACATGACGTCGGAATCGTTCGAATCTCACAGGAGACTGAGGCAAGGTGGCGGACTCTCCTGTCTGCTCTTCAACATCGCCCTGGAAGGTGTCATTCGAGGCGCGGGGCTAGACAACAACATCCTTGGCACGATGCTCTACCGATCTCTCCAATTTCTTGGCTTCGCGGATGACATCGACAACATCGGCAGGACAACAGCGAAGGTGTGTTAGGCGTACACCCGACTCAAACGCGAAGCAGCAAGATTTGGATTGAGAATCAATGCGACGAAGACGAAGTACCTGCTTGCCGGTGACTCAGACCATCTGGGAAGCAGTGTATTAGTTGACGGCGACAGTCTCGAGGTAATATAAGAGTTTTGCAACCTTGGGACGGTCGTTACTTCGGACAACGGCATTAGCAGCGAAAGCAGAGGAATCGTGCTTACTATGGGCTTCACCGACTACTGCAATCAAGAAGACTTCGAGCTCGCACGAAATGTGAGATATATCGCACATTGATTCGCCCGGTGGTCCTCTACGGACACGAATCCTGGACCATCCAAACGGAAGATGCAAACGCTCTGGGCGTGTTTGAACGATGCATCCTCCGAACTATCTTTGGCGGTGTGTTCGAGCATGGAGCGTGGAGAAGGATGAACCACGAGCTTGCTGAGCTGTACGGTGAACCGAGCATCCTGACGGTGGCGAAGGCTGGCAGGATACGATGGTTGGGGCATGTCATGAGGATGCCGGACTCATGCCCTCCAAGAAGGTGTTCGACAGCGATCTCCAGTTCGGCATAAGGCGCAGAGGAGCACAGCGAACTCGATGGCTGGACCAGGTGAAGCGAGACCTGTCTGAAATCGGATGTCTACATGGATGGGAGACTGCAAGCCAGGGACCGAGCATCCTGGAGAATTGTTGTTAACCGGGCCATGTAACATCGACGTGCTCTATCGTGAGCAGGCCAACAAGATAAAGAGAGAGAGAGAGAGGAAAACAGTTTTGCTTCTAATTAGGTTTTATTTGGACTATGAACTATGAACAATCCGTTCAGCTGGCAAAAGATGGATGTCCTGCTGTGGAAGGTATACGGCATACGAGAAGGGAAACATTGTTGTTATAGAATATACCAGTTACTAAAGAAAACTAAATAATTCCACAATTCTTTCCGCACCACGATCTATAGTAAAATTGTGTTCCAATCGTACTATTTTTAATAAATTCACTATCATGATTGGAACCTCAAAGATTTGTTTCAGAACAAAACAGTTTTTAAACCTATTCACATTTTAAAAGCCAATTTAATTCAAGCAGAAATCTCCATTCATCGTCTTCCACCGCAAGCCTTACCTATGACTTGATTAACTGTCAGCACTTTTTCCCCCCAAACACACACAGCGACTGCATCCTCGTTACGACCACTGCAGGTCCAAAAAACCAAAAAAAAAAAACAAAAAGCTCAGCCCCCGCAAATGGTTCCACAGGGGGGCTAAATTTCCAACGGCACTCTAAAATTGCTCTCGACCGCGCCAAAATAAACCGAGTATGAAATTCACTGCAAAACGGGACGATTTTTCACCGTCCCCAATGTTT
Organism: Anopheles gambiae; assembly: GCF_943734735.2. Taxonomy (NCBI): domain Eukaryota; kingdom Metazoa; phylum Arthropoda; class Insecta; order Diptera; family Culicidae; genus Anopheles; species Anopheles gambiae. Next base: position 92,652,227 of record NC_064602.1, read on the forward strand.
GCGCCGGTGTTTACAACCGGTGGAGACGGCGTGTGGCCCTTGGACCGTTTTTTGTTGCTGTTGTTGCTCGTTGTTCCATCCCAAAAGCTTAATCCACCACATCGTTCTCTGAGCCAATGCCTGTGCGTTACCCGTACCCGGCGCACCGAATCTGACGTCAGTATTAAAGCACGCAGCCTTCCCAGCGATCATCAATGCACGAAAGGTAATCGTCCTCGTAAAAGGGACCGCAATGCGATGGCATGGATCCCTCGAAAAACAAAAACAAAATGCCGGTAAATATCGGACCGTTTTGGGACAGCCGAAAGAGCCAAAGCTCATCATAATAAATCTTCATCCACCGTGTCTGACCTTTTCGACGCAGATTACTTTAAAAGTACACGCAAACGGTACATTTTTCTTCTCGGCGGGGCGCCGGTATTGGTGTTGTTTTTTCCATCTTTTCCAGCTGCCATTCGGTGTCACTCTCCACGAGGATGCAAAACCCCTATTTCAATAATTTATCGCTCCCTCCCACGGAGGGATGGATGTGTAGCGCGGGCGAAAAGGACACGTCGTTCGCGCGCAAGCAAAAGCCCGAGGATTGGTGATAGATTTAACGGAAATATGTTTTTAATTTTCATCCCAATCCGAGCCCTCATCGCACTGATCCAATGATTGCAGCCGGTGAATTAATGCTGTTAGTTCCGGTGTCCGGCGGAAGCCGGTGTGTGCTGCAAGACCTTTGCACACTTTATGCTATGTTGCTCGTTCCGTATATCGCTGAATTGGAGCGATATATGCATGGGACCAAAGCCCGCTACACGGCATGCGGAGCTAGCACGGACCCGGAGCTCACGATTCAGCTGTAGCTCGATTGGAAGCGGCAGACGATTTGCATAAAGTATTAAATTTAATTAATATTGAACACAATGTCTTCCTCTTCCGCCTCGCTAGGTTCACGCGAGAGCGTACGGTGTTCGTGCATACGGTCTATGAAGCATACAATTCCGACAGGAATGCAGTGGGTTCGGTGCATTGCAGTAGAATTAAACAGCATTCGTAGTGGCACAGCAACAGCAGAACGAGTTGCCTTCATCGATTGGATGCATAAATATGGAAGGGTGAGATTGTTTGGTCAGTATTGATGATTGTGTGTGTGTGATTAAAAAGCGCATGTAGAAATGTGGTGGAGAAATGGCAAAGGTATGGGTGCTACAAAACGAGTCATGAAATTTAATTGGAACAATAAAGTAAAACGATCGAATCATGGTACGAAGATGTTCATGAGCGAAGAAGTTCAGCAAAATCGACCGGATCCATGGTTGTAACGCGTTATTGTACCATGTTCATATCTAATTTCTTCAAGTTGAAGAATTGTACTGGATTGGTATTATGTTTCGATTGTCTAGTTAACATGAGAACCCTGGCTTTCTTCAAAGCGTGCTACTATCATAGGCTTTTATCTTCTTTTAAATCCTAAATCGACTCCAATTCTACGCCGATCTACCCCGGAAGGTAGAGTAGTATTATCCGGAGCCGTCCCGAATCGGCCGGAGCCGTCCGGAGACGAAATCATCCTGAGTAAGAGTCGGATGGAGCCGTCCGAAGTTGGTGAGTGTCGGTGCTGGGGACGGCCAGTTGAAGAATGCTGTCGCAAAACATCGTTGTCGTCGTTATAGCTATTCTTACAATCAAAGGCCTGTTTATGCAGTGCACGTGCAAAGCTGTGTGTGTGCTGACCGACTTCGGGCGACAACTCCAATTAAATTTTGATTCCGGCTGACTCTGGCCTACTTCGATTACTGTCGATTCCGACACTGACTTCGGACGACTCCGGATGACCCCGACTCCGGGTCGAACTGGAGTTTTGGTTCTGGAGTTTTGCTGGAGACGTAATCGGACTAAAAACAACCGAAGTTAGATCGGAGTCGTGGGCGCGCTCCTGCGAGCACATCACTGATGAGCTAATTTATAGAATTTGAGTTTTGTCAGCAATTGTCATATATGTCTGTAATAGGTTTTGTGTTGCTGAAGCTGTCCATATCCATTACTTCAGTTCCATAGTTCCATCAACGATCAATAGGATCGTTTTCGTCTACATCATCCAAGCGTTAATTTCAATAATAAAAGCGACTTGTTTTTGATGGGATCAATGACAGATAGATGAATAGAATTACGCAGATAATACATAACTGTCAATTCAAATAAAATCATAAAGCCAAAATACAAAATACATTATGTTTAATTCTTCATCGGCAATACAATGGAAGGACTTCAAGGAAGACATACAAGGAAGAAGCTTCTACTTTCTGAGTTGGACAAAAAACTCAGCTTTCCTAAAACATATCCATCATGCTTTGCTGTTTTTTTTCCCAATTCCTACACTTTGCTTCTAATTTTCTCGGAAAATTCCACCCAAAAAAAAGAAGCCTTCATACATTGAAATCCCTTCTGCGTACATACACACACAATTTGTAAAACACGTGACGATGATACATTATGATACTCGACGCGCGCGCGACTGTGCAACTTTTATTTCTCACGGGATACCGGTCCAGTTTGGGTTCATCATGCATTACCAACGGCAGAGAGAAAGAAAAAGAAAAAAAAGTTTCCTACTGCGAGGAAAATGTTTTATTGCTTCTAAATAGAAAAAAAAAACTCCATACCACACCAAAGGTGGGTGAAAAACTCGCCCAAAAACCGGCCAGGACGCATCATTCCCTGCTGGCCTGATGCCGGCCTGTCAGTCTGCAAAGTGGTGACGTCAAAGCATCGGAGTTTTTACCTGCCACCGGGGGTTTGTGTGTGTGTGTGCGTTCTTTTTTGTTGTTTCTGGCCCTCGCTTTCGTCCCTGCTCGCAAAAGTTGTGCCTTTCATCTAGATCGCGATTTTTGTGTTTTGCCTTCTCCTGCACCGTGGAAGCGAAACGGTGCCGCTTTCGCGCTCGTGATGGATGGTCATGTACTTTTTGTTTGCACAGTTCGCTTATCTAGGCATGTTATCAAACCATCTACACCAAAAAAAAGGGGAAAGGGGGGGGGGGGGGGGGGCAGCACCATTCAGCACGCTTCAGTACGCGTTTGTTTGAGCAAAAACCTAGCGAATCAGCGCGGCAATGACAACGCAAACTTTGGCTGCACATCCTCACCAGTACACCGCTACTGCCAGCTGAAAGCGGAGCCTTTGGGTGAAATTTTCATCCAGAATTTTAAATGCACCTTCCGTGCACACCACGCTTCTGTGTCCGTGAGTAGGATGATGAAGAAGCAAGAAAAAAAGAGGATATTTGCGAATAGCAAGAGAACACCAAAGCGTCGAGAAATCCGCCCCCCCCCGGGACATTGAAGCTAGTGCGCCCCTGTTAGGCCCGGTCCGGCTATGCGCTTTGATTATGAATTATGAATTGCCTCGCTAACGAACCAAAGGTGTATTCCCCTCCCTCTCCTCAACGGGACAACGCGGATGAACGGCAGGTTGGCCGAGGTCAAGATGGGTCTCTAGCACCGGGCCTGGGATGCATTCCTGTCGACTAACGGCGCGTGTTTTTTGCTTCTGTTTTTAAATTTACCAACCTGCCCTCCTGCCTCCAGTGATTCGTGGCTCATATCAGGTGCTCGCTCTTGTGGAAGAATTGCAGCGATAATAGCGATGTTGCATGCGTGGGCCGGGCAAAGGCCGGGTGCGTTTCAGTGCAGTCCGACGGGTAGACGTGGGTCTTATAAATAACTCTATTATCCTTTGGCGATCGTGCTGAACTGGCAGGTTGAATGCAATATGCGTTTCATGTTTTATTTTTTCCCCGCTCATCGATACACTCGACCTGCAACGACCTGCCGACCTGTGGAACGGGTTCGTGAATGCAACAGTTCTTTTGCACTGGTCTTTACGGAGTCGCTACGTGTACGTGGGATGAAGAAGGACAGCGTGGGCTGTACAGACAGAGAACCTTCCAGGAGTGTAGAGCGTTGTTTTTTATAGCAAAAACAATGGTGCGATGGAATGTGTATTAATTGAGATATTGCATTTTTATCGAACTTTTTATACTAGAGAGCTCAATTAATTTGAGGAATTTCATGATAGCAAAGAAAAGGTATTGCACGAGATTACTTATGTAAGAGACTGAGCACCGTAGGTGATATGCATTCCGATGAAGTGGCTGAATAATGCGTTAATTTCCACGGAAAAGCACTGTTTTTGTCACCTGTGCTGTCTATTTCCAAGAGCTGCAAATCCTTTGAAAAATTGATGTACGATAATGGAAATGGAGTGTGGACAATCAAATATGCTCAGGCTACCTACACTTACAATATAGATGGAGGAAAGCATAGCACTGTCCGAATGATGAGAAAAACTGGAGTAGCAAGCGAATGAATGGCATTTCTTTTACTGCAGTTTATGTTTTCGTTTGAATAGAAGTGAAATTGCAATTCCAGGAAGGAAGAGGAGCAATATCAAACCTTACCTCTGTTGACGATACTTGAAATTGGGTAGATTTTGGAGTAACTGGATGACTTAAATGCCAATCATAAGGTTTAGCTAGTTGATTGGGCTGCTAAAAATTTAAGGTTAGGTAAATGCTGAATTATAGATGTACAGGCGGTCCCCGAGAAACACGGTAATTTGGGCCGCAAAATTCCGCGTGCCTCGAATTTCCGTAGTAAGTCGAATCTCGTAGTTTTCAGCCCAAATATCCTTGTGTAACAGTTACAAATAACAGTTTTAAACCTTTTGAAAATGGTAAAAAGAAAGATTTTTAGAAAAGAAAGCCGCGTATCTCCGAACCCGCGTTTCAGAGTTACCACCGTCTATCGAGGGGACTACCTGTACTATGAAGTTACAGGGTTTTCCGAGTCAATTTTTGATGTCAACGAAGGTGCCTAGATAGACTACAGGTACTTAGATCTGATTTTGGTAGCCATGATGGATGGAGATTTCTATGGAGATTGGCAGGTAGGTTAGTTAGGGTTGCTAAGGACTTTGTATGAGTTGGAAAGGACTCCCTAGCTGTCAAATGAATTTTTTCAAGAACTAGAACAACAATATTTGTTCAGTTCTTCCATATGATATTAATACGTTAGAAGCTGGACTTAGTTTGATAATTATTTGTGATGTGTTGAAAATCATGCGGAAGGATTGAAATTTTGAAATCGTTGCAAGCTTTATACACTGCACAACAGTGAGGTCACCATACATCTCGTATAGCTATCGGTGGTTCTTCCACACATACGGGGCCAAGGAACCTTCTGAGCATCTTCCTCTCGCACGCGGCCGAGAGAGTTTCGTTAGCTTTGGACAGTGCGACAGGTACTATATAGGTGCTATATAGTCCCAGCTTAGTCCGTCGTGACAGGTTCTTTGAGGTGAACTGCTGACTGAAGACCAGCTATTTGATTTTGAGATGGCGGCTTTTAACCGTTCATGTACCCTAAAGAACTTTCACACAGTTATTCTATTGGTTTATCAGTTTGGCTCTTCACATGGACCTCTACGAACATTTTTGTAGAAATTGGTTCTTTCGGTGGCAATGTTTGCCGACCGCTGCTGAGGACAATATTTGACAAATATATGAAGTAAATCGGTTGACAGATGGTGGTTCATATTAAATTTTTAATTTGTTTGAAACCTGCTAGAGAATGTGAAAAATAATGGGGATAATAAATAGTACTTATTGGAAAATAATGTAGAGCTAATCCAGTAAAAACTCTAATAATGAAACTTGAAATTAGAGGTAGATTTTTGAGCAAAAATGGTAAATAATATTTGAGCAAAAAAAAAAAATAATAATAATAAAAATCAACAAAATGATATTGTCTCACGAGGACAAAAACTGAATTAAAACAAATAATTTTTATTGTTTAACTTCGTTTTCATGCAAATTTCGAGTTGATCAAAAGTGTCTGCTTTTCGCGATCGTCCACCATATTCCACCATGGTGCTAACGAGCCATTTGAGCTACAGCAACAGACTGCAATTGAAATAAAGGAAAGAAAAGCTTCTATTTTGTAATACCCCCAAACATCGCCCTTCCCGGCGTGCCATTATCGTACCGTAGGGTGTCGGTAGGTTTCCTTATACCTTTCCAATGCCACTCGATGCGGTTTCATTTCACGGTTTCCACCACGCCGAAACTTCACGTTTCACTGTTCTCTCCATACCGTTCCATTGGAGAGAAACCTGATCGAAGAAGTGGTTCCTTTTCCGTAACGGTGTCCATTCTCTTTCTCTCTTATTTCAATGGTTTGTGCCGATTTCTTGCACAGAGAGTATATGCGGTACAGGGTATCCCATCTACTCGCCTTACACATCGTGCCCGAGAGCGCGCCAAAATGAAAGTGAAAATATGTGTCGCTGGGGAAATTAATTCCGGTAAACGGTAGCCACGCGGGTATTGGCGCAATATTGGCAGGCGGTCGATGATTATCACGATTATTTGCGCTTAATTCGAGCCCGCCCGGACCGTGATGATGTGGCTGTTGGTGGCGGTAGTGATTTTGTAATGCCTTTGTCTTTTGAAGTCGGTGGAACACGTCGGAAAGCTTTTTGTTTTTTTGCTAGCAAAACAGCTTTCTCGGAACGCTTTCCACGATTGGATGATGAGAAAAACCTCGCAATCAGTGGTGAGCGTGACGATTAGAAATGGCTCATCGTACGCTTTCCAACCAAGCAAAACCAGGCAATTGGTTGGTGGAACATTGTTGGAATGTTGCTTTGTTGCTCAGTATCGTGAGCATAGAATGAAACGTATTGTATGCACCCACGTACCGCTGCATCTACTCGAGCGTAGTATCAAGCTGTGCGCCATATTTACGCATCCCTTCATGCGCGAACAAACAGCGAGGGGAAGCGTCACATGCGCTGGCCGTGTCAGTTATAGCTCGTTAATGAACTGCATCCGATGCCAGCCGGGGCTCGATTTCACCGACGATCCATTACTGGGCCGTTTCGGTTTCCGGTCCCGGTGGACTAATTGCCGTTGAAATATTATCTCCGGCCCCCGGTAGTAGTGGTTTGCGGGTAAATATGCATTGGCTCCATTTGCAATGCGGATAGGTAGTTGCGAGCGCACAACCCCCTGGGAGTCACCAATGTTTGATGCTTTCCCCCCCTTTTTTGCATCTCCATGCCCACCCTTCCAATGGTTTGCTTCGGCTCAGGCGGAAGCTTTGTTTCGGATGCTCAATCGAGTGTGGTGTGACATGAATGGGAAAAGTCACACAATGGAGCCGCCTGGTCGTTTTTGCCTACTTGAAAGAGGTGGTGGTGGGGGTTTTAAAATAGGTAGGATAATGAACGGCCTAGTAGAGTGCAGTTTGCACCGTTTGCATGCTACGTGTGAAACATTGTAACAAACACCTAACCCACAGCACCCACATCAACTGGTAGGCAAGCGAATAAATTGAGGTATTTAACGTATGAGCACGGTAATCGCACGGTAAATTAAATTAATACCTGGCCTGCAAACGTGTCCCATTCAGTGGTGAGAGCAACTGCGAAGTTCATCTGACTCCTCTGTGCACCCCCCCCCTCTATCTGTGTAGGTGACGGTCCGGCTATGTGAGGCGATTGTTTAATTGGAAAATGGGATCATAATGCTAATGAGCAGGGCATTTATTTTAGGCATTGTTGGATAATTTGTCCCCGCCCATCCCTGCCCCAATGTCTCGACCACAAACGTTTATGGCAATGAAAATGTTTGATTGTTTTGTGCAAACGATGCCTGTTTGTAGGTAAAATGACAAACGGCAATCAAAATGTAATTGGAAGCGGCAGCTAGTTGTTTGAATAATGCTTCTCGATCATAACATTTAACGTATGTTTTCGGCATTTTATTATACGGCACACGAGTACAATAAGTAAGTATTATTTTATTGTATATTATTCTACGTAAACTGATTTAAATTATATGAAAGAGTTCAACAATAAATAAAAAAAAACTAAGTTTGGACGATTTTAGAACACTAAAATATAGCTTAAATTGTTTCAAAAAAGAACATCTCTTTTATGTCTTTTTTATAAAACAAATAGCGTAGTTTTTCAATTATTGCACACTGCGTATAAATTCTTGTTTTTTTTTTAAATATTTATGAAATATTGATGAATGTTAGAAAGTTAGTAATTTTTCATTGTATATTGAGCATTTCTGCCGCATATTCTACTATTTTATGTAAAAAAATCTAAATTTTCGATTTTTAAGGACAAATGAAAATATTTCAACTGCTTTCGATCCAAATGAATGTGGTTCTCAGCTAAACCGCTTAAACTTGTGCATCACAAAATAAGGTTTATTTCACCCTGTACACCAACTGAACTGTATATTTTGATTGGAAAATGTGCACCAACATAATTTGGAGTTTTTGTAAGTGTGCAACAATTCGTACTTTGAATAGGTTTAACAATCAGTATTTCTTGCCATTATGCATAATTTTTATCCTCAAAATAAAACATACATACCATTTTTTGAAAACAATAGTGATGTATGCTGGACACATATAACAAGTAAATTGTGGTTTTATCCCTCTCAAACTTATGAAATAGGTTGGCTGTTCCGTTAAGTGTGCTTAAAGATGGGAAATTACCCTAATGTCGTTTTTTTAAAAATTGATATAAAGGACTTGCTGTCTTGCTTAATCCTTCTTCTAGTGTGGAAAATCACATTAAAGTAGTTAAAGCACTTACTTAAACTTCCTTTAGCAAGGTCAGCATCTTTAAAATAAACGTGTCGTAATAAATATCAATACCTCTTACTTAAAATTAAAATGAATCAGAATCACAAAGAATACAGGTAGTATGTTTACCATATACCACTCAATAAAGTATACCACAATGTACTGTTGGACGTGAACCTCGCCGAATGATTGATCCTTCTGCGTGCCGTGAAAGGTAAACAGTAAAAATTGAATTTTGATTTCCTAGCCGTTTGCAAGATGGAAAAGAACGTGACGTGTGAGCGCGATACTCTCTTGCCATCAATCTTTTTCCTGGAGCGTATTCCACTATCCACACCTCAGCCGCCTGCATGCAATGGCTCGACCGTGTATTGGACGTGATTCTAATCAAGCCTCAAACACGTCAACACACATGTTGCCTCTCACACACATGTGTGTACTTAAACCGCCGGCCCGCTGGTTTATGAATTAATTACGAATTATTTCGTTCCCGGCTGTACCGCACCACCGATTGGAACGCTAATGATGATTGAGTTTTGAAAATTCAATCACTTCCGCATCAGCCCGGCGATCGGTTCACCGGCGGCGCGAGCGTACTGGTAACTGCAGCGGAAGTAGTAGTGGTTTCAGCAGCAGTAGAACCAGTAGCACCAGTAAAACATGGGAAAATAGCTTCGAAAGTACCTCCAGTTTGCAAACACACTGCAACAGTGTCGCATACGAGCACGAGCCCGGTATTCAGGGGCGCATGGTTAGCGTGGGTAGAGGGGTGCTTACCGGGGGTGGTACCGCGGCATGTTTTATTTCCGGTAGCCATTTTGCGTTGTTTATTGCTGGCAGGGAAAAATGAGTCCGTGCTTTGTTGCAGTTTGTGCGCTTAACTACATCCGTCCACAGTCCCACGCGCAATTTTCGGTCGTTTCGGTCGTTTGGCGCGTGTAGAATTTTCACGTTTAGGTGTGTAGGGAAGTTTGGTGCACAGCAAGTTGGATTTTTTGGGGTACAATTGACGAATGCTGCTGAATTTGTGCAGTGTGAAGAGTATTTTTAAAGTAAAAACAACCCCGAGGTATACTTTCTGATGAAATGCGTAATTAATACAAACAATAATAAACCAAAAACCTCTCCATTAGTACTTTAAAAGCTTTTTGAGTCTCTAATAACAACAACTAATGCAGTCGCTACTACTTCTGTCTACAATATTTGTTTGCTCTTGGTATGTTTATCTTCACCTATTCCCTTAGTTTTTCCACGCTTCAGCAATTATCTGTCAATAATCATTATTTAGATGATTTGTTAATACCATTTTCTAATATTTATATGCTTTGATTGACAGATTTTTCACATAATTTTCTAAAGTTGGCATATTTTCTGAAATTCTGCATGAACTTGGTGAAATTAAGTGATGTCATGTCGTGTTTGTGGTTTGATGGATTATGGCGTAGCGTCACAAAATGTTCAAAAAGATTAATCATTGATTAAATTATTCACAATGTAAACAAACATATAAGATAATATGTTTTAAAAATACGCAAATAAGTATCAAAATAAAGGCACATACAAAAAATAATTTAGCGACTTCATGCATCATCGTTTCAAAAATAGTGTACAAACTGTTCAATCTACCCAACGTTCGGTTTTTGCATGGCTCGCAGGCAAATGGCAGAATTCAGACTGTTAGCGCTTCCGGGCGAAAAGACCAAAAAAAAAAAAAAAATCTGCCAGTCGTGATTATTTTGTAATTTAATTTCCATCAACATCGGCTTAATGGTTCATCGGGCGAGGAGCTGCCGGTCGGGCGCGTTCCCATGTTAACCTCGTAGGTTGAATATCGTCTTTATCAGACTTGATTTACCCTTGACCTGATGATAGCAAGGATAAGAAACCACACACACACACACACACACACACTCACATACACACACACACACACACACACACACACACGCGTGCGCGGCTCGTTGACTCGAACATTGAGCGTGATTTATCAGCTGCTCGAGGAAGGAGACAGTTATGTGACAGTAACCGAGAAACGGCAGGAACTCGCGCGGTACGAGGAACTAAGAAAACATAACTTTAAATTTAGCAGCTCGTATACCAGCTCCAGCCAGTGTGTGAGGGAAGGCGAGCAGGGGTGGGGGGGCGGTTTGCTTTTTCCTGAAACGCCACGAATGCCAAGGAAACGGGTGCGGGAACGAGTAGTAGCTTTGGAATGGCATCTGAATTATTTATCTAGTTTTGCGCAAGTGTTCAGCGCGAACCACTGCCACCGGGCTGCCACCTATCTGGCGCGGGAAATATTCACCTGCTATCCCTTTTTACCAACGTCGGCGAGTCTACGGGTAGGTAAGTATGTTAGGTAGATATAGCTGAGGAGGAGCTGCTTTCTCCGGTCTTCCTGTCAAGCCAAGCTGAAACTGTTCACCAAACAGGAACGCTCATTGTTTGTGCAAACTATGAACAATTTGTGTGTGAGCGTGGAATGCGTTCATATTTCATATCGGGGCGCCTTTTTCCTCCTCCTGCTTGGGCGGCTGTTGGCAAGCAGGTTCGAAGCGGGCAGAATGGAGCCACATTCCTCAAAAGGCGAAAGAAAAATGAATAAAAGTGTTTCGTGAAGTGGCAAGTGTAGCAAAAGTTACGGGCGGAAAGATTGCACAAAGTCCACTTTTCTTGGTCACCCAACTGGGAAGATGATGATGATGATGATGGTGGTGATGATGATCATTTCGAAGTGAGAGAAATCACTGCACTCGGTGGTGTGGTTTTTGTGGCAGCACAAAGTGGTTTGCGAAAGCATTTGTTTTTGTTAATTTAGTTTGGAAATGCTTTCGGGTTTGACGTACAACTTTCCCAGACGGAACGCGTACGTTTATGCATTTGAATTGGAGTTTTTTTGTTTGTCTCGGAAATGGTGTAAAGGGATGCTCGGGCAATGGGACTGATGTGGCGGGCAGTACAAATAGAATTGAATTTGTGCAACCAGTTGAACATTTTGCCTTGCATGTTATGACTTGCCGGGAGGACAGTCGGAAATTAAATTGGGCAAGCGTTTTGTTCTCTAACTGGATTAAAAGGGTGTGAAATATTGGAAAACTTGGTAACGGGTCCGAAGTGGAAAGTATTTTTGTTTATTAATCTGGCTTATTTGCTTTTGTGGGTAGATTGAATAAAGATTGACAAAAGAATGTCATGTCAATTGAATCTTAGCAATGAGCTCGTGCTTTATACTACTGTCATAAGCCCTAATATAGGTTATGCATTCTCAGTATGGAATTTTTGTGCTAAAACACATAAGATCAAATTACGAAGACTACAAAATACACTTCTTACAACTATTCTGAACATACTTCCATGGTTTAGAACAGCAAATGTTTACAACATATGCAATATGCCATCCGTACCAGAATTTAATCGGAAATGTATACACAACTACAGCACAAGAAACATGATAAATTTTCAATGTACATAACAAAGGTCTCAGCTGCTTCAAACCCTCCTTCATAATAGTTAGGTTCAGTGATGCAAAGTGATACTGTTTATTGTCTCAGTTAGTGTAATCAATACATGCTTGGTGACATTTTAGCAATCAACGCTTGGTCAGTCACTTTGTCGCTATATTAAGTATACTGTTTAGTGAAAATGATAAATTCCTACAGAAACAAATACATGTCAGCGCCCCGAGCTCTACTGTGATGATCAGAGGTGAGACTCAAGCAGATGCAGAGCGACCATCACATGGTTGGTGACATTTTCCTTAATCAACACTTGGTCGTGACATTTTCTGTCAGTGATCATCACGTTAGTCATAAATACATTAATAGTAGTTGATATGTATCTATTTTCATGTTTAAAACATATCCTCTACTACCTACACCTTTGGCCAGGATAACGGCCTGGCAGACGAAGGCGCGAGACCGTGAGCGGTTTCGGACACTCGTGAGGCAGGCCAAGACCGCAAAGCGGTTGTAGGATAAGTAAGTAAGTAAGTACTACCTACACATGAGGCTAGAACATGACATTTATCATATATATGTATCACGTTGACATTATTTTACAATCCTAAAACCTTCAAACAAAAAAGATATTTTAATTGTTCAATTATCTATTTCCAAACTAACATGCCTATCTGATAAATAAAAATAATGATAAATATAAATAATAGTATCATCGTTATCACTTGCAGTATAAATTAGAACAGAAGGATTGTTTCTCAAAAAGACCATGCCGTAGAAACGATATTAAAACTATCTTTTTTAGAATGTGGCTAAAACGTACAAGCGATTGTTTAAGTACACATTTAAAAATTGTTTGATTTAATAGCAGACCGATTGTCTGATCTGTTATCCATTTTACGATGAAAGTCATATCACTACTGCAAAGCATTTAAATCCTCGAAAAACTCCCACTTTAAACAGGAATAAGAATTAAAGCTGGAGTAAGCCTTCTTTTGAATGTTTTACTGCTTAAAAGTTCACATCAATCTTGCTGACTCTCATGCTAGCACAATCAATCTTTAAGTTAGAACGAAGGAAACCTTCTTACACGTAGTACACCCTTCAACCAAAAACCTCTTTTTTTAGTAGTTTTATACACACACACACACACACACACAAATACAAGCCAACTCACCTGCATCCTGTTGCTGTCGGTGTTCGGTTCCGATCAATGTTTTCATCCCCAAACGTTTTCTATAAGTTTTGCCACGTCAGCAACAACGAGAAGCCGGAACCAGCTGGCACCTGAAGCCGTTCGTGCTGGAACGAGACAAACGACACGAAAGCGGTGAGTGAGTGAGCATCAGTAAAGTGGGACGGATCCAAAAAAAAAAAGGAAAAAGAAGAATAAAAACTATTTCCCCCGTTTCCCGAGGGTATGTGTTTTGGATTATTGATGGTTAATGTAGATGTTCCCTGCTGTTGCTTTGCGGGGTTTACGGGCAATCGAACTGAACTTCGTTTTACGATTGTGCTGCAGTTCGCCAGCGTATGCAGTTTTGGCTTGACGCTCCCAAAGGGGGCATGACCGTCAGTTTTCCCCCGAGCGGGTGAGTATGCAAAATACAATAACCCTCTATCCAGCTCGACCGTTGAGTGGCCAATTGGCCGCTTGCCGGACGGAAGCGGAAAGAAGCGAACGGAAGCGGTGCTCTGATGCAGCATTTTCGACCGGCGCTTCCGCTGGGAACATTCTGCAGCGACATCTGGTTGTGTTTGGTTCTGCTCGGGCGGGTTTCTATCGGAAGTGGCTGCTGGTGCGATCATCGGTGAACTTGCAGACAAGGTTGAGGTTGATTTATGAAAATATTTAGTGCAAATCAAGCGAGGCCAAACATCAAGCGCTCGGGCTCGGAAGGCTTTTAGCGCAGGGGATCGTTTAGGGAACGAGCCATTCTCGCCGTTCGCAAAGTAGGATATTGAATATTGGCCCTCAGCAAAGGCTTTTCAGGTCAATATTGACAAGGAAATGGGTTTCGGGGGAGGGAGGCGCCGTCTGTTATTTCTGGAAAACATGTAGCGTGCCACTATTATTTCGGTGCATTCGACCGAACAGCCCATCAGCCCCGATCCCCGCACTGACGACGATGACGGTGCTGCTGCAGCATCTCAACGAACATGGCCAACTGCCAACTGCCTTCCCCGCGCTTGGGAGTTTGTGGATCCCCATCCACAAACCGCACGCCGCCGTCAACGCCATGTATCGCCCTGTCGGTGCGCAAAACTTCGATCCGATAAAGTTATTAGACTTCCTATTCGGCTTTCCGACGCTCGGAGTAGATTGTTTTTCCTTCCTTTTCTGTATTGCTGCTTGTCGTCTAGCTACTGCTATCAGCCTTCTTCTGTGGCGTTGCTGTGTTTCTGGTTACCGTGTTTCGGCAGGCGCCTTGCGTCTGCGTTGAACACACACACACACACACACACACATGGATCGAATACGAAACACACGTTAGACTCTGCCCTCTGCCAAGGCGGACCAAATGCGGATAAATTGATCGGAAGTGTAACGGAAGAGTACGGACATAAATAAATACGATCGCTAGCACTAGCAGCTGCTTGTTGCGAGCTGCATGTCCCCCCATCTCTTCACTTGATGCACGTCCGGGGGTTTATGCAACTGCAGAGCGCACATAAAAGAGCGACCGGATGATCGGGATGCTGCTGCTGCAGCAGCAGCCGCCGCCAGCGCTTCGGGTGGTGGGAAGCTGCAGTTCGATAAATTGCACTTTTCAATTGCAAAACGAGGTAAAGCAAGAACGCGTGAGTGGAGAAAAAAAAGGTGGACTGAAGGGGCTTCATTCAGGCCGCCAAGCAGCACATACTTAAGTGGAGCGGGTAGGGTTTTTATTGATTTTTATTACTTGTGTAGAATATGGAGGAGATTATTCAATGGAATTAATTCAGCAGCACAGCACAGAAGCGCAATGCAAATTTGAGTAATCCGTTTCATAATGCCATTTATCTCAACTGAGGGCTACAAATTACTTTAAGATAGTGGTGTGCTATAATTTGCTAATTTACTTTTTTTATAATTTAATGACGCATATTAATTCTTAGTCTTTACTCAAAACAAAATTAAAAAATATCAATAAAAATTTTAAACTAAATCGATGTTTTAGCATTGATCTTTTGCCAAGAAGACCGTTTTGGTGTAATGATGAGAAAATCGATTATGTAGAGCAGGGGCTCCAAACTACGGCCCGCATGCGGCCCTCAAGAGCTTATAATGCGGCCCACGATGTCTTTGCCAGAGTAAATATAAATATTACGTTAGTATGACTTTTTCAAATAAAATTGTATGTTTTACTTTTCTTAGACAAAAATCAAGCTTTGGTAACTCGAAGCGGTACAAGTATCGTTAGTATTTTCTTATAAAAGTTAGCGTTAAAGTTAAAGTTAGCGTTAAATGGTCCTCAACCCCTATTTCTGAAGCAATGCGGCCCGCGAGCTGAAAAGTTTGGAGGCCTCTGGTGTAGAGTTTTGATTTTTGAGCTGTATGGCAGCAAGAATTCGTTGAAAAAATCTTAACTGCTCTTTTTGCGCCTAAAAGTATGCTAATAGACCGTAAATATGCCTCTTTCCCTTTTAAGATCGTAGGCTGAAATTTCAGGTTGCCTTGCTGTTTGCAGTTCTCGACCAACTATCAAAGTGGGTATAATATACAGGTGGGCTTATCCCAAGGTGTATGTATTTGTAGGTATGTGTATGTAAATAATCCAGAGTGGAAATCGCAGGCTAATTTTGTGTGCGGTTTTGTCTCATTTCAGCCGTCATCGGTTAAACTCATATAAGCTGGTTAAACTTATAAAAAGCTGGTTAGTATCGTGAAATTGGGCCCGTCTTTTGGTACAGTCTTCAACTGATACGACTTAACAACATGCTTCTTAACAAAGAAGAAGAAGTAGCGTGAAAGGCCCCAGCAAAAATAAATATAGTAATAAAGGCAATAAATAAAATAAATTTGTGCCGGTCTGGTGGTACAGTCGTCAACTCGAACGACTTAGCAACGTGCCCGTTGTGGGTTCAAGTCCAGAATAGACTGTGCCCCCATACGTAGGACTGACTATCCTGCTATGGTAACAATAAGTCACTGAAAGCCAAGCCCACTTCACTAGTAGGTACAGGCAGGCCTTGACCACCAGCGGTTGTTGTGCCAAAAAGAAGAAGAAGAATAAAGGCAACCAATAGAAATGTATTGTAATTGTTGATGTAGGTAAAGAATACTTTAAGTGATACGGCAAGCTAGGGCGAAAGAATAAAAAAAAAGATTATCTCACAACGATTTTTCTCAGCGCCTGAAGGTATACAAAATTACAGCTTACTTTGCGATTTTTATTAATTTAGGGCAAATTAATCCGTTTATATAAAAAATGGTACTAAAAATAAATATTCAGGACCAATAAACCCAAAAAGATATAACGAATAGCAATAAGTAATTATTTAAATCCGGTTTCTAAGCCAAAATTCCAGGTAAAAACCGTCCTCAGGAATTCTTTAATTATACCGTAAACCTAACATTCTAGGAATCAATTGTTATTCTAACTGAGAAAAACAAAGCCAGTACGCGAGCAATGCCCTACTGAAACAAATGACAATAGCGCCAGCAAAAAGAGGAGAAAGAAAAAAAAACAAAACACCCCGAGAAGCAGGAAACCGTAACGGCCGATACTCAACTTTCGTGCATTATTATAACGGAATGAATAATTTGCGAGCAGCATATTCAGCACCATCACGCGCACGGCGCAGGCGACCATAAAAACTTCATTTCAATAACACCATTATACCACCGGGGCGCTACTGTCAGACGGTGTCCCATTCCCACCCCACTTCCACTCTTCCAACTCATTGCACTTCCCCCAAAAACTGCAATCTATTGAGTCAGCATGTTTAAAAAAAAAAACGGGCATCGAAAGGACCTTAACAAATGTCGACATTTGTGCTCAACATACTCTCTCTCACACACACACACACATGTAGTGTATGTGCCGCTCATCGCAAGGGTAATTTAATGTTAGTTTTCAGTCGACTGGCCACGATGACCACGGAGCTTTTTTGTTGCTGCTGCTGCTGTGAGTTGGCTTTTTGTTGCTTCGTCCGTCCGTCCCTATTTGACCATGAACGTGTACCGTGCAAACCATATTGAGTGAGAGTATATGCTGTGTGTGTGTGCGTGTCACTTTCGCGCCCAAAATCACAGGAAGGGAAAGGAAAATCGATGAAAAGCTTCACGTTGATTCACCGAACATGGGTAGGGCGCGAATCGGGAAAGAAACCGTTGCAAGCAGGAGGTGGAAATAAAAACCTACCATTTCCTTCCCCACTTTTTCTCCCTCTCTCTCCACCGCTTTTCCCTTTCACATAAACCCTTTCCCTTTCCCTCGATTCAGCCCTGCAATCAGTGTCAACCTGTAGAGCGTGTACCGAGCGAACGAAGCACGAAAGCGCGTATCGCGTAAAGCGATTCTTTATGGCTGCGTCATTGTAATCACGGTTGGGATCATCGGTCGGTATGAGTGGTGAGTGTGTGTGTGTGTGTGTGTGTGTGTGTGCGTGTGAGTAAAAGGAACGCTACCAACGGTATTGAACCGTGTGCACGTACGCCCAGGTGTAGTCGAAATCAAACAATAAACTTCCCGCCCCCTGCTGCTCAACCGGTTCGTCGCTTGCTTTGCCACGCTGTGGTTTACCCTTGAAGTGCGTGCGAGCCGTGATGGAGGAATGTTTGTAAAAGGATTTCCATACCGCATGCAGTATTTCAGCACTGAATGGCTGTATCCCTTTTTTTCAATAGCAAGGAAAAGGCTTTCAAGCCGACCCGAGCGATGCTGAGTGGTTTTCGGGGGGAAATGAACATAAATGCACCTCGTACTCACTTATAATCAGTTTGTGTATGTGCTTTTTCTCATTGCCAATACATCCTTCAAGTATATCTTCAAATTCAAGCAAATATTAATGTGCTTGTGACAGTTTCTATACAGTTGCTGTTGTTATATTTTTTTCAGCATGAATTGAAGAGCCGCAGAAACAATACGTGCCAACGAGCGCACAATGAGCTGACGGGTGTAGACGGTCTACCATTGCGACGTTGCTACCACGTTATTTATACATCTTTATGTCTTTCCTTGTTGCGAGTTGGCAATTGTGTTGCTTCCGTGCCGGGGTAGTACGGGGTATGCTTTCGTTATTCTTTCCCACCGCCCAGTGTGTCGTGTGTTGTTTTCTATTCTATTCGGTAAAACAACATCGGCACAAGCCTCTCAGCAGTGTACCAGAATGAACCGAGCATTCCGAGCGTTTTCATCAGGAAAAAGTCCAACTCAACTAAGCCTTGGCTTTAAGCGGGTTCGTGGTGAGACAGAGGCAAAAAAGGACACTGTGAAACAAAGCTTTAAACAGAGGGCAGAGGAAGAGGAACGAGTTGTGAGAAATGAAAATGAAAAGTATCAACCCAAATGACTAACGATGACGGGGATCGGTGGAGAGCGCTGGCGACGAGTGAGTTTATGTTTATGAGGCGTGTGACAACCTGTGGAGGAAGGGCGGGGTATGGGGTAGAAACAAAACACACACAATGAAGAAGTCATTTTTTAATCCCACCCAGAAGAAAAATCCGTCCTTGAGCCGTTGTACTTGTCATCCAGCAGTAGCAGGAGCAGCAGCACTGCTATTGAAGCTATTGAAGTCTGTCAAAGGGCGTGGAGGAAGCCGCGCCTGTACCGCTCGGAGCGTGCAACTCCTGGGACTGGGACTGGCAATGGTTTAGAACAAAAAAGGGACGAACTTGCGGGCGTCATATGTCAGGATGTATGGTAGCTTTTGGTATGATTTCGTGTCATTTTTGTCTGCGCTGCTGTTGTTATTATTAATGCCACGCGAGCAAACAGGTGGGATGAAGCTCGGGATTCTTTATTTTTGCTTTTTTTAGCCGACGAGTTTCACTGCTGGATTGAGTGCTCTTTCCCGCGCGTGTGTGTGTGTATACAGGTGGGTGAGTTACAGTCCATCGACGGTTTTGCTGGCTTCCGTGACACTTTATTTCTTCCGCTTTCGCCCTCGCACTCGCTGCACGGGCGTATCGGAACCGGCGGCGTTAGAGCAGCAGGTGCTGCGTTGGCGGGGATTCAATTATGGTGCCTTTCTTTGTTTTATAACAGAACCATGCCCACTCTTCTCCCCCTATCCCCCACCCTGTCCACACATCGCGCGACTACCGTCCGTATCGGTATAATACGTTATTCGATATTGCGCGTTTATGTTGCGCCCTGTACGCAGTTGCCGCTGGCGTGCCGTAAATTGGCGTGTTTCACTACCATTAAAAGCTTGAAATAGCAGTTTAATGCTGCCAGTGCGTGAGCAGTGTGTGGGGAGCAAGGAGTTGAAAAGTGTTTACAAAATTTTACCACTGATCAAATCAACGAGAGCCAGCGCGCGTACGGATGATGAATGCTGAGAGAGACGTTTGAGCTTGATTGGTGAATGGGATGGAGGCGCATGTGGGTGGTGGGTGGTGTGATTGTGCATTTGGCGCTTGGTTTGCCGCTTGATTGTTGGCGTTTGATGGATCAAAGTTTAACGGCATCATCAGTAGCGTTTGGTTGTGTGTGTGTATAATTGAACGGTTAAAGTTCAAATGAAAGGGAAACACTATCTTATGAAGCAAGCCATAATGTATAAACAAAATATTTTAGGGAATATCGTTTTCACTACATGTATATTAACTACATTATTTTGTCGTTTATAGATAACTTTAAAAGGTTAATTGTTTGTTACTTTATAGGATAAAGTTAATAACACAATAAAATAAAATAGCACACTGCACGAAAGGAGGCGCATGGTAGTTGACGATTTTTATTTAAAAAAAGCCAAATTCAATTTGTTTCTTTGAAAACAACATGACCAATCTGAGTAGAGATTGATTGTCAGGGTGTGAAATAACAACAAGTAATAACTGCAAATATGAATAGTCTTCGATTAGCATTCATGAGCCTAAGGAGGAATAAAATTAAATGTGCAACACATTCGTACAAATTACTTGTATTGTGTAATAAAATGCCGTTTTTTTTAAAGAAGTTTTGAATGAAATTGTTAATGCTACTTGCATTGAATACTAATATTGATATTTTTATTAATATCTCATTAATCCTTTTTTCAACACAAAATACAACGCCTACCGTAACTATATGAACAGTTATTTTTCGTGATTTGCGGAAAATCCGGAGGAGATATATAAAAACAGTGAACGTATGAATAGTGAACAATACTATTTTAAAATACTAAGAATAACCGTAAATACATATCGACAAAACCGTTTCTTGTACTAACAAATGCATTTAAAAATCTTCCAAAAATATATAAAAAGATATTTTCAGGAAGGTTTTATAGATATTCATTTTTATCTATTTTTAAAAAGTATTTTTATAACGTTTTTGGGGATCTTATGAGTTTTTAATGTGACTTTTCTACTCTACAGCATTTTATTTTTAATGAAATAAACGAATGATTCATGAAATAAAATATCATGAATTATTGATCCATAGTTTCATAATATTTTCACATCAGTGGGAAGCTTTTGTGACTACGCGTTTAATTAACTCATCAATTTAATTTTCAGGCACTTTACCTCCTTTCGGTACCGTGATCCACTGGCCTATCCAACGCCTATCACGGCATTGCAGTTCAGTGAGCCATTTCGGTTTCCTCAACTCAACTCATTTAAGCTCACTCTGGTCGATGCGCCTCACCGAACAGCATGTCAACGGTCCGTTAAACGTTTAACGCGTTTAATCGATGATGGCGATGATAATGATAATACGTTCCATCGCTTACATATCACTGACCGGCGAGTGTGTACACGCTGGATAGGCGGCCATCGTCAGTGCGAAGGCGCGGGTTAAAATCGTTACTATCTCGCGCCGAATCGGAAAAAGGATGTTTCGACCGTTGGCTGCATAAGAATGGTGCACTGGCCGGACGGTGGTTCCCGTAAAGCCCTACAGCCATTAATTCGACCCGGGGGATCATAAAACCGGGCGGGGGGAGCTTTTATAGTACCAAACACAGTTTCTCCTACACCAAAAAAAAAGCAAAGACCTTGAATTTTATGCTTTGCCGCAGTCACGGCCCGATCGAACGAAAACGGTGTACTGTGTTCGTGGTCGTCGTCAAATTGGTGATAATGAATTGGAGGGATTTTGGCTTGCTGTTTATGTTTTTACTCAGTGTTTTATTTTACACCGAATAATGGTAACGTTTTTCTGCTTTTTTCATGTCTCAAGCCTCAGTTGTGAAGGTCAGGTCAGGGCTTGGAGGGATTTTGAGCCCTAGCGGTGTTTTTTTTCTCCATTGCTGTCCCCCCGATTGTCTAGCATCGTTACGCGAGAATCGAGAATTATGTTCCTGCTAGCAAAAGTAGGTTAATTGTTGCTGGGTGCAAAAGCACGGTAAAAAAAGAAGGAAAGAAAGCTATTCATTGCGAGCGATCGCAAACCACCATTTGCATGTAAGTGAGTTATCAGTAGCGCGTTTTCCGACAGGTACGGGATGCGGTTGGTCGGTCATGTGCCGCATTCACGCGAGAGAAAAAGGGGCAGCATCAGAATGTTTAAAATTTATTTGCTCGTTCATTAGCGTTGCTGCTGCTGCTGCCTGCAATCGAGGCAATTTACATAATCGCAACGAAAGCCGACCGGTTTGCGACAAGAGGCGAAAAGAAAATTGCGCTATAAATCTGTTGAAGGGCGTATAAC